>NC_088194.1:1782698-2082698 GCF_028769735.1 Zonotrichia leucophrys gambelii | reverse complement strand
AGCCAGGAACTCCAGCAGTGCTCAGGCCAGACAGCCCTGTGGCTTCACTGGGGAAGGGTCCCCTGCTGCAGCCCCAGCCCTGCTCCTGCTGCCATCACAGATCCCTCTGGCAGTCAGAGATCCCCGCTGCCATAACCAGATCCTTCCTGCCATCACCAGATCCCTGCTGCCATCACCCTACTGCCATCATGGATCCTTCTGCCAGTGAGAGATCTCTGCTCCTATCACCAGATCCCTGCTGCCATCACCAGATCCCTGATGCTATCACAGATCCCTGCAGCCATCACCAGATCCTTCTGCCATCACCAGATCCTTCTGCCATCACCCTGCTGCCATCACAGATCCCTGCTGCTATGACAGATCCCTCTGCCACCACCAGATCCCTCTGCCATCACCCTACTGCCATCACAGATCTTTCTGCCAGTGAGAGATCCCTGCTGCCATCACCAGATCCCTCTGCCATCACCAGATCCCTCTGCCATCACCAGATCCCTCCTGCCAGTACCAGATCCCTGCTGCTATCACAGATCCCTGCAGCCATCACCAGATCCCTCTGCCATCACCAGATGGAACTTTGCTGGTGGGAGATCCCTGCTGCCATCACCAGATCCCTCCTGCCAGTACCAGATCCTTCTGTCATCACCAGATCCCTCCTGCCAGTACCAGATCCTTGCTGCCATCACAGATCCCTGATGCTACCACAGATCCCTCTGCCATCACCAGATCCTTCTGCCATCACCAGATCCTTGCTGCCATCACCTGCTCTCCCCAGCAGGCTCTCCCCACACTGCTGCCATCACCAAGTGGTGGCACTGCCACTGTCCCCACCTCTGCCATGCCCAGAGGAGCACTTGGATCTCCAGCCCTGCTCAACCCTCACACTCCCACAGGCCCAGGGACCAGCTCAGAAAAGAATTCCTGGAGGGAAATGGGGAGTCCCAGCACTCCCAAAGAGATGCAGATCCTGACAGGACTGCTCTGGCTCACTGAGGTTCAGTGCTGACTGCAATGTTGGGGAAACCCAGAGTGCTCTGAAATAGGAACCTCAGGAAGAGTGAAAGGAACATCACTGTGAGCAGGAGCAGCACAGAGAGAAACTGTCAGACTTGGCAGAGTGATGGCAAAATGGAATTCTGCAGGATGCTGAGAGAAGGCCTCAAGAGAAGAAAGAAGTGAAAACAGCTTTGGATGCACCTTCCACCATCCCAGGCAAGGCAGAAACAGCAGAGCAATGGAATCCCAGCTGGAATCAATCCTGTGCTAGGACAGGAGCTGCCAAAAACCACCTATTGCTGATTCTGGGTGGAGAAAGGGAATGAAAACCCCCCAGATCATCCACCAGAGCCCCAGTGCTGTGTCAGGGCACAGGGAGCAATGGGACATCACTGGGAGCAGCTCCAAATGAAAACAGAAGCACAAGGAGCACTGAGAAGGGAGATGGATGCCCATGGATTCACTCCAGCAGCCTCACAGAAAGCCAAAGCCAGGCTTCCACCTCGGCTTTGGGAAAGAGAACCTCAAGGTAAAGGCTCCCACACTTCACCATGGAGAGGAGTCATTTCTCTTGAACATTCCAAGCTGTACTTCTCTGGAAGAGGAGAGTGTGCCAGAGCACCAGTGCTGCCTGCAGGCCCCCCAGCCACAGGAATAAACCAATCAATAATTAATAACCAATAATCAATAATCACCTTTAGCTCCCGTTTGCGGTTCCGGTCGCTGTTGGATTTGGAGTGCCGGGAGCTCCGTCCTTCCTCCACTGCCTCGAAGAGTTTGTCTACAAATCTCAGGGTGGAATCATCCAGGAAGGGTTTCAGGTGGTCTGCAAAGGAGGAAAATCCCATCAGTGCTGAATTCTGAGCTCGAGGTGGGCAAGAGGATGGAGAACCCAGAGATTCCTTGGGAAATGGAAACCACTTAAATTTAAACGTGATTCAAGTCTACAAACTTCAGGTGTGATTCAATTTAAGTGTGGTTCAAGTCTACAAACACAGGGAGACCTGGAAGCCTCTGGGATCTGTGGATTGTGTTGTCAGGAGCTTTAAACGAAGGGATTAAGGCAGAAGCAAAGCAGGGCTGTAATGGGCAAAAAAAGCACCTTAGTTAAATTACCATTTCCAGTTCCTTGGATAAATAATTAATTTTTACTTGTATTTTGTAAAACATCCCAAGGCCTCCAGCTGAGTCTAGTAGGGCTGTAATGGGCAAAAAAAGCACCCTAGTTAAAATACCATTTCCAGTTCCTTGAATAAAGAATTAATTTTTACTTGCTGTATTTTTAACACATCCCAAAGCCTCCAGCTGAGTCTGACAGGATGGATTTTCCCCTACTCACCTCAAGGAGGGTGAGAGAACCACCCTGTGCCTCTGCCCCTCCACCCTGGTGAGGTTTTGGGGCTATTTCCCATTACCATTTCCAGTTTATTGAACGAAGAATTAATTTTTACTTTGATTTTTAACACATCCCAAGGCCTCCAGCTTTGAGTCCGGCCTGACAGATTTTCCCCATTTCACCTGACAGAACCGCCCTGTGCCCCTTCCCCTCCATCCTAGCAAAGTTTGGGGCTATTTTCCATTAAGAGAACTGCCCTGTACCCCTGCCCCTCCACCCTGGCAAGTTTTGGGGGTGCTCATTTCCAGTTCCTTGAATAAGGAATTAATTTTTACTTGTTGTATTTGGTAATTCATCCCACGGCCTCCAGCTGAATGTGATGGATTTTCCCCTCCTCACTTCACAGAGTGTGACAGAACTGCCCCTCCACCCTGGTGAGGTTTTGGGGCTATTTCCCATTACCATTTCCAGTTTATTGAACGAAGAATTAATTTTTACTTTGATTTTTAACACATCCCAAGGCCTCCAGCTTTGAGTCCAGCCTGACAGATTTTCCCCTCCTCACCTGACAGAACCGCCCTGTGCCCCTTCCCCTCCATCCTAGCAAAGTTTGGGGCTATTTTCCATTAAGAGAACTGCCCTGTACCCCTGCCCCTCCACCCTGGCAAGTTTTGGGGGTGCTCATTTCCAGTTCCTTGAATAAGGAATTAATTTTTACTTGTTGTATTTGGTAATTCATCCCACGGCCTCCAGCTGAATGTGATGGATTTTCCCCTCCTCACTTCATGGAGTGTGACAGAACTGGCCCTCCACCCTGGCGAGGTTTTGGGGCTATTTCCCATTACCATTTCCAGTTTATCGAATGAAGAATTAATTTTTACTTTGATTTTTAACACATCCCAAGGCCTCCAGCTTTGAGTCCGGCCTGACAGATTTTCCCCATTTCACCTGACAGAACCGCCCTGTGCCCCTTCCCCTCCATCCTAGCAAAGTTTGGGGCTATTTTCCATTAAGAGAACTGCCCTGTACCCCTGCCCCTCCACCCTGGCAAGTTTTGGGGGTGCTCATTTCCAGTTCCTTGAATAAGGAATTAATTTTTACTTGTTGTATTTGGTAATTCATCCCACGGCCTCCAGCTGAATGTGATGGATTTTCCCCTCCTCACTTCACAGAGTGTGACAGAACTGCCCCTCCACCCTGGCGAGGTTTTGGGGCTATTTCCCATTACCATTTCCAGTTTATTGAATGAAGAATTAATTTTTACTTTGATTTTTAACACATCCCAAGGCCTCCAGCTCTGAGTCCGCCCTGACAGATTTTCCCCTCCTCACCCGAGAGAACCCCCCTGTGCCTCTGCCCCTCCACCCTGGCGAGGTTTTGGGCTGTTTTCCAAGCCCAGCTCTGGACATACCAGCTGCTTTTTTCTTGTCCATGCCCTTGCCCACGCAGTTGAGGGCTGCAGTGACCACGGTGGGCTCCGAGAAGCCGAGCACTCGTTTCACCGTTTTCTCGATCCATGGCTTCAGCTCGTCCAGCTCCCGCTTGGACAGAGACATCTCTGCTCAGGCTGCAAGGAGAAACAGCAAACAGGGCCCTGGGCTTCATCACCTCATCCAAATCACCTCTGCGAGGTGAGGCTTTGGAGAAATGTGGCACACTTGAGGTAGCTCTGCTGCTGTAGGTGGGGTAAAATTAGTAGGTGGTGTTGGAAACAGAAAAGTTTTAATAAAAGGCAAAATAGCAAAGCTCTTTAGAGAGAAAACTTGAGCTAGGGGCTCTTGAAGAGGCTCTTGTTTATAGTAAAACATCCCACAAAAGTAATTTGTTCTTTTGTTTTTCTAATTAATTGCTTAGGTGAAACCTTTTGGCTTCTGTCCAATTGGCTGCCCTTAAGTTTGAAGTGAAATCCCTAAAATCTTATTTTGCCTAATTTCCTATCCTTAAGTTTGAGGTGAAGTCCCTAAAATCTTCTAAAGTGTCCTTTTACCTAACTGAAGAAAGAAACTTTTGGGCTTTTTTTCCTTTGTAGGAGATAAATGGTAATTTAGTCACTTTGTTAACAAGGTGCAAATTCCTGCAACCACCTCCTCCCTCAGGGATCAGCTCCACGGGTGGGAAAAACTTTTGTGGGTTAAAAAGAGATAAACCACATGAGGAGGAAGGTCTGAGCCCCCCAAATCCCTCCATGGGGTTTGGGAAAGAGAGAAGCACTGAGAGGGGAACATGTGGGACCCCACTGACCCCACAAAACAACCTGAACCCCTTCCCCAAGGGGCTGCCCCAAATCTGGGCTGGTTTCTGGCACTCACATCCCCTCACTCACAGCCAGGGTTGAGGCTGCAACTGCTTTTAACTGGGCCCTAATAGGATTTGGGGAAATCTCCTTAGGGCTGAGCTGGAGCTGGGCACTGAGGTGGAGCTGGATGGACACCTGGGAGAGCTGGGAATGGGAATGGGGTCTGGGGTCAATTATCCTTCCTGGGAACGGGGTCTGGGATCAGGGATCCTTTCTAAGATTGGGAATGGGGTCAGTTATCCATCCTGGGAATGGGAATGGGATCTGGGGTCAGTTATCCCTCCTGGGGTCAGTTATCCATCCTGGGAATGGGGTCTGGGGTCAGTTATCCCTCCTGGAATTGGGGTCCTGGGGCCCCATTCCAGGTCCATGAGCAGTTCCAGGAGGTCACTGCTGCTCCCTCCAAAGCCTGGAAACCTCTGCAGGTTCTGCTTTTCCTGGCAGCTTCCTTACAGCCAGGTTCAAACAGAGCCCAAACTCAAATCCCGGTGTTTCCCCCACGCGTTCTGAGCCTGCAGAGGCTGAGGGCAAGCGGGACTCACAAATCACAGCCCCGAGACACCAACAGCTCTGAGCGCGTCCGTAATAAACCACAAAATTCGTGTAATTAGAGCTAGGTCAGCCTCCTCCGGGAAAGCAGCGGCTTCACTTCACTTCCCGGCTGTTCCCGTGTCACACCGGGACAGCGGAGCCGCCGTGGGGAGGGGACACAACCCCGGCACCGGGATCAATGAACGCGGCGGAGCACTGCCGGGGTTCTGCCTCACACGGACAGACACACGGAGCTCCGGAGACACGGCGCTCCCACCGACCCCGCTCCCGCAGGGCCCGGCATCCCCCGGTGCCGCGGAGCTCCGCCCGGGGCCCGGCCCGGCCCCCTCAGCGCGGCGCGCCGGGCCCGGGGCCACCTCCGCCACCGCCTCCCGCCCTCCCTCCTTCCCGCCAACCCGCCCGCTCCCTCCGTTCCCTGCACGCCCTCCGAGGCCCCCCAGTTTCCCTCACCGGCGCCGTTTTCCCTCACGCCGCTCCCGGTCCCGGCCCGGCGGCCCCTGACGGTGACGGCGCGTCGGGGCGGAAGCGGAAACGCGCGCGCGGCGCGTGCGCGGCCGGGGGCGCGCGGGGGCCGCCGGGAAGGCGGGACCTCAAAGAGGCGCGCGCGCTCAGCCCCGCCCATCGCCCCGCCCATCGCCAACGCCCCCTTCCCCTCACGCCCTCATTAACCAAACTCAATTAAAACAATTAAAGCGAGACGGTTTTTATTGGGACCGGACCCCCTCAACAGCCCAGCCACGGGTCCTGGCGGGCGCTCCTAGCCAGGAAGGCGATCTTGCGCGCCATCTCGGCGCAGTACACCCGGCGGCACGCCTCGAACGCCCGCCGCCGCCGCTCCCGGGTCGGCTTCTCGTAGTAGCGGGAGCGCCGCACCGCGTCTGCCACGCCGTCCTGCGCCAGGATCCTGAGGGAGGGGAGAGGAGACAGCGGTGACAGCGGCAGGGAAGGATCGGGGATGAGCCAGCCTATGCTGGCAGCCCTGGGCATGGCCCGGTCCCGGTGCGCGCCCCTCGGCCCGGTCACCGTGCGGGCCCCTCAACGCCTTCTCCTCGCCGTCCATCCATGAGGGGAAGGAACCCCCCGAGCTCCGTTTACTGTGGGATGTACGAAGGTCTGTGAGCACAGAGCTCAGCGATGGCAGCGCCTCCTCCTGCGCTTCCCGAGGAACATTCCTTTATTTCACTCTGCTCCCACCCGGGCCGAGCGGATGAGAAAAGCCCTGTCCGACCCTCCCGTCACTTTCTGCTCCAGAAATCCTTCTTCTGAACCCAATGCGTGAAGGAATTGCAGCCCCTCCGGAGTTCCCCCCGGTGCTCACCTGTTGAGGACGCCGTACGCCGCCTCCACGTTCCCGTTCTGCACCATCACCGTGCGGCCCACGAAGCGCAGGTGGTTCGCCATGGCTGCGGGATGGGGCCGGTGGAACCGGGCGGTCCCGGGGCTCGGGGGAGCCGCTCCCTCCTCCCCGCGCCCCGGGTTCAGAGAGGGGCCGGTGCTTCCCGCCCCGCTCCCGGGGACACCGAGGGGCCCAAGGGAGCCCGAAGGGAACACAACAGGGACCCCCCGCCCTACAAGCGGCCTCTCCCCGCTCCCGGTAGAGTCCCGGTCCCGACTAACCCCGGTGAAGCCGCAGCCGCTCCGCGCCGGTACCGGAAGCGGCTGAAGGCGGAATTTCCGTTGGGAGGGATTTCCGGTAATACCGGGACTTCCGGCGGCCACAGCCGGGACCGGCGGGGCCTCTCCGGGTCCCACAGCGGAGGGGATTGGGGGGCACCAAGGACCGGGACCGGCTCTGGGCCCCCCCCCGGGATAGGAACGCGCCCCCCGCCCCAGCGAGCACAGAGGACACGACACCGGCTGGCCCCGGCCGCTCCCGCGGCGTTTATTGCTTCCAGCAGGGCCGGCTCCGGGCCCTCCCCACTCGGGGGGGTCCCCACGTTCCCCCCCAGCCGCCGGGGGAAGGCACAAGCCCGGGAGGGCCCGGTCCCCGCGGGGAGGGGGCTCCGCTCCGGCCAAGGCACGCGGCCGCCCCGCGGTTGGGGCTTCTGGGAGGGGTTCGGTGCCTCCCCCGGTCAGTCCCGCCCGCCCGCGGGTCTCACTGACCACCGGTAAAAAATAAATCAAAAAAAGGCAAAACCAAGAAATGCAGACGAGATCAACCCCCCCCGAGCCGGGGGGGGCGTCACACGTCCGGCGCCGGGGGGGACTCGGGGGGTCCCCGCTGCTGGAACGGCTCCGCGGGGCCGCCGAGGGGGAGCTCCCCGGGCAGGCGGCGGCACCGGGGAGCCCCGGCGGCACCGGCGGGAGGGCGGCGGCGCGGGGGAGCCGCGGGAGGAGCCGAGTCCAGCGCGGGTTTGGGGGCGACGTGGGGGAACCAGAGGCGCAGCATGGCCTCCACCTGCAGCAGCGTCCCCAGGTAGCGAGCACTGCGGGGAGAGAGCTGCGGTCACGCTCTGCGGAGCGGCGACACCCCCGTGCCCGCCCCACGGGGACACCGGGGACACTCACCCCATTTCTGGCTTCTGCAGCACCCCAATGATCCGCTGGAGCCGGTCCATGGCCACGCTCTGCTGGAAGCTGCTCAGCCCTGGGGAGGCCCGAAATTGGGTGAATTCTCCCCAAAGGGAAAGAGGTGTCCGGGGGAGGGGGATGAGGGTGTGGGGGGCACCCACCTCTGTCGTATCGGCCCCGCCGCAGCCCCTCCAGCAGCTCCGCCAGCGGCCGGATGAAGCCCCGGAGCTCCCGGCACTGCCAGGACAGGGAGGATGAGGAGGAGGAGGAGGTGACTGCGCTGCACCCACAATGGGGAGGGGTCTCATGTACCCCTCACCCCCAAATCCTGCCTCAGTTTCCCCACCCACCCATTTCAGGTGGGGAAACTGAGGCAGGCCCAGCTTTTTTTATGGGACCAAGCCCTCCCCTACCTCCCATCTTTAGGGTGCTGCTTTGTTTTGTGCCAAAGCCTCATTTTTTGTGCCAGAACCTCACCTTTTGGGCAAAGAGTCGATCGCCATCGCTGGGAGGGACATCCCCGCCCTCCCCTTTCCGCGGGCGCTTCCCCCCGCGCGGGGACGGCGGCGATTCGGGGCTCCCCCGCTCCAGCCCCCCCGGGCGCTTGCGGCTCCGCTCGGCTTTGGGGGGGCTCCGGGGGGAGCTCTCGGCCTCGGCCCCGCTGTCAGAGGCGGGGGAGCCGCAGGAGCAGGCGCGGGCAGGGGGCTCCATGGCGGGGTTGGCCCCCCCAGGGGAGCCTCTCGCTGCGTTCAGCTCCAGCCGAGGCTGCCTGGGGGACGGAGGGAGGGAAACACCGGGGGGATATCGGACAAAAATGGAAGGCGAGGAAAGAACTGCCTTGTTCTCCTGTGGGGGTGTCATCCCCACAGCCCCAGTGCTGCCTCGCATGGGGGAGCAGATTGGGCATCTCCTGAGCAGGGTGGGGGTGCAGGGACCCAGGTGGCACTGGGACCCTTCACCCAGGACACCCGCAGCCCAGGACAACCCCCAGACCCAAAAACACCCTCCAGGACCACCCTCAGCCCCAGGACACCCCCAACCTCAGGACCACCCCACAGCTCCAGGATCACCTCCAGCCTCAGGGACACCCCCAGCCCCAGGTGCATCCCCAGGCCCCAGGAGACGCCCCATTCCCCCCCAATACAGGAACCCCCCAGTCCCGGGACCCCCCAGCAGCTCCCCCCTCTCCATCCCCTGCCGCCCCCTCCCCAGGACCGAGATCCCCCCGCAGGAGCCCCCACCGTGATCGGGACCTTCCCACCCGTGATGGGACCCCCAGGACCACCCCCCCAGCCCCGGTCACCCCGGGTCCCACCTGCTCCCGCCTGCACCTGCGGTGGTGCCGCTGTCCCTGTCTCGGTGTCGCTGTTCCCGTCCCTGCCCCGGTGCCGGTATCACCGTTCCGGTATCAGTGTCCCGTTGCCGGTACCGCTGTCCTTGTTTCCCGGCCGCTGTCGGTGTCCCCGGGCAGGTTCGGCGGTGGCCGTGCCGGTGTCCCCGTGCCGGTGCCGCTGTTCCGGTGTCCCGGTCTCTGTGTCCCGGTGCCGGTCCCGCCCCGCCCGCGGCGGCCCCACGCGGACACGTGCGCGGCCGCACGTGCCTCCGGCCGGGCCCCGCCCCGCTCCGCTCCCATTGGCCGCCGCTCCCGAGGAGGCCCCGCCCCTTTTAAACTATTGGCTCACTGCCGCAGCCCGGCGCTGATTGGCCGGAGGGCGGGGCTCTGGCCACGCCCCCCTGCGAGGCGATTCGGGGCACGCGGCTCCGGGCACCGCCCCCGTTCCCTCAGCCAATGGGCGGCGGTCCCAGCGGCGCTGCTAGGCCAATGGGCGTGGCGGCCCCGCCCCTTTCCGTTACATAACCGGGGCGAGGCGGCGCGTGGACCCCCACGTGGGGGCGGGGTCCCCTTATGACGTCACGCTCGCGCGCGGCGGAACGCCCGCGGGGCGGGGCTTCCAGCAGATGGGCGGGGCTTTCCGCAGAGGGGCGTGGCCTGGGAGAGCGTGCGGGGTTTGCCCGGGGCTCCCCCCGAGCCCCCCAAAATCTTCCCCCCAAAATCTCTCCCAGATCCAGAGCCCCCAACCCGGCTCTTCCCACAGGAGGCTCACGGTGACCCCGAGACCCCTCCCCACGACCCTCCACCAGGCCCAGGGGCCCCCCAGAGCCCCATAAACCCCAATCCGTTAAACTCCTCACCTCACAAAACCCAGTAGTCCAAACCGCTCGCCCCAAAATCCCAGTCGTACAAAGCCCTCACCCCACAATTGCATCGCTTGCCGCCCCATCCTCAGCCTCCCCTCACCCCGACACCCCGGGCGAGGCCCCTCCTGCCCTCCCCGTCCCCCCGGGGGGGCCCGTCCCCCCGGGTGGGTATTTAGGGCCGGCCCGGTGGCGCCCGGCCCCCCTTGCCCCCCGCCATGCTGAGGGTGCTGCTGCTCCTGGGGGGCCTGGCCCCCGCCCTGTCCGCTGGTGAGTCCCCCCCCCACAGATCCCACCTTGGGGTGCACCCCCAGCCCCCCTCAGGTGCCCCCATGTGGGGCCAGGAGGCTCAGCCGAGCCCCCACCCCAAATCCTCCACTCTCCCCAGCAGGTCCCCACTGGACGTATGAGGGTGAGTGGGGCCCCGCTCAGGGACCCCTCATTTATCCCCACACCCCAAACCCCCCCATGAGCTGAGGGGCTCCCCAGAAGGTGGGGAGGTGGATGGGTGACAACCCCCCTTGATTTGGGTCCCCCAAATGGGAAGGAGATGGGCAGATCCCCCAACATGTTTCAGACAACCGGGAGCCCCAAAATGGGAAGGAGATGGGCAGATCCCCCCTTTACTCACCCCTGGGCACCCCCAAATATGTCCCCGGACATGTGGGACCCCCCAAAGATGAAGAGGATGGGCAAATCACCCCTTTGCTCCCCCCTATACATCTGGGACCCCCCAAATGAGCACCCACCTGTGTCCCCCAGGCCCAGCGGGGGTGAACGGGTGCAGCCCCCCATTTTTCCCCCTCCTGCCCCCCCCTTGCCCCCCTCGCTCCAATGGTCCCTTTGTGCTCCTTTACATAAGGTTCCTGCTGCCAAATCCAATTAGGATCCGGCCTTGGCCAAATCCCGCTAAGCCCCATCCCGGGGGGACCCATGGGTGCCCCCCCGGCCCCGCGGGCTCGGCTTTGTCCCCGCTCTCCCGCCTGGAAAAAATGTCCCCAACAGATTAACGAGGCCCTTGGGAATGTCACCCGCGTCCCGCTTCGGGGGCACCGAGAGCGTTTGGGGTCACGGCGTGAAGATGGGGGGGGTCCCCAGAGATTTCGGTGCCCCCCAGGTCCCCACGGGCAGCAGCACTGGCACGAGACACACCCGGAGTGCGGGGGCCGCGCTCAGTCCCCCATCGATATCGCGACATCGCGGGCACAGCACGACCCATCCCTGCCGCCGCTGCGGCCCGAGGGCTACGAGCGCCCCGAGAGCCCCCAGCTGACCCTCGCCAACAACGGCCACACCGGTGAGCACCGGGGGGAGCACCGGGCGCTTCCCGGTGTCCCGGCCCCGCTGATCCCGGTGTCCCACAGCGGTGCTGACGCTGCCGCCGTCCCTGCGGCTCCGGGGGCTGCCCCGAACCTTCGCGGCCGTTCAGCTCCACTTCCACTGGGGCCGGCCCGGGAGCGCCGCCGGAGCCGAGCACCTGCTGGACGGGCGCCGTGCCCCCGCCGAGGTACCGGGAGTACCGGGAACAGCGCCAAAATTGGGTCTGGGGGCGGGAAATGGGGTGGGAAAGGAGCACGGAGCAGGTTTGGGGTCGGGAAGCGGCGTGGGAATTGTGTGGGAAGTGGTTGTGAGAAGGGGTGGCAGTGTGGGAACAGCGTGAAAAATGGGTTTGCACAGCGGGAATTCGCTGCGGGGAATGGAAAAGGGGTCCTGGGGAGGGAAATGGGTGCGGGGATGTGGAAATGGGTCCTGGGGAGGGAAATGGGTCTGGGGATGTGAAATGAGCGCGGGGAGGGGATGGGGGGCAGAAAAATAAGGGTGGGAAATGGGAGTGGGAGCGGGTGCGGGCACTGCGGGATGGGAGCCGGGGTGGAGGGGTGGGGGTCAAGGTGGTTGGCAGGTGGGGGGCTCAGGGGTTGGGTAGTTGGGGCTCAAGTGGTGGGGGGGGGCTCAGTGGCAGGGTTGCAGGGTGGGGCTCAGAGGGGTTGGGTTGGCAGGTGGGGGCCCGGGTTGGGGGGCTCAGGGGTTGGGTTGCAGGTGGGGGGCTCAGGGGTATCATGTGGGGGCTCAGAGGGTCCCTCCCGTGCCGCAGATGCACGTGGTGCATTTCGACACCGAGCGTTTCGCCGATGCCAGCGCGGCTCAGCAGCACCCGGGCGGGCTGGCCGTGCTCGGCGTCCTGCTGGAGGTACGGACCCCACCCCGCGCCCCCCACCCACCCACTCACCCGCGCTTTCCAGCCCCTCACTGACCCCTCCTCATTCCCCCAGCTGGGAGACAACCCCCACCCCGCCTATGACAACATCCTGAAGCATCTCGGCAGCATCCGCCACGCAGGTGAGGAGAGGGAGGGCGGAACCCCAAATCCCCCTCCCAGCACGCCCCAAATCGCTCCCCCCAACAGGGCAGACGGTGGCCATCCCCGCGTTCAGCATCCGGGAGCTGCTGCCCGAGCAGCTGGAGCGCTACTACCGCTACAACGGCTCCCTGACCACCCCGCCCTGCTCGCAGAGCGTCCTCTGGAACCTCCTCCCGCAGCCCGTGCGCATCAGCCGCGCCCAGGTAGGAGCCGCTCTGCGGGGCGACCCCCGCGTTTGGGGGAAGAGCCCCCCCAGTGCCTTTCCTCTTTTCCTCTTTTCCTCTTTTCCTCTTTTCCTCTTTTCCCTTTCCCTTCCTTTCCTTTCCTTTCCTTTCCTTTCCTTTCCTTTCCTTTCCTTTCCTTTCCTTTCCTTTCCTTTCCTTTCCTTTCCTTTTCCTTTCCCTTTTCCTTTCCCTTTCCTTTCCTCCTTTTCCCTTTCCTTCCTTTTCCTTTCCCTTTTCCTTTCCTTTCCCTTTCCCTTTTCCTTTCCTTTCCCTTTTTCCTTTCCTTTCCTTTCCTTTTCCTTTTCCTTTCCCCTTTTCCTTCCCCTTTCCCTTTCCTTCCCCTTTCCTTTCCTTTCCTTTCCCTTTTCCTTCCCTTCCCTTCCTTCCCCTTTTCCTTTTCCCTTTCCCTTCCCCTTTCTCCTTCCCTTCCAGCTGGAGCAGCTCCAGGGAAGCCTTTACTCCACCAAGGAGCAGGAGGAGCCGCAGCCCCTGGTGAACAATTTCCGAGCCCCGCAGGAGCTGAACCAGCGCTCGGTGCTCTCCTCCTTCGCCAGGGGTGAGCGGAGGGGTGGGAAGGGTCCCTGCACCCCCCAGGCGGCTCCTGGAGCCCCAGGAGCTGGCCCTGAGCCCGGTTTTTCCCTTGCAGGGCCACAGGGATATTCCACAGGTATTCCAGGTGGGATGTTGGGCTGGGGGGGTCACACGGGACCCCCCTGACCCCTCTGGGTGGTGTCACACAGGTGGAATCATCGGCATCATCTTCGGCATCATCGCCTGCTGCGCCGGCCTCTTCCTCGCCGTCCGCTTTGGGGCCAAGAGGATGCGGTGAGAGCCCCCCAGAGCCCTCAGAGGGACCCCCAGAGCTGGGGGAGCCCCGAGCTCTGTGCAGAGACCCCCCCTCATGCTGGTTTTTACCCCTGCAGGGAGAGGAGGGAGCAGGCACAGGACGTGGCGTTCAAATCCTCCCCCCGGAGCTCGCCCACTCCCGCCGAGCCCTGACCCGGGCTGGGCTGGGCTGGGCTGGGCTGGGCTGGGAGGAGCCGACCCAGGCCATCCCCCAGCCCCAAGGCAAATAAAGCCCTTTCCCCCTCCTGGTGGCTCTTTGTGAGGAGGGAAGCGGCGCCTTTGAGGGGATTTGGGCTGGATTCTGTCACCCCCAAAAAACCAAAACACCCCAGGTGCCCCCCAGGGCTGGAGCAGAGCACAACAGGGGGAGCGGCCCCTTCTCCTCCCTCCCCTTCTCCCCAGCAGCCACAGTGTCCAGTGGTTTTGTAAAACGGTTTTACTCTTAATTAAAAAAATAATTTACTCCCCTGGGACTGAACAGGGGCGAGAAGGGCTGAGCATCCCAGTCCCGGTGTCCCCCACGCCCAGAGCATCACCAGGGGTGGGGACACCCCCAGGGTGACAAACACAGGGAAATGGGGGGGTCCTGCCCTGACTCCCCCCAGGGCATCTGGCCCACCCTGGCCTTCCCCAGATGCTCAAACTGAGGGAAAGGAGTTCAGAGAATCTGGGAACAAAGGGAAGAGGGTGGTGGTCAGACCCCAAAGGGCCCCAGGCACTGGGCAGACACAAATTCCCCCGGAGCAGGAGGGGTGAAGGCTTTCACAGGAGGGTCTGGCTGTGGGGCCACGGCTCCCTCAGCCCTCAGGAGGCACCTGCAGCGCCGAGCAGAGCATGGCCTGGCCCTCAGGCTCCTGCTTACCTGGGGGAAAAGGAGCATTTGTGAATTTGGGGGTGATTTAGGGGTTTGTGGAAGCCCCCATTCAACAAGACTCATCCAGCCCCATCCCAGCAGCCCCCACAAGTGACACCCCGCTCCCCCTTACATGAGAGGCACTTGAGGACGTTGTGGAAGGAGCCACCAGCGGTGCTGAAGGCCCAGAGGCCAGTGCAGAGCGTGAGGATGAGGATGGGGCCCAGGCTGGCCTCGTACCACGGGTTCAGGAAGGTCTGGGGACACAGAGAGAGGTCACACCCTCCTGAGCCCTCCAAGGTGGAAACCTGACTCAAATCCCTGCTGAGCTGTGTGCCCCAAATCCCCCGTGTTGCCCCCAAATCCTTCACAATCCCAAGGAGCTGGGGGTGTAACTGCGCCCACAGCCCCAGGCAGGGAGTGAGGGGCAGTGGGTGGGGGTTCCTGTGCCCCCCAGGACTCACCAGCCCCGAGGTGAGCAGGTGGCTGCCCACCACCAGCCCCAGGCCCCCGGCGCGGCGCCGCTCACAGGCGTCGAAGAAGATGATGCCCCAAAAGGTGTGGAGCAGAACCAAGGCCATGGTGAGGAAGGCTGTGGGGAGACACACAGAGCCTCAGAGCCTTCCTCCTCCTCCTCTTCCTCCTCTGTGCCATGGCCCCAGCCTCACCAGAGGTGATGAAGAAATATGGGGAGTCCCCGTGGATCCCAACGGTGCCTGGCCCTGCAGAGTCCGCCAGGATGTTGGTGATGGAGAAGAGGCCACTGATGATGCCAAAGGAGAGCCCAGACACTGTGGAGGGGGAGCCGGGGGTCAGGAGAGCCCCCACAGCCCCGGAGGGCTCAGGGAAGGGCAGGAGAGGTGGACGGAGCACCCGGGGCTCTGCTCACCGTAAGCCGTGCGCCGCAGGGAGAGCGGGGAGCGCCCGTCCTTGCTGAGGGTGGCCAGCCCTGCATCGGCCTTCCTGCACCACCAGAGAGAGTGAGACCCAATACCGGGAGAGAGTGAGATCCGATCCAGGGAGAGAGTGAGCCCCAATACAGGGATCATGAGCTCCATCCCGGAGAGAGCCTCATCTGAGAGAGCCCCACCCCAGGGAGAGGGGAAGGGAGAGCATGAACCTCATCCCAGAGAGCCTGAGCCCCATCTGAGAGAGCCCCATCCCGGGGACAGCGTGAGCCCCATGTCAGGGAGATCATGAGCCCCATCCCGAGGAGAGGCTCAGCCCCATCCCGGGGTTTAACAAGGAAAACACTTTGTGGGGTTCCTCAGGACACAGAGCCCCAAATCTGCTCTGGCTCCCCCAAGCCCAGGGACACCCCAGCCCCCGGTACAGCCCCGGGCTGCTCTCACTTGAGCATTTTGAAGCAGGCGAAGCGGCTGAGCTCCTGCAGCAGCACCGCGGCGGCGGCTCCGAGCGGCAGCAGCGCCGCGTCCTCCCGCCCGCTGAGCTGCACCCACACGGACCAGAGCAGCGAGGCGGCCAGCAGCGACAGCAGCCAGAAAAACGCCCTGAGAGCAAACGGGACACCGGGATGGCACCGCGGGCACCGACACCGGGACCGGGACCCGCAGCGGCCTCAGCGCTGCTCCAAATCGCTCCTGAGCTGCCCCCGCGCCTCAGGGCTCCTCACTCCGCCACAGCTCCCTCAGCCGCCCCGGGCAGCAGCCCCGGAGTCCCCCGGTGATCCCCGGTATGGCACCGAGGGCACCGGCACCAGGCCGAGCCGCTCGGTACCGGGACCGGCAGCGCTCTCAGCGCTGCTCCCAATCTCCCCCTCGCAGCCCCCTCGCCTCAGGGCTCCTCACTCCGCCACAGCTCCCTCAGCCGCCCCGGCACCACCAGCCCCGGTGTCCCCCGGAGCCGTCCCAGAGCACCCCCAAGGGCCTCACAGACCCCGCCACGGCCCCCTCAGCCCCCGGCCCCGCTCACCCCGCCAGCAGCACGATGAGAAGCAGCGGCTCCGCCGCCACCGTGAGCAGCACGAGCGCGGCCGCGGGCCCGAGCGCGATGGCGGCGCAGCCCAGCAGCACCGCGGCGGCCATGGCGGCACCAACAGCGCCCCCTGGCGGCCCGGAGGACCCGACGGGGCCATGGGGGGGTAGGACCAGTCCCGGGACAGGGGGGACACCGGGGGACACCTGGCACGGCCTGGGCCCGGAGTCACCTGTCCGCAGGGTCACCTGAAGGTTCACCTGTCCGCAGGGTCATCTATCTGCAAGGTCACCTGTGCCCAGGATTCTCTTCTCTTCTCTTCTCTTCTCTTCTCTTCTCTTCTCTTCTCTTCTCTTCTCTTCTCTTCTCTTCTCTTCTCTTCTCTTCTCTTCTCTTCTCTTCTCTTCTCTTCCCTTCCCTTCCCTTCCCTTCCCTTCCCTTCCCTTCCCTTCCCTTCCCTTCCCTTCCCTTCCCTTCCCTTCCCTTCCCTTCCCTTCCCTTCCCTTCCCTTCCCTCTTTACATTTTTCCCTATTCCAAGCCCCTCACATCTCCCATCCCCATTCTGTCCCTCACCCCCACGCTGCTGCTGTTTACAGAGGAGCTGGGAAGAGCAGGAAAACTTTATTTAGACTAAAAAAATTCCATCAGCCAGCTAGAACAGCCTGGACGGCTCCAAAGCCCCTCCCTCCAGATTGTTCCACCTCCCTCTGGACTGACGGTGCCACGGGGAGTGCTGGGCACTGAAAATGAAGATTTTTCATCCATCTTCACGTCTCCTGCGAGGAAAACTCCAAACAATGTCCCCTGACGCCCCTTCCGCAGGAATCCTGCGAATGCCATCTCCTGGGCACGAGGCATTGTTCAGGGGAGAATCAGAGTCATTGCCTGCCTTGGATTAATTTCCCTCCTTGTTTCGCTTCCGCCTATTAAAGCTGGGAAATGACACAGCACATCCGAGCCCTGCTGACTTCAGCTGCACCTTCCTCCTTGGGCTGACCCCCCTGCACAGCACCAGGCTCGGGGTGCCCAGAGCATCCCTGGGATGGAGCCCCCTCAGCACAGCAAGGACCAGGAGCCTCCTTCTTCCTTCTTTTTGTCTCCTTTTCCTTCCTTTTTCCCTCTGGTTTGGTTCACACGTTGAGTTTTCCCTCAGGAAAGGTGTGCCTCCCTCGCTGCGCTGTTGTTGTGTTGAATTTTGGCCAAAAAAAAAATCTTTTCATGATTAAAAAATAAAGACATAAAAGTCGAAATATAAAGCAAAATAGGGATTTGAGGGAATAGGAAGCAAGGTTTTGGGATGGGAGATGGAAAAGCCCCCTTGGTCTGCCTCCTTTCTGTGGCTGTGATGGGTTTGTTCCGTGATGCCAGATGTGAAGAATCAATAAGAAAAAAGGCAAAAAGAAAAAAAAAAACAAACCAGGAGGAAAACAGCACAGTTTCCTTTTCCATCCAGAAACACAATTCCAGAGCTGCACCTGGGATGCAGGATGCTGCTGGAGGTTCCAGCTGGTCCCAGCCAGGCAGGAGCAGCTGTTTCCCCCTTTGGTGGCACATTTTATCCAGGCCCCTTTCTTTTCATGGATTCCCCAAGTTTTCCCAATTTTTACAAGTTTTAGACCATCACAGGCAGTTCTGGAGTCATTCCCAGCCCCGAGTCAGCGAATCCCACGCCAAGGGTTTGTCCATTCAACCCCATCTGATAAGCCAGAACCATCCTCAGGGATCCTCCTCGCCCCTTCCCTCCCCATTCCTTTCATCCCAGGATATTTTAACCCTTCCCTGCCCCCCCAGCGCCTCCTGGCTGAGCTGCCGACCCCAGCCCTGCTGGGATTCTTCACAGCGAGTTCAGATTTCTGCTTGGGTTGGGGTTTTTTGAGTTTCGTTGTTATTCTTGAGGAGGAGGGAGAGGAGGGTCTGGTGGGGAGGAGGATTTGAAGAGATTCACTTCCTGCTCAGCATTCCTGGGCATTTAACCCTTTGCCAAACATCTCCCTGCAGATGGGGGAAGCTCCTTCTGCAGAGCACAGGGGGGCTGGGAACCAGATTTGGGATGTGCTGGAAAAATTCTTCAGTTGGGTTCGCTCTGGTAGAAAAAAAAGTCTGCTTTGGGGAATTTTGGTTTAACATTGATTAGAATCTTTAAATCTACAGAAATCTTTGGTTTAAAATGAACAGGAGATAAGATGAGCTTTGAGGCCACTCCCAACCATGATTCCATGGCCCTGCACCCCAAATGAGAAATCCTCCTGTACTGTGCAAGGCTCATCTTGCTATTTCCTGGCTTTCTAAACTTCATCTTCAAGAGTGACCAAAATATTGATTTTACAGCTCTGTCTCTTCCTCTTCCCCTTTTCCTTCCTCCTCTGGTCTGCACCCATTTCCACCTGGATCCCTCCCACTCCTCACAGGAGCTCTGCTATCACCTTCTCCCTGGAGTGTTTTTACCCACTATAAAATAAAATAAATCTATGACCATTCATGTTTCTTCCTCCTGATGAAGAAACTGAGGCACGGGAAGGGGAAATGAAGCCAAGACAACAAAAATCCCCCAAGATTTTTACGGGAAGTCGGGAGCCACTCTGGCTCCCCGTCAGCATCTCTGCCTTCTCTCCCTGAGGAATTCGCTATTTATAGCTCTGCTCCGTTAGAACGTAATCAAAACCATCCTCTCTCCATATGAGAACTCATCCAGCGGCACTGACCCTCCCTGGGGGAAAACTTCCCGAGATTTGCGATTCAGCCGCCCGAAAACGCCTCTGCAAGAGGGAAACGGGGAAAGTTCCAGCGCACGGCTCCCGCTCAGCGCTCAGCCCGGGGCTGCTCCGCACAAGCCGGGGAGGTTTTCTCGGCACCAACGGGTTCCCTCCCACGGTACCGAGGAGCTTTGCTCGGCTCAGCCCCCCCGAGTCATTTCCTGCCTTCTCGGGGACCGAAAGCGCCGCGGAGCAGGAGCGGAGCCGCTCCCGCAGCCGGCACCCAGCGCAGGACGATGAATTTCTGCATCGCGGTGCTCCTGGTCCTTCAGTCCTTGCCGGGTAAACCAAAATTCCACGAGTTTTCCCCAGGGTTTTCTAAGGGCAGTTTGATTTTTAGCTCGCTGCTTTGATTATTTGATTATATTATTAATAATGTATTGTTATTATCTCACACTCCTGGGATGCTGCGGGGCAGTTGTGGGGGGAATCTGGAGGCTGAAAGATCTTGGGGGGATTTTCTTGGAGAAAGGGAAAAAAACCCGATGTAAATTACTGAAAGTTTCATAAAACCTCTGCTTGGAGAACAGTGGGATAGTGAACGTTTCACGCATTGTGTTCAAATCATTTGCAAACCCCAGCTGGGAGCTATTAGGAGACACAGAGAAAAAACCCCAACAGGATTTCCTGAGAGTTCTGTGGGCACTTTGAGGCGGGGAAGAGCAGAATCAGCGAATTGAGGGTGAAAAACCCCAATCTGGAGCTGCTTAGGGATGAGCACAAAGTTCCCCCATCTCTGGGAAGGTGAGACAGAGCAGCACCAGCTGAGGGGAACTGGAAACTGCAGCTCTTCCCCTTTCTTTTGTATTTTCTCTTTCACCGAAGGAACAGATTTGAACATGGAACACCAGCGAGGGGATTCCCAGCTGGAAACTCTTTTATTCTCTGTTATTCTTGTGGGACTGCAGTGTAAATAAGGAGTGACTTTCTGGGAAAGCTCCTCCAGAGCTCAAGGCTGCTGGAGCCCTGCCAAAGGAGCGTGGGAAGGAGCAGGATGGGGGCCAGGTCCCAATTTCAGCCCAAATTTCCCCAAAAACTCAGAGTGGGAGTGGGACAGGTCGAGGTGTGAGGCTGAGCTGTGTCCCTGCTGCAGAGCTCCAGTCCCAGCCTGGAATGTTCAGCCTCAGGCAGTGTTTTCAGAGAATCCCCTAATGAGGATTTGGGATTTGGGAAGTTTAGATTTTGGGATCTGGGCTTTCCCCCCAGGCTTTGCCAGTGCTGAGAAAATCAGGGATATGAGAAGGAGAAATGGGAGGGTTTGGAGAGGATCTGGAGCTACAGCTGGGCATGACTGACAGCATCACTCCAGATATTGATGGTGTCACTTAAAATGAAAATATTATTATACAAATTATCTTATTGGTGACTATGAGTATCAAACTATATTATTCCACATCTGCCATTCTCATGAGTATAATAGTGTATGAATTTGTGACTATTAGTTCATTAATATTCCCCATTAATTTGCTTTTAAAAATCCTCCCAAAACCCCAAGAAAACACACAGAACTTTGTGTTTGGAATAGGGAATGAGCCACTCCCTCCAACTGTGACAATGTCACAGGGGTCAGAATTTATTTATGGTGGCTCAGCCCTAAGAAAACATCAGGGTCCCTTGTGAGCCCTTACAGGCAGCTGGATCCTGGATGAGGGGCTGATCCCAGGGGAACAGCTGGATCCTGGATGAGCTCATCCCAGGGGAACAGCTGGATCCTGGATGAAGGGCTGATCCCAGGGGAACAGCTGGATCCTGCAGGAGAGGCTGATCCCAGGGGAACAGCTGGATCCTGGATGAGCTCATCCCAGGGGAACAGCTGGATCCTGGATGAAGGGCTGATCCCAGGGGAACAGCTGGATCCTGGATGAGGGGCTGATCCCAGGGGAACAGCTGGATCCTGGGTGAGGGGCTGATCCCAGGGGAACAGCTGGATCCTGCAGGAGAGGCTGATCCCAGGGGAACAGCTGGATCCTGCAGGAGG
Organism: Zonotrichia leucophrys gambelii; assembly: GCF_028769735.1. Taxonomy (NCBI): domain Eukaryota; kingdom Metazoa; phylum Chordata; class Aves; order Passeriformes; family Passerellidae; genus Zonotrichia; species Zonotrichia leucophrys. The sequence goes on along the minus strand of NC_088194.1, from coordinate 2,061,865 downwards.
GGCTGATCCCAGGGGAACAGCTGGATCCTGCAGGAGAGGCTGATCCCAGGGGAACAGCTGGATCCTGGATGAGGGGCTGATCCCAGGGGAACAGCTGGATCCTGGATGAGCTCATCCCAGGGGAACAGCTGGATCCTGGATGAAGGGCTGATCCCAGGGGAACAGCTGGATCCTGCAGGAGGGGCTGATCCCAGGGGAACAGCTGGATCCTGGATGAGGGGCTGATCCCAGGGGAACAGCTGGATCCTGGATGAGGGGCTGATCCCAGGGGAACAGCTGGATCCCACAGGAGGGGCTGATCCCAGGGGAACAGCTGGATCCTGCAGGAGAGGCTGATCCCAGGGGAACAGCTGGATCCTGGATGAGGGGATGATCCCAGGGGAACAGCTGGATGGATCCTGGATGAGGGGCTGATCCCAGGGGAACAGCTGGATCCTGGATGAGGGGATGATCCCAGGGGAACAGCTGGATCCTGGATGAGAGGCTGATCCCAGGGGAACAGCTGGATCCTGGATGAGCTCATCCCAGGGGAACAGCTGGATCCTGGATGAGAGGCTGATCCCAGGGGAACAGCTGGATCCTGGATGAGAGGCTGATCCCAGGGGAACAGCTGGATCCTGCAGGAGAGGCTGATCCCAGGGGAACAGCTGGATCCTGGATGAGCTCATCCCAGGGGAACAGCTGGATCCTGGATGAGGGGCTGATCCCAGGGGAACAGCTGGATCCTGCAGGAGAGGCTGATCCCAGGGGAACAGCTGGATCCTGGATGAAGGGCTGATCCCAGGGGAACAGCTGGATGGATCCTGGATGAGAGGCTGATCCCAGGGGAGATCCAGCCCAGCTCTGGCTCCATCCCCACCACTGCATCTCTCACTTCCAGCACATCCACACCTAAAAATGAATAAAAACCCCAGCTCTGACCTCCCACACCTTTAGCTGGGATCTAATTGTGGGTCAGTCCCACAGGAAAGGGGTTTTGCCCAATGAAGCTTCCCATGACCCCACAACCCCGTGGTGATCCCTTGGTTGTTCCTTTGCTTTCAGGGAAGGCGGAGGTCGAGGATGAGGAGGAGGTCGCCCCGGATTTATTTGAATACATGACTCATTTAAGTGAGAAATGCCTTTTTTTTTTTTTTTTAAAGCATTTTTACCGTTTTCCACAAACCACAAGAGAGAGTTGGGATAACCAGGGCTGGGAAGGGATTTATCAGAGTTGTCCAGATTAATTTGGGGGGGAAAAGCTGGGTGATCACAACCCAGGACATGGGGGAAGGACTCACAGCCCATATTGGACAGGAACCCCCAGTCCCCATAGTGCCACCTCACCTGGAGCTGTTTCCATTCCAGGTGATTACTATTATTCCACAGAAGATTATTACTATGATAACGTCACAGCAACCCCTGCCACGTACGTGTACGAGTTTGATTCATATGAGGTGAGTTGGTATTCCCCTAAAAAACAGATTTTCCTCACCCAAATCTCTGCCACAAGGATGAATAAATGGATTAAAGCTGCTGAGTTTTAGACCACAGAAAAAACTGAGTTTGAGTAGAGTGTCCATGAACAGCAATCATGGGATGGTTTGAGTCAGGATTTATTTCTCCAGTTTGGAGAAATTCCTTGGGAATTCCTTGTTTTCCCAATTAAACACCATCAAACCATCCCAAGGAGGGATCTCTCTCTTAGGAGTTAATCCTACACTGTGATATTCCAGGTTATTTCTTTTTCTCCACACGCAGACAAACACCACTGGAGACATAGATTATGACAAGTTTTTTGCAGAATGGAATGACACCATTGAGCTTTCAGGATTACCTGACATAAATGTTCCAGGGGATGCCAAGGCCACTCCAGGGGATGCCAAGGACACTCAGGTGGGTGCCTGTCAGCTCTGCCACCGGCTTTTAGCACATGGGACTTTCTGACTGATTTCTTTTCCTTGGCTCACCAGGATTTTCAGGAGTCATTGGGATCGTCCCTGCAGGGCCACCTCACCCTCATCATCCTCCTCAGCTTCCTGGGTCTCCTGCTATGACCCCCAGACTCCTCCTCCCAAGGTACTCTGGGATTCCAACAGTCCAAGTGTGTCCTTTAACCCAGGGGAATGCAATTCTTTCTGAAGCAGCAACTTTCCAAAACAATGGGAAGATAAGAAGCCCTTCCAGGCAGATAAGAGCCCATCCAGCTGTGACCCCAGTGATGGCCTGCAGAGGCTTTCCAGGGCGTTTTCCCAATGACCTTGGCACTCAGTGGGACCTTCACTGCTGTGAGCAACCAGCACCCAAACACTCTGTTCCATAAATCCCTGGGATGGTTTGGGTTGGGATGAACCTCACAGAGCAGCTGGTTCCACCTTCCTGCCCAGGTTCCTCCAAAGCTCCATCCCACCTGGCCAAGCTTTCCCACATCCCAGGAACCCTCCAAGCCCCGTCCCACCACTCTCTGCTCACCTTCTTCCTTCATTCCAGACCTTGTGGCTGGGATGGTGACCAGGACACTGCCAGGTGTTGATGATGAAATCCTCTCCATGAGGTGTTGTCTCTGTTCTGGAATTTCTGCTGAGATTTTGTGGCTGAAGGTTTTGGTGAGAGCAGCTCAGCAATCCTTCAGGCCTTTCCTGTTTCCTCGGATTCTGCTGTAAATAAGAACCTCTGCCAATAAAACCCCCAACACCTGGTGCATGGTGTCTCATGGTAAATAATCCAGAACTGGAATAACAAATGCAAACAATGTGTGCAGTGCTTGTCCCATCAAGGGATCTTCTCCAGCCTCTAAACCCAGGAGCTTCCAACTTTGTTTCTTCCAGAACTGCTTATTTTCCACAAACACCCACAATATCTGGGAGAAGATGGACCAGAAAACCTCCAACCCCACCATGGAGAGCAAACCATCACAGCAATGGGTGGTTTTGGTCAGGAAATCAGAGTTAAATTCCTTTTTGGGGAAGAAAAAAGTGCAATCCCACACTCGGTGCCTGTGTTGCTTTTCCTTGGGAGAGTTAACGGGAAGGAGAGATGGAAAATTGGCCCAGGTGTACCCAGGACAAACGAGGCTGAGTCAAGGGATGCTGAAGGAGACTCGTGGTGGTCACAAATCCCCAGAGCCCTCGGATCCCTCCTGAGCCCTCCCGGATCCCGGGGGAATCTCCCGAGCTGCCAGGGCAGGTACAAAGAAGAAAACTTTTGTTATTTACAAAGGCTGGAAGCGGGCTCAGAGCGAGACCGGACGCGCTGCCTGGCAGTGCCACCTCCTGGCTTTGTGCTGCCACCAAGGTGGATCGAGAAAAGCCAAGAACGCCCCGGAAAATGGTTCAGGATCACACAGCAGTGAGATTTCCAACCCTGGAGTGGAGTAAAAAAGCAATTAAAGGAAAATAAAAGATGTGGATGAAGGTTATGAGTTTATTTTTACAAACCATCCCTCTAATGCAGACTCAGAAAATAAAGCAGTTTGTTGTAACCTGACCTAAATATACATTGAATCACTCCCAAATCCTAAAACCAAATCTTCACCTTCCAGTGGTGTTTTGGGACAGCAATGGCCAAACACACCATGGATGGACAGCTGGACATGCCCTCCCTGCTCCCAAAGCTGGGAATATTCACCCAAACCTCTTTAACCCCAAAGTGACACCATCCTCCTGGTTCTTTCACAAGCTCCTTTCCCAGATTTACCCTTTTCCCCCCACTCAGAGGGTGGTGGTGTCTCCATGAGCAGCCACCCAGCCCTCCTGGCAAACCCCTGGGATAAGCAGCTTTAACACAAAGAGGATTTTCCCTGCAGTTGTGAGAACCTTTCCCAGTTACCTCCTGGTAGGAAGCGAGCAGAAAGCTCTCCAGGTCTCTGGTGTTTTCCAGCAGCTCCTTATCAAACCATCTCAGGGAAATATTTTCTCCATGGAGTTTACAGAAAGCTGTAACAAACCTAGATTCCCATGTTGGGTTGTTGGTTTTTGTTTTTTTTGATTCTGTCACCATGCTGCCAAAATGTTTCCGGTTATTTGTGTCTCCAAAGTTAAAAGAGTCAATATGTAAATATTTACAACTGCTTGTCCCACAATTGTCCCGCCTGGGCATGAGGGATATCAGTGGCTCATAGGCTCTTTTCAAGGATCATTTTCCAGGAGAAAAGCTTCAACAGAGAAGCATTCATCCATTATTAATTTTAAATAGGAAAATAATTTCCATAGGGATATAAATCCCATCTATCCACCTGGGGAGATCTAAATTACATATATCCAACTAGAGGGAAATATAAATCCCATCTGTCCACCCCAAGGGGGTTATAAATCCTATATATGCAACCCGAGGGGGATGCAAATCCCATATATCCACACAGAGTGGGATATGAGCCTCATATATCCTTCCTGAGCAGCTCAGATTTTAGGAACTGAGCTATTCCCCAGATGCGTGAACCTGCTTCCCCTCCCTGATGTGTTGTCAGTGCTGGCAAATTAAGTAAAAATAACACAAATTCGCAAAAGCCGCTGAACCTTATGGTGTGTGAGACCCCCGTAAGCCCCCGGAGCCCACTCGGAACACGAAGCTCCGGGGGCGGCCCCACGGGCAGATCCTTCCCGAAGCCGCGCGGTGGGCACGGCCCCCACAGCGGAGCACGGCCGGGGACGGCCGCGACCCCCGGCCCGACCCCGCAGCGGCCGCGACCCCCGGCCCGGCCCGGCCCCGCCAGAGCTGCGATCCCCGACCCGCGCCCACCCCACAGCTGCGACCCCCGGCCCGGTGCGGCCCCCACAGAGCCGCGACCCCCTCAGAGCCGCGACACCCTCAGAACTTCGACACCCAGCTCGGTGCGGCCCCCACAGAACCGCGACCCCCGACCCCCGCCCACCCCAGAGCCGCGGCCCCGGCCCCAGCTCCGCCCCCTCAGGGCCGGCCTCGCCTCCGGCCCCGCCCCTCCCGCTAGGGCGCGCGCACCCGCCGGCCCCCGCGCGCGAGCACAAACCCCGCCCCCGCGCGTCCTGACGGGCAGCTCGCTCGGCCAATAGCGCGGCACCCCCCGCGCCAATGATGGTGCAGCGCGGGGAAGCCCCGCCCCGGGGCGGGGCGTGGCCGGGGGGGGGCGCCATGCGCCGTGTCATGGAGGCGCAGTGTGCGGGCGGCCATTGACGGTGCCGGAGCTGCTGCGGAGCGGCGCGGCCGGGGCGGCCCCGGCGACCCCCGACCCACTCCCGGCGCGCTCCCGGCGCCCGCCGCAGCCGCAGCGACCCTCGCGGCCGCTCTAGGCCACCCTCCCTCGCCAGTGCGGAACCGCGGGAGGGGGGGCAATGGAGATGAAGAAGCGCATCAACCTGGAGTTGCGGAACCGGGCCCCCGAGAAGGTGAGGGGCGGCGGGGCCGGTGGGGCGCGCTCCCCCCGCCCCGTGGGGCCGTCGCTGCCGCCTCGGGCCGCGCAGGCCCGGCGGCACCGCTGCCGAATCTGGGTCAGCCGTGGCGCAGGGCCCGGCGGGGCGCGGGCGGCGCTTCCGGCGCGGCCCCGGGACCCGCGGCCCCCCCTCATTCCCCCTCCGCCTCCTCTCTCGGGGTGCCCCGAAGTTCCCGGGGGGCGCGGCGGCCTCGGCTTCCCCCGACGTTAATCCGCCGCTTCCCCCGGCCGCAGTAAACAGGTCACGGCGGCGGCCCCGGCCGCGGCCCGTCGCTCATCCCGGCGCCTTTAATTAGTATAATTAACGTTCTTTCCCGCGCCCGCCGCCCCGTGGGGGGTCCCCATACCCCTCCCGCTTCCCTCCTTTCGCGCTTCCAACTTTCAATTTCTTAGGAAAGAGCCCAAAAAAATAAAAATATTTTTTAAAAAAGCCCCGAGCCGCTGGCGAGGCGGGAGCGCACGTGCGCGCCGGGCCCCGCGCTGCCCCCGCCGCCTCCCGGGGCTCCCGAGCATCGCTCCCCGCTCCGCTAATGAAGAAACCCGCGCCCGGTTCTCCCCAGGAGTAAAGTCCGGAGACTTTCGCTTTCCCTGACCCGCCGCACGTGGGGTTTTTTGGGGGGGAAAAAAACTGCCCGAAAGTGTTGGTTTAACGCGCCCGGCGGTGTTTGGGGTGGCAGGTACTCGGAGAGGCCTCGTCGCGCTGCCAGCTGGGGATGGAGCTGGGATCCTCCCTCTCCTCCCGGCAGCTTGCCTTAAAATTTGGTGTCTGTATGGAATAATGGGAGTCTTTTAATGAATAAATAAAGTAATAGTGGGAAGCTGGCCTCGTGTGCTAGGGGTCGGCAGCACTCCCAAAATTTTGTTAGCGTGCATGGAAAAGTCACCTTGTGCCTGTCCTTTGCCAAGTGGATGTTCCACTCTAGATAAAATAATTTAAAATTAATTGGCTGCTTCTTGTTGCTGCTTCTCCAAGTATGCAACCTGTATTGATTATGAAGGAAATTATTTATTGGGGCTCCATTAACCTCTAGGAATCTCTGGTAAAATAATCTGGAGGCAGAAGGTTTTAAGTTCAGAGGGAAACTGGTTTTATGAGTTTGGTTATGCACAGTTAAATGATGAGGAGAAGTCAGCAGTTGGTTGGCTGCAGTGCTTCTGTGGGGAGCTGTATGATGGAGTTTTGGGGTGAGGTGGCTGTTTTTGCAAAGTTTAATGCATGCTTAGAGAACAGGAAACTACTGCATAATTATTCAATTAGGTGGGTGTTGATGATTTCAGGGCAGAAATCCGCTATGATTTGAAATGAAACCCCAAACCTGCAGGCACTGCCCTGTCCCTGGGGTGGGTTTGGGTGAATTTGCTGCTGTGATCCCACGTGTGCCCCGATTGCAGGTGACAGAGTTGGTGCTCGATAACTGCCGCTCCAGCAACGGCGAGATCGAAGGGCTCAATGACTCATTCAAGGAGCTCCAGTTCCTCAGCATGGCCAATGTTGAGCTGACGTCCCTGGCCAAGCTGCCCACGTTGAGCAAGCTCCGGAAGGTCGGTGCCTTTGGGGTGGCAGAGCCATGGTTGCACCTTGTAGCACTCATGGTTGGACTTCTGTGGTGCTGAAGGTGTTTTGTGGGCATCTAAAATGTATTTTTAAGAATTTAAATTGTTTTGGGTGTTTCCAGTTAATTATGATGAGCTGGGTTTGGTTTTTGGTCAGTGATTCCTGAGGCTGTAACTGCTTGGATGATGTGAAAATACAGCTATGCCTTGGTAGGAGGCTCTTGGGTCACCCAATTAACTCCAGTCCTGGTAACTTAAAACTGAGGTGCCCAAACCCATGAGACTTTAAAGAACAGTTTATAATTCTCAACTTAAAGGAACTTTTTAACACCTAAAGCTTTTTACCTTGGGTGAGTCTCCAAAAGTGATTACATTTTTAAAGGGAGAACAATTAACAATGATGCAGCTGATTCTGAGGCTGAAAATCTATTTAACAATGATGCAGCTGGTTCTGAGGCTGAAAATCTATTTGTTAATTCCTTTTTTTCCTGTCCAATAGCTGGAGTTGAGTGACAATGTCATTTCTGGAGGCCTGGAGGTCCTTGCAGAGAGATGTCCTAATCTCACATATCTAAATCTAAGTGGCAACAAAATCAAAGATCTTGGCACTGTGGAAGCTCTTGTGAGTATGAAATGGGAGGGGCTTTGGGGAGATGTAATAAATACTATTTTTTATCAAGAACCTTTTAATATTTTTGCAGTGTATTGATAAAATCTCGTGGTTGATAGACTCAGTGCCATGGTTATAGGACAGCATGTGGAACCCCACTGCTGGAAAATGGGATGGGATGTCCCAAATCAGAGATGGTTGGGCTTGGTTTGTCTTTGAAGGAAAAGTGGCCAAGGTGTGATGCTGATTCCTCTGTGCTTGTTGGTTAAGGTGTGTTTGTGTTTATTTGTCTGCTGAGTTTTCATTAAAATGTGAAGGTGTGATACAGTGAGGAAGAGGAGGGAGCTGCCAGTGGTGATCCATTCACCCATTTTTCTGGATGATTCTGTCCAAAATTGGGCTCTGCACATTTAACCCAACCCCAAAGGTTGGAAATTATTCCACACAAGTGCCTTTGGTGGGGATTTGGCTGCTGCCAGCAACTTGGACTGAATTTGAGGGAGAAAATTCAAACTAGAAATGAAAGATGAGGATAAAGTAAATTATTGGGTTGTCACCCTGCTGTATCTGGGAGCACCACAGGAAAAAAACCAAATATTTTCATTTATTTTCAGCAAAATCTGAAGAATTTGAAGAGTCTTGACCTGTTCAACTGTGAGATTACAAACCTTGAGGACTACAGGGACAGCATCTTTGAGCTGCTCCAGCAGATCACATACCTGGATGGGTTTGATCAGGAGGACAACGAGGCACCAGACTCAGAAGATGATGATGATGGTAATTTCCTGAAACAAACTGGGGGAATTGGACTAAAGATACTTTTGCAAAGACACAAATATTCTTGTTGCCAGCAGTAAAGCCCTTTGTGACACTGAGTGATACAGAGCAAGGGGACATGCACACTGTTTTGGATAAAAAATTACAATTTTACAGGGTTTTGTAATGTTTTCAGGTCCCTGCTTCAGTATAATACAAATTTTAGCTCCAAAAGCACACCTAGTTCCTTTTGGTCCCAGCTTGGTTGCAGTCCTTAAGGGGGCTCTTAGGGCTGGCAGGATTTTGTATTTGCAGCTGCTTCAGACATCAAAAGTTTTGCCTGAAGCTTGTGATGGAAAAACACTGGGAGTCTTTCTTAGAGCAAAAAATGACAAAATTTAACTTGGTTACAATCATGGTAATTTCCCATGTGTTGCCTGGATGTAGAAAAAAAAATAAAAATCCCCAAATCCCTTCAGGAAAAATGCTATTAGGGCAAGCCCAGCCTGCTGTACTCAGAGAGGAGAGAATGGAACTGAATTTCTGGTCTCATATGTGTGCCCTTCACTGCAGAGGGGGATGAAGATGATGATGATGATGAGAATGAAGCTGGGCCTCCAGGAGAATATGAAGAAGATGATGATGAAGATGATGGAGCTTCAGATTTGGGCGAAGGTGAAGAGGAGGAGGAAGTTGGTCTTTCATACCTGATGAAAGAAGAAATTCAGGTAAAGTTTGTAAATGCTGCCAAGTGCAGGAGGCAAAGAGAAGCTCCTGTGGGGTTCTGTGGTTACAGAAAACACTTCTGGTACAGTTCCCAGAGAACAGAAAAAGGCTTTCAGGAGGTGATGAGTGGAGTTCTTGCAGCTCTAAACTGATCACACAAATTACAGGACAGCAGTGAAGCCCTGGGTGCTGCTCAGGTCCTCCCCTCCTGCAGGGAACCTGCCTGGGGTGGGGTTTGTGCCCCAGAGCAGCCCCCCCATTTGGGATTGAAGGGGATTTGGGGTTCCTGTGCCCAGCCACTGCTGGTTCTTTGATAAGAGTTTATTTCCTGCCAGGGAGTTCATGTGGGGTGGGTTTAATTCCAATATTCCAAAAGCCACTATCAGAGGTTTATTTCCCCATTTTGATTTGTCACACTCCCCTGTGTACAAAATTCCACCAAGCACAGGGATATAAAAACAAGACTTGGGTTTGTTGAATTCTCTGGAGCTGATTGTAATTCATTTACATTCCTCATCTATCAGCTTTAAAACAAGACAAAACCCCCACAAAAACTCACTTGTTTTCACAGAGTTATGCACCTTTTCCTCCAGGCCCTTACTGTGGGTTCAAAGGCAATCTAGAGCTGCTGGCATCTCTATCACAGTTAAATTTTCAATAACTTTGAGCTGGCTTAAAGAAGTGAACAGTGAGGAAAAGCAAATAAATGAGTCTCTGGGGCTGGCTGATGTCCTAGTGGGGAAATTGCAGGGAATTCCTGGATTTCTGCTTGGGATCATTGTGGAAACAAGACTTCAATAAACAGCAATTGTAAAAATACCTCCCAATTTTTGTACAGGATGAAGAGGATGATGATGACTATGTTGAAGGAGGTGATGAGGAGGAAGAAGGTAAGTGCTCAAGGATTGAAGTTGTGACTGAAACAATCAATTCTCTATAATTCTTTGTGTGTTTAGGGCATGCACATTAACACAAAAACAAAATTAAAGTGAGGAAGAAACAAGAGTTTTCTGAAAGGAAAGGCACTGTCTGCTGTGCAGTTGGAAATTGTTCTTTGATGTGGAGAGGAGTGGGGCTCTGCTGTGCATCTTGTTATTTACAAACATTGAAAATATCCCTCAAAGGCACCAGAGTCTCCTCTGGCAGCCAGGAGCAGCTGGAGCTTTCCCTTTATCCAGCTTCTCCAGAAGCAATCCTGGGACAAAGTTCTGTTTGCAAGAAGTGGCTTACTGGAGTATTTTTTAATAAGTTTTTTCATTAAAAATTCCACATCTTTCTAAAGACGAAATCCCAGAATTTCTCCTCAGCTGAGCTCCCATCTCCTCCACGTGCTGGGCTCAGTGGAGCAGGTTTGGGAGCTGGATTTTCCACTTGCAAAAACAATATTTCTGAAGGAGCAGTGTGAATTCTTCACTTTGTACAAATCCTGGAGTCAGGATTGGGCCACTGGACTGGCTGGGGCAGCATTGCACTGCAGGCTCCCACCAGCAGAGAGCACAGCACACCACCCAAATCAGCCCTTGGGCACTGGAAAACAGAGATATTCCACAGCACAGAACCTAAATCCAGCCCTTGGGCACTGAAAAACAGAGATATTCCACAGCACAGAACCTAAATCCAGCCCTTGGGCACTGAAAAATAGGGATGTTCCAAAGCACACGACCCAAATCCAGCTCTTTGCCACAGAAAGTTCAGGGATCTTGTGCAGGATCGTGGCTGTGATGTTCTGTCCCTTTGCCACAGAAATCCCAGGGATGTTTTGCAGAATCCTGGGCTGGGATCTTCTGGCTTTTTGGCACAGAAATCCCAGGGATTTTGTGCAGGATCCTGGACTGGAATATTCCACAGCACAGCACCCAAATCCAGCTCTTTGCCACAGAAATCCCAGGGATGTTCTCCAGGATCCTGGGCTGAGATCTTCTGGTTCTTTGGCACAGAAAATTCAGGGATTTTGTGCAGGATCCTGGGCTGGAATGTTCTGGCCCTTTGGCACAGAAATCCCAGGGATGTTCTCCAGGATCCTGGGATGGATCCCAGAATGTTCTCCAGGATCTTCTGGCCCTTTGACACAGAAATCCCAGGGATATTCTGCAGGATCCTGGGTTGGGATGTTTTGGCTCTTTGGCACAGAAAACCCAGGGATTTTGTGCAGGATCCTGGGCTGGGATTTTCCACAGCACAGCACCCAAATCCAGCTGTTTGCCACAGAAATCCCAGGGATGTTCTCCAGGATCCTGGGATGGATCTCAGGATGCTCTGGCCCTTTGCCACAGAAAATTCAGGGATTTTGTGCAGGATCCTGGGCTGGAATGTTCTGGCCCTTTGGCACAGAAATCCCAGGGATGTTCTCCAGGATCCTGGGATGGATCTCAGGATGTTCTCCAGGATGTTCTGGCTTTTTGGCACAGAAAACCCAGGGATGTTTTGCAGGATCCTGGGCTGGATGTTCTGGCTTTTTGGCACAGAAAACCCAGGGATGTTGTGCAGGATCCTGGCCTGGATGTTCTGGCTTTTTGGCACAGAAAACCCAGGGATGTTGTGCAGGATCCTGGCCTGGATGTTCCATCAGGAACACCCCTGCACCCCACACACTCTCCCCATTCCCCTCCTGTTCTCCATGGACAGACCATCATGGGCTCTGTGTGTCCCTCTCTCCTTAGCAGAGGGAGTCCGAGGGGAGAAGAGGAAACGAGAGCCCGAGGATGAAGGCGAGGAAGAGGAGGATTAACTTGCAGGACCAGACTCTCCAGTTGAGGAAGACGCAATAGTGATTATGCAGCTCTGTATGTCCATGTACCATAGATGTCCTGACAGAAATCCTATGTTAACTTTTTATAGCAGAAGTGTGGTTTTACTATTCCTGCCCCTTTTATCATTCCAGATAAGCTCTGATAGCCCATAGGGAACCTTCTGTAGAGAACAATTTTCAGCCCTATAATCACTGAAGCCATTGGCAAATTCCCCCCACCAGACTTTTCTTTGGAGCTCTTTCATTTCGTACAATCTTGCTGTGTTGGTCATTGTTAGCCCTGAATCCAACCCCATGTCCCATGGGTTTAATATTGGGAGTTTTCATTCAAGATTTTCAAGTTTTTGTGCTTAAAAAGCTGAACTGAAAAGTGCTCTACAGCAAATTCCCCACTCTCTGTTAAATCAGTTGACTCTAGGCCAAGTTTTCCATGGATTCAACTGGAAACCCCTAACTAGATGTCACCCATGTTTCAGTTTTTTAAAAGGTGACTCCTGTGATTTTTTTTTTTTTTTCAAGGTTCCTCTCTATTTTGGGTATTCCAGGGTAAAGCCTCAGTGGGTTTCAGAAGATGTTTTTGTTTTCCTGCTTGCTCCAATGTTCAGTGTTTGGAGTATCCACTAGAGACCTTCAAAGGTGTATTTTGGCAAACTGAAAGAGTTGTGATCCTTACAGGGTTGCAATCCATAAATTTTCCCCCAAGTCCATTGTCACTGCAGGTATTAACAAAGCAATTAATGTGTAGTTTTAAACCTTTTTGCCAGAAATCTTTGTTGAACTTTCACTCACTTTGCTCTTGCATTGTCATTCTGGGAATTCTGCACCACTCATGGCTATAAAATGTATAAAATAGATGAAATATGCATTTCTGATGCAGAAGTGAACGGGTAACTCCTCCAAGCGTGTTGTTTTCCACCCCCAGCTTTTCTAGAAATGTTGAAGGGAAGAATTGAACCCAGGTTGGCCTTTCTCTGCACTTCACCTCTTCAGCTGTTTAAATCTGGCTGTAAAACACCCAGTTTGTGTGTAACAGTTGGGAATGTTTGGGGGTTTATATTGAGTGGCTGCAGAGAGAGCATGAGGGATGTGCAGAGAGGCTTTTATAATTCCTAATAGCAGCCTTTATAATCCCTAATCTGCCCCAATCTATCATCCTTTCCTGTTGGAAACAAATTTTCACTTCCAGCATTCCTCCTTCAGGCGTGACCTGGCTCTCACACAGCAGTGGTGGTGTCACACTGACTGACATCAGTCTCACACAGGTTCCTGAACCAAATATCACACACAGCTTTATTGCAGAGACGTATTTTTGTATCTGTCCTGGCTGCCAGAAACTGGGGAGAGCCTGCAGGTGGGAGGAGGGAGATCCCTGGGTCTAAGAGAGTCAGTCCCTCATCACCTGGTTCCCTGTGGGATGTTCCTGTAGGAATTTCAGTGTGACCTCCAGCTCTTGGGTGGAGTTTAGATCACGCAGGGTTGAAGTTCTGCAAAGCCCCACTCACTCCCTGTGTGTGTGGTTTTATTCCCCCTCACAACTAGAGCCTTAACTCTGGGTTTTTCCTGAACCTTCCCAGCCTCAAAAGCAGAGTCTGGTGGTGCACTGGGGAACAACTGACTCCTTGGGCTTTGTGCTTTTGAAAGGATATCTCTAAAGACACTAGAGAAGCTGTGGTGAAACTTCCTTTGCAGCCACAACCAAGCCCTGTGTTTGTGATGAGTCCTGGCTGGGTCAGTGCATGGTTGTCATGTCCTGAAGGCTCTGGGCGAGGCACTCACTCCGTGCTCAGCTTTGAGAGAAAAAAAATGTTTTTTCCCATCCTTTTGCTTCTTGTCTTTAGATTGAAACTTGTTATTTATAAGTGTGTATGTTAGAGCACCTCCATGTCAGGGTTTTACTTAACTGTTACTGATGCAGATAAAATTAGTTTTAAATGGAAGAAGAAGAAGAAGAAAAAAAAAAAGAGTCTATTTTGATGGATTAAAATAATGTGGGTAGTGGGCTTGTTTGGGTAAGCAAGACCAGAGCTCTGAGGGGTGACAGCCCTTCCCTAGGCCAGACTTCCCACTCCCCAAACAGCCACAGTTCCACCACGTGGAACCTGAGCCCCTCACGAACCCCAGAATCTGTCCCAGTGTCACCGTCCCCGTCCCGTGTCCTCCGCTCGGCATGCAGCAACAGCGTTTTTTAACGAGGAATTCAGAGCCTCCAGATAACTTTTGAAACTTTTTTGCTTGGTGGGTGGTCTTTTCATGCAAATACGTCAGGGTGGGTTTTATATTTTGTAGAGGTTTTGTCCTATTTTAATGCTCTTTGTATGGCAGTCTGTATATAGTGTGGTTTGGTTCCTTCTCCGACTCTTTCCTGAAACTTTGGAGTAACTGATTTTGTGCAACTGTGTTTTGAATAAAGCCATGACAGTGTTAAATTAAAGACAACAGCCCTGCAGCACTCTTCTGGTAACTTTTAGTTGTAACAAAACATGTTTCCTCCCCATGTGTGCTGTAAATTTTAAATTAAAAAGTTTTCAAACCGAATTATTTCAAATAAATTGAGACTATTGTATTGGATTACTTCTCGGGGTATGTCCACCTGTGGGAAGGAATGAAGTAAGGGAATTTTCTTTCTGGTTGTGGAAATCTGCAGAATGGTGTGTGTTTCTGGGGGTGGAATTTGGATTTGTGGTACTTGAGTCCTTGGTAACATTGGAACAGTCGAGAAAGGATGTTCTGGAAAACCTGAATGGTTCCCTGAGTGTTTCCAGGTGAGTTTAACACAGATGTCATAGAATCAGAGTCTGGGTGAGTCCTGAGATTTGATTTTCACAGGTCCTGCCTTGTGCCCAGCAGCCTGAGCCAAGTCTGGTGCTGAAATATTCCTCACACAAGAACAATGTTTAAAAAAACCCTGCTGCTCCTCCCGAGCTAGAGAAAGCATTGTTTTATCTTGGGATTAGTCCAGCATTCCTGGCAAAAATCCCTTGGATGCACTTGAGAAAGCCCTTGGCAAACAGGCTTTTCTGCTGCTGGATGAGCAATTAGGCAAGAAATGGGTGGTGACTTTCTGGGATATTTAATTTAGTTTTAAAGGGTGGAGAAGAATTGCTGTTCCAGCTGAAGCCCCACGTCTGTACCCTCTGCACCCATTTCCCACTGGATCTGGGGCCAAACAGAACCTAAATTTTGGGATGACTTTAAACAAATTAAATCCATCTTTTGGGGCTGCAGGTGGGTGAAATAAAACCAGGCTGTCACGCAGTACTTTGATGGCAAAGGACAAAGCTCCAGAGGTGTGTGGGCACATTCAAAGCCAGGAAAAACCTGCTGTGTGGCTGTTGGGTTCTTCAGCTCCCCATCATGTAGAACCAGCTCTCCCTGCCCCAACCTCTGCTTCACACAACGCCAGGCACCTGTCGCTCCCGGTGTCTAGAGATGGAATTGGGCAGGGACCCAGGGATGCGGCCGCTACCCGCGGTCCAGCAGCGCCCTCGCCCTGCACAGCCCCCCCGCCCTCCATTTTGTTGCAGTGAGGGGAAGCCGTGCCGGCGGGCGGCTTCCTCCATCCTGCTCCTTCCTCCTCCTCCTTCTCCTCCCGGGGCTTTTGTCTTGTTGTGCCCCTTCTCGCTCCCTCCTCGGGCCTTATCTCCCCCTCCCACTGGTACTCTTTCCCCTCCTTTTCCTTCCTCAGGGCTCGGCCGCCATTCCCCCAGCCCGGGCACCCTCCTGAGGGGGCGCGCGGGCCCCCGAGCGCGGGAAACCGCGACCCACGGGGCTCCCCGGCTGCGGCCAGCAGGGGCCGAGCCGCGACCCCGCCGCTGATTGGCTGAGATTTGCCGCAGTTCCGCCCCTCCGCCTTCCCGCCACCCGCGCGCGCCGCGCCCCGCCCACGGCCCCTCAGGCCCCTCACGGCGGCGCTGAGGGAGAAGCTGCCCCCAAAGTCTCATTTCCACCCCCAAAACAGCCTCTGCTCCCACCCGAAATGCCCCATTTCCACCCCAAAGCCTTCAGGAGAGGCTTTTCCCCTCAGGTAGTGTGAACTTTATTGCGGTGGTGGAAAACAACGCGGTTCAGAGGCCAAGCGGAGAAAAAAACCCGAAAATACAAACCGTGATGCTGAAGGTGGCTGTCAACGTCGGCGTGAGGAAGGGTAAATTCAGCCAGGATTTGGTACAAATGCACCGGGTGAAAATAGGAAGAAATTCCTCATAAAATTCTTCAGGTTGCCTAGTTAATCCCAGTAGCAAGGGAACTCCAAAGTTTGTGTTTTCAAGCAGCTCCTGCTGCCATGTAGTTCCTAATGTCCCCCAAATTGCTCCTGCTTTCACAGGGCAATGTGGCCTATGCAGGTTCCAAGGCAAATCGTCCCCTTTTCCAATTACATCCCTACATCCCATTGCCCATTTCCACGTTAATTCAACCCAGCCACAGTTCTGAAGGGATTTGGGGTTATTTTTGTGACCAAGGTGCCTGGGTCAGGGGAGTGAAGGTCTGGGGCTCCCACAGATCAGACTTCCAAAAAAGAGAGGTTTTGTTTGGTATGAAATGTGACCAAGAATTCCTAGAACTATCTCTTGTCACTCCTGCACTATCCATAATGACCAGTTAGCCTTTTTGTCCCTTTATTCTCCCTCAAATTAAATTAATTTTAAAAACCTCATGCTGCCGAGGATATAAACCCCAAGGATCTCTCAGTGCCTAACCCGCAGGCAGCTCACTTTCAGCTTTACTCATCTATATTTTTTTGTGAGAATGGGGAAGCCAACATTCCAGTGGAATCCCATGAATTCAGGAATTTGGCCTTGGAGAAAACTGTAAAATCCTTTGAACTGCTTGATGGTGTAATGAGAAGTCTCAGAATGAAAACTGCCCCATTTTCCAGCAAACAGAGCTGTTGTTGATTTTGGCAGCAGAGCTGCTGTATGCTAAAAATACACCACTTTCACTGGTCATACCCATTGCAAAGGTCTGAAGCAAAGAACGAGATCTGAATTTATGAGGTAGAAAATGATGCTTGAATTATTTTTATCCATTTCTGAGCCTCACAGTTGTGCCAGGGGTTGCTCTGTCACGTTAGATGTGCACACTCGTGTTCTCCATTTGCTTCATCGATCGCTGGCACAAATGGAGAGTCAGGAATGCAGCTCCCCCAGGGTACCAAAACCCATGGGATGGGACAGAGAGAGTCAGGGACAGCAGCTGCTTGAAGCAGGACATGGAAAATGTCCCTCTGCAGAGCCTGGGGCTGGGAAATTCCTGTTGGGGAACACTCCTCTGGTTTTAAACTTTAATATTACAGTTCATAGTATGCTTGGTTTCTGCTTTGAGTGTGTCTCATTAAAAAAATAATAAAAATGACCCCCCAAAAATAGCCAAGGAAAGTCCTTCCTATTGCTTCTAATTTAATTGGCACAAATGAGGGAGAATCCAAAAATAAATGTTTGGCCACAACAGCAAACCAGCAGAAAACCACAGGACATTAAAACCAGGAACTCCTGGCACTGAGAAAAGAATCCTGTTCTAGGAACAAAATGACCCCAGAGTGTGGGTTCATGTTGGAAAAGGAGCTGATCTCTCCTGTGTGAATGGAACAGTTTCACACAGGGTGTTTGAGGGGCATTTCCTTCTAGTCTAGTGTTAATTTAAATAAAATAATCTTGTGCTGACTGGGGAGCAGCCAGCCAGAGCTCCCCAGCATTGCTTTGGTGAAGCACTGATGTCTTCTGGCCATTTGTGAGGGGCTTGCTCACATCCTTGTCCCTGGCAATGTTGAGGACATGCAGGAATCGTGTTTAATTAGGAATCTGAGGCTGGAAGGGAGCTCCTGGCTAATGGTGAATTGAAATGAAAGTGTCCCTGCAGCAAGTGCCTCTCTGCACTCATTTCAGAGTCACATCTGTGTCTCTCAGCTTCATCACCACGATGAGTCATAATTATTGTGCTTTAAAGTGTGTGCTGTGGTGTTTCTTGTACGCCCCGTGTGTTTGAGTGAGCTCCCCTGTCACAGCACCACCCAGCTGGAGTGAATGGGGTAATTTGTGTTCCTGGAAACCAGGAACATCTTCAGTCTTTTCTTTCATCAGCATCGCTGTCGGGGGATCCGCACCAAACCTGGAGGATCAGCCTTGGGAATTCAAGTCCTGCCCTGTTTTGTGTAAGTCAGAAATGTATTTAAGGGTGTAATTGAGTGCTGACTTTGTAATGCCAAACTCTGGCTGTGCTCACACCCACCCCTACTCCTGCTGCAGTCGTGCAGCTCCAAAAGCTTCTGCTGTTCAGTTCTGGGTTTGAGGTGTGCTCTGAAGCACAGACTTGTGCAGATGAGAATGTTTTCAGACTTGTGCAGATGAGAATGTTTTCTCTCTGATGATCTGCTGAGGGCTATTTCCATCTCAGTCATGCAGGGCTGGGGGGGTGGATGGCTGCTGCTTGTTGATGAAATCTCCTACATTACCATACTACACCAATTAATGAGGTTATTCCTGAGAGAGCCCTTTAGTTCCCACAATCATCCAGAGTTCCTCCTCATTCACATCCCTGCACAGACCACATCACTCTGCAAGCAACAGGAGGAATGGAAGGGGGAAGGAATATTCACCTCTCTCTGCTCTGGGGTTCTGGAGGCTTCAGTTGCTGCAGAATTTCTGCGTGGATGTTAAACATTCTCACTACAAAGAAAACCCCCAGATCAAAAAGTATTTCCTAGAACAGAGTGAGGAATCCCAGAGAAAACAGGAACAATCAAATGCCCACAAACTGGTTAAACTTGGGAATTCTCCTGTGCATCCCAATGCAAGTTTTTGAAGTGCTTTAGTAAACTTCCCAAATCACTTTTTCTCCTCCCTCCAACACACGTGGATTTCTAAAAATGTGCTTCCAGTGTGAATCAAACAGGTCTGGATCAAAGCTAGGGCTGCCTGGCTGGGGTGCCACTCGGGTTTGCTGTTCTTGGATGTGTTTTCCTGTCAATCCGTGCTCCTCCTTCCCACGAGGGAAGGGAAATGTTCAATCATTGCAGTTCCACGGGTGGCTGCTCCGTAGGAACGCGTTCCCCGATCCTCCCGGTGAGCTCGGGATCGCAGAAAGCCTGGATGGGAGAACGAGCACTAGAGGGCACAGCGCGACCGGCAACGAGGGGGAGGCAGAGCGCGGCTGTCGCTGAGCTGCCTTCCCCCACCGAGAGTGACTCCTTAAAATGGCATCTCTGAGAAGGTGCTGGGAGATGAGGCCCTGCAGAGGTTGTGGTGCACTGGGATTATCAAGAGCACGCAGGTTGAAGAGTGAACAGAATTTTGTTAAGCACAGGAAGGAGTCAAAGACAGAAAATACAGAAAATCCATGGTTGGATTGACTGAGCTTGGTGGGTTTGTGCTGTTCTTTGCACTGGGTGCCATGGAAGTTTGGTAATGACAAACTTTCCTGATTTGTTTCCCAAAAAACCAAGATTTCCCAACATGATTTGATTTCTAGAAACCTGGAAGGAAAAATGCCAGGAGGTGCAGCTCTTCCATTTCCTTCTGATTTCATTTCCCTATACCTCCTCCAGTAACATCAATAATTTTATAAGTGATATAAAACATTTCCAGAAAGCATGAAGCCCTCAGGATCCTCTGCCCAAACCAACTCCTTCCTTCCCTCCCAGTGTTTCAGCGAGATTGTTTGGATAATTCAGGGTGCCAGATGGCTGTAAATATGTTCACAATCCTCCTTCCCCTGCTCCCTCCTCCCCGGCACCCTCCCTGCTCTACCCAGCACTGAGCACCTGCTCTGTTCCCATTTGGAGTCTCCCTTCTCCCCTCTGGAGCTAAACTGGCACTGCTGCTTTGTATTTTCCCTTGAAATGAAAATCTTTGGGACTGTTTTGTGCCAGGGAATACTGAATATTTCCCTCCCTGTCACTTGCACCATCAGTTAATTGAGAAGGTGGCATCAGCTCCCTTCCTGCAGGAGTTCTGAGCTGAAGGTGCTGCTCACCTGCTGGGAACTGCAAGGGAGGAGCAGCTTCTGCCTTTTTGGAGCACTTGCTCACCCTTGGCATGGGGTGAGGGCACACAGACCAGGGTGATTCATCCCAAATCGTGCCCCAAGGAGCTGGCAGAGCATTTGAGCAGCCAGCCCTGTCCTTGCTGCCTCACAGGCTCTGGATTCATTGTTACACTCTGATCCTGTTATTCCACAGCTCAGGAGGGCCCAAATCCTGGGGGCTGAGCCCCTGAGATAACTGTTCTGTGTAATGTAACATTCCCAAAGTGCTGAGCAGTAAGAAAATGACAGGAAAGTGTTTCAGTGGCACTGAAAAAAGGGAAGTTGGTTTAAAACATCTGAAAATGCAGGCAGTGGTGTTTTGGGAAGTGAGGAATAACTGAGGTCACGAGCTGCCTGAGGAATGCTGCAGCAGCACAGACCCAGGTCATGGGAAGGATGAGCTGTGCCCATGAAGAAACACAAATTCAGCCAGATTTGGCTGTGATTTGCTCTCATTGATGAGCTGTGGGTGAACTCTTCCCCGGAAGCAGGAGCGAGCAGATGGCAGCAAGCAAATATCTGACTTGAGCAAGGAGAGAGAAACTGATTTTCCAAAGGATCTATTTGACAAACAGAGGCCACATGTTCTTTTTATGAGCCAGACCTCTGATTTATTGAACTTTATCAGTTTGTGTCCTGCCAGCAGACCTAACCTGAGTGACCCTGTGACCTATAAAGGACAAGGGAGGCAGGAGGGATTGTGAGCAGGGATTGTGAGCAGGGATTGTGAGCAGGGATTGTGAGCAGGGATTGTGAGCAGGGATTGTGAGCAGGGATTGTGAGCAGGAATTCTGAGCAGGGATTGTGAGCAGGAATTGTGAGCAGGGATTGTGAGCAGGGATTGTGAGCAGGGATTGTGAGCAGTGATTGTGAGCAGGGATTCTGAGCAGGGATTGTGAGCAGGAATTCTGAGCAGGGATTGTGAGCAGGGATTGTGAGCAGGAATTCTGAGCAGGGATTCTGAGCAGGAATTCTGAGCAGGGATTGTGAGCAGGAATTCTGAGCAGGAATTCTGAGCAGGAATTCTGAGCAGGGATTGTGAGCAGGGATTGTGAGCAGGGATTCTGAGCAGGGATTGTGAGCAGGGATTGTGAGCAGGGATTGTGAGCAGGGATTGTGAGCAGGGATTGTGAGCAGGGATTGTGAGCAGGGATTGTGAGCAGGGATTGTGAGCAGGGATTGTGAGCAGGAATTCTGAGCAGGGATTCTGAGCAGGGATTGTGAGCAGGGATTGTGAGCAGGAATTCTGAGCAGGGATTGTGAGCAGGAATTCTGAGCAGGGATTGTGAGCAGGGATTCTGAGCAGGGATTCTGAGCAGGGATTCTGAGCAGGGATTGTGAGCAGGGATTCTGAGCAGGGATTGTGAGCAGGGATTCTGAGCAGGGATTCTGAGCAGGGATTCTGAGCAGGGATTCTGAGCAGGGATTGTGAGCAGGCTTTTCCAGGAGCTGTCAGTGCTCTGAATGCCACCTCACCATTTCTGGGAAGGATGACTCCCAGCTAGCTCTGCAGAAAGGTAGACAGTGCTCACATTATTTATAGCAGCAAGTGGGCTGGGAGGAGAAACACTGGGCTGCACAGAGAGGGAGGCTGCTCTGGAGACAGCCAGGAGTGTCTGATGGTGCAGCACAAACCACAGAGGCCCTGCAAAGTGGAGCTGGGCCTGGGGGCAGCTGGCAGGAGAGCCTGGGCAGTGCCAGGGCAGGCTGGGGGCACACAGATTGTTCTCAGCTCTTCTTCATCCTCTTCCATCCTCCCACCTCCCACAAACCCCATCCAACCTGGCCTTGGGCACTTCCAGGGATCCACAGCTGCTCTGGGCACCCTCCCCACCCTCTCAGGGAACAATTCCTCCCAAAATCCCAACTTCTAAACCTCCTCTCTTTCACTTTGAAGCCATTCATGACTCAGCCCATTTGTTGAGAGTCCTTTAAATAATGATGTCCACATCTCCAGTGGCTCACTGCAGTCTGTGCCAGACCTTTGCCTGCTGTCCAGGCACAGATTCCTCCAGCTCTGAATGCTTCCCTCTGTCCTTCTGTCCTACATGTATGGGCTCTTTATTCCAGCCCTCAGCCCCAGGGCAGGGCTTTGGAAGGAGAAATCACCATTTGTAGGAGAAATCTCCATTTGTAGGAGAAATCTCCATTTCAGCACAGAACCCCCAAACCACTGGTGTCAGGAGGGGGCTGAGCTCTGCCCTTTGAACTCTGCCTGGTCTGGCCTCTCTCGAGCATTCCCAAATGTTAAAAAGATTTTTAAAATCCTCTCTTGCCTCTGAGCTGGGTTGATTTGTATCAAAACACAGCAATAAATTTTTAAACACATTACAAATTAAGGCAGTGGAAGAATCACTGTAGTTTTCAGTCCCTCAGGACATTTTATAGAGTCAAACAAATCAGCAGAGTGTGAAAGCAGAGATTTGATATTCCTGGGCCAGGCTCAGGAGACAGTTCCAACAGGAGGGAATTCACCTTTTCTGTGGTGTCACTTTACAGGTGTTGTGTCAAACCAGCCCCTCTGGCCAGTCAGGGAGAGAGTCTGGGGATCTCTGAGCCTGATGAGGGTAAAAATGATGATTTTTATCCTAAATTTGATTTAGGGAAAAAAACCCAAGGCACTGTACTTGTATCTCACCAAAGAATTCCTTCCTAAAGAGAGGGAAGATGCACAAATCTCCACATGTGCATATTCCAGGGATACATTCTGCACACCATACAAAACCACTGAATTTTCCCCTTTTCTTTCCTTTTTTAGGGAAGTGGGTCTGTTCTTGCTGAGCTTTAATTTCCAACCCAGTTGGAACTTGTTAAGTCAATAATTATTCTTGTAAATGTGGGTCAAACTATTTTATGTCTCTTCCTCTCTAGGGACTTGGAAGAAGATTTAACCCTGCAGCACTCCAAGGTAGGGAGCAGCACATTTCCCATTTGATTTCAAAATTCCAAACTGATTATCCCATGGGGGTGAAAGCTGGTGAGGGCAGGGTCAGGGTGTGAGTGAGTGGCATTTCTGGAGCTCCAGGTGTTCACCTGCAGCTGCTGACACAGATGTCTAGGAAAGAATGTCCCCAGCTCTGATAACAGCTCAGAGTGCCTTGGGATCCCGTGGAATTTATTCTATTTAATTATTATTATTATATTTATTTAAAATTTATATTTATATTTATATTATAAGGGTATGCTGAACATATTATTCAGTTGGGATATTGGAGGTTCTGTAGTTTCCCACCTTCCACCTCTGGACACAAATCCTACTTTCTGCAGTAGGATATAACCATTTCTGCAGTTTTCTCTATCAGTAACTCCAAGAAATCCTTCTGCACAGCAGGATAAATTGTATTTATCCACTTCCTCCTCAGCCTGAGAGCCCTCTGCCATGAGTTCAGTGCTCCTGCTCCACTTGGGAGTTAGGGGCTTTTTCCAAGGTTGGAAATTGCTGGGAAAACTGGACTTTATCTACCCCAATTTTATTGCTGTGAACTGCTCTGTCAGGTGTGATTCCAGCCTGCAGAACAGCCCAGTGCTACTGGAACAACATGAACCCATTTCTGCTCTACACCCGGGTTTTGCCAGCCATCAGCAGTGTGAAAGTTTCCTCCAAGTGTAAATTCTATTTAAAGCCACCCAAAGCCTCTTAATCAGTTCCTTCTGCTTCCCAGAGGCCTCTCAGCACTGCAGAGACACTGCAGCTGCTCCTTTTGTCCCCAGAGCTGCCCTGGGTGAAACTCAGGGGCTGATCTGTGGGGCTGCACCCCAAAATGTGCTCCAAGAGCAGCAGCTCTGGGGTGGGCTCAGCTCTGGCCTTGTGGGGTGTGTTGGGTTTTCAGCCCTCACTTCCCAGGGTGTTGGGTGCCAGTGTTTCATAGAATCATTTAATTACACAATGTTTGGGGCTTGGGAGGGACCTTACCTCTCATCCAGGTCCATTCCTGCCATGGGTAGAGACATATTTACTATCCCAGGCTGCTCCTAACCCTGTCCAGCCTGCCCTTGGACACTCAGAACTGCTCCAAGCCCTGTCCTTGCACACTCAGAACTGCTCCTAACCCTGTCCTTGGACACTCAGAACTGCTCCAAACCCTGTCCTTGGACACTCAGAACTGCTCCTAACCCTGTCCTTGGACACTCAGAACTGCTCCAAACTCTGTCCAACCTGCCCTTGGACACTCAGAACTGCTCCAAACCCTGTCCTTGGACACTCAGAACTGCTCCAAGCCCTGTCCTTGCACACTCAGAACTGCTCCAAACTCTGTCCTTGGACACTCAGAACTGCTCCAAACTCTGTCCTTTCTGCCCTTGGACACTCAGAACTGCTCCAAGCCCTGTCCTTGGACACTCAGAACTGCTCCAAACCCTGTCCAGCCTGTCCTTGGACACTCAGAACTGCTCCAAACCCTGTCCTTGCACACTCAGAACTGCTCCAAGCCCTGTCCTTGGACACTCAGAACTGCTCCTAACCCTGTCCTTTCTGCCCTTGGACACTCAGAACTGCTCCAAGCCCTGTCCAACCCAACCTTGGACACTCAGAACTGCTCCAAGCCCTGTCCAACCCAACCTTGGACACTCAGAACTGCTCCAAGCCCTGTCCAGCCCAAACTTGAACACTCAGAACTGCTCCTAACCCTGTCCAACCCAACCTTGCACACTCAGAACTGCTCCAAACTCTGTCCTTGGACAGTCAGAACTGTTCCAAGCCCTGTCCCAGGACATTCCCAGGGACAGAGCCACCCCAGCTTCTCCGTGCACGCTGCTCCAGGGCCTCCCCACCCTCCCTGGCAGGAATTCCTTCCCAAGAATTCCACCCTAAGGTGTCTCTCTGTTAATTCCCTTAGAAAGGCAGAGGATGGAGGGAGGGAGGAGGGAGGGAGGAGGGGGTTTGCTTAAAGCTTGTGAAGCATAGAGGGAGAAAATAATCCAAAAAAGGCGCTTTGGCTGGGAGGCTGGGTGGGCTCCCGAGCGCCCGTGCAGCCGGGGATCCTCGGCCCGCGGTCCTTATTTGGCTGCGAGCGGGAGCGCTCCGGGGATTGGCTGTGCTGGAGCAGGCAGGGAGTGCAGGAGCCCAGTGCCAGCTGACGAGCGCAGCACACGCTTGCCCACTCCTCAGCATGTGTCGAGCAAATTGCAGCTATTTTTACAGGAGACGCTTTGCCTACATCTTAAGAATCCAGTCCCAATCCCGTCTCCCTGGAGTGGAACGGGAAATCCCCTTCCCAGCCCCCTTTTTTTTTCCCCCGTTCGTGTTTTCAAGGCACAGTTGGGCAGAACCCAGAATTCCTGGCCATTATCAGCCTTCAGACTTGTCTGCTGTGCTCTGCCCGGCCAGGGCACTCTGTATTCCTGTAACGATGCAATGTTTTGTCTCCAGACCCTCCGTAATTGCCGCAGTGGACAATTTCTGGGCACGGCAGCCGGCTGCTGCCCTGCTGGGCCAGCACGGCCCCTTTGTGCAGCGTTATTCCCGCATGGATAGAGGCACCGGCCAGGGGGCGATGCACAAAGCCACCTCTGTGCTGCCCTCGGCTTTGCAGCTCCCCGGGGCTTGGGGAGGGCAGGAGGCAGCAGGGAAACAGAGGGGGGGAAACTGAGGGGTGAACAGAGAGGCAAAATCCCCAAAATTGCCTGGAGGGAGCAGGGCAGGGCTGCTCAGGTGTGCAGCTGCTCCTTTCAGCCCTTCCCACAGTGTGTGCTGGCTCTGCATGGCAACGAGCATTCCAAAATCCAAGGAGAGTTGCTGGGGTGGGACTGGCACCACCTGGGATGCAGGACACAAGGGAGGTTCAGTGATTCTGCAAAAAAACTTTGTGAAGCAATGGAGTTCATCAACGTGGAAAGTTATCCCTGGGAGTATCACTGGAGTCTGGTTAACCCAAACTCACTGAGAAAAGTTTGGGGTTTGGTTTTATTTTTCATTTAATTTAGAAAAATCTTGTCATTACAGCCAGGAAAGAGAAAACACTAACCACAACCAGGAATATCTCTGTGGGTTTAATATTTTTGTGGACTATTTGCCATGTAGGTAAAAGAATGAGGTTTCCTTTTAAAAAACAGTTGGATGTTACCAGGAGTGAACTTGTGAGGCCCAGCCATGTCCTGCTGGTGGGTGGGAAAGCTGAGCCAGCCTTGAGCTGATGATCTGAGCTCTGCTCTGGGCTCAGCTTTCCTTCCAGCAGGGCTGATTCACATCCTGGGCAGCCCAAGCAGAGCCTGCTGCTGTCTGACTGTGACACCTGAGAGAGCAAAGCAAACCTACCAGAACTGCCATTGCCTTGTGGTGTCTGGCTCCCCCACACACCCCCTGACTTTTCAGCTCAAAGCAAAGGTAAAAAAAAAAAAGAGAAATTAGAATGGAAAAGCCCAAACCCCTCCCAGCTGCCTGTGTGGGCTGTCAAATCCAAGGCTTTGATCCTCACAGAAGGGAAGACACATCACTGCTGCCTCCCACTGCTCGGGGCCAGGGGGTCTGTGAAGCATTCAGGATCAGGGTGGGTATGGATTGTGTCACTGCTGCCCTTCTGGAGGGCTCTGTGCACCCCAAAATTACAGCTGCCAGCCCCAGGATTTCCAGGAGATTGTGCCAGGACAGAGCTGTGAGAGCTGCACCCAGCAAATGCCTCAATGACCAGAACTTCCCACATCTTCAGGAGAGTTCCTGGGTAATGGGGACTTCCAGCTGTGGTGGGGATGAACACCTTTTTTAACCTTTTAATGTCATTTATTTCTGAGAGGGAACAGGGCAAATGTCCTGCTGAAAGAGAGTTTGGGGCACAGCCCAGACACGAGAGCAGCAATGCCAGGGCTGATCCAGCTCCACCCCACGGGATGCTCCAAGGCAGTTCCAGGACCAGAACTTGGAGCACGACAGGAGCTGCAGTGCAAAGGGAGCTCTTACAAAGGAGGTATAAACTGCAAGTGATTTATTGGAACACTGGGTTGATTCATCAGGGGATGCGATGGAGGAAAGGAAGGGTCCAAGCTTTGAGAAGCAAATTTGGGTGAGAACAGGCACCTTTTCACTCTTTTGAACACTGTAAATAATAATAATATTAAAAAAAAGACCAGATGGCCGCCCTTCCCAGTCCCTCCCTCCCATCCCAAGGCTTGCCTTCACATCATGCTCTTCCTAAACTGCGACTGTGAGCTCTGTTTGGGCTTCGAGTCTGACTGCTGCAGCTCGAACTGTTTGTACAGGTCCCTCAGCTCTCTGATCTCCTGCAGCACCCTCTTGGCTTGGCTCCAGGTGGAGGAAGCCTCCCCCAGCAGCCTCTCAGATTCCTGCAGGATCCTTTCAGAGTCCGACTTGGAAGAAGATGATGAGGAAGAAGAGGTGGTGGTGATGGTGGTGCTGGTGTTGGAGTCCTTGGTCTTTTTCTTGCCTTCCCCGTAGCCCTTCACCTCTGTCAGCAGTTCCTGAGTTTTTTCCAGTTTCAGTGCAACCAGTTCCTGTATCCGGGTCAGCTGCTCCGGCTCTGCCGAGGCAAACTGAGCCTCCAGCCCCTTCCTCAGCACCGCCCGGTGTGTGGAAGAGTCCCGTCGGGACAGGATTTCTTCCATGGAGGCACATTTATTCTTTTCGGAGTGGGAGAGCTTTTTGGGGACCTGCGGCGTGTACATGGTCCCTTTGTCAAAGGAGTCATTGCGCTGGCCGGCTCTGTCCCACGGGGCCGCCTCCTGCCGGGGGAGGCTCCCTGTCCGCCCTTTCTCCGCTGGTTTGGCGTTCTCCGAGTCCGAGCGGCGCCGCCCCGCAGTCAGGTGAGCCACGGACTTGTCCAGATCCACCCGGAAACTCTGCTCGCAGGTGCCGTGATCCTCCGGAGAGGCGTCTTCCTCCTGGATCAGGTCGAGGGTCAGCATTCCGTCAGAGGTTGAGGTAGATGCCTGCAGGAGCAGAAAGCAGAGCTGAGCTGGCACCAGAAGGGCTGGCCCTGCTGCCCGGGGTGTCTGCACTGCAGGGAGGGAGGGGGATGCTCCCTCACTCAGGGACAGAGCCAGGGGTGGATTTACAGGGCAGTGGCTCATGAGAGCAGAGGATGGGAGCTGACCCCGAGCTGTCCTTAGGGCAACTCTCAGCTCAGGATGGAGCTCCAACAACCCCACTTAGAAATGGAACAATTCCAGGGGAATTTCACCCAAACTGTCCTCATGGTAACTCTCAGTTCAGGATGGAGCTCCAACAACTCCACTTACAAATGGAACGTTTCCAGAGGAATTTGACCCAAGCAGGTGTCTGGATTGGTTGTACCTACCAACAACTCCACTTACAAATGGAACAATTCCAGGGAAATTTCACCAATTTCACCTTTCCTGGTGACCCAGAGCTGTCCTCATGGCAACTCTCAGTTCAGGATGGAGCTCCAACAATCCCACTTAGAAATGGAACAATTCCAGAGGAATTTCACCCAACTTGATGACCCTGAGCTGTCCTCATGGTAACTCTCAGTTCAGGATGGAGCTCCAACAATCCCACTTACAAATGGGATGTTTCCAGAGGAATTTGACCCAAGCAGGTGTCTGGGATTGGTTGTACCTACCAACAACCCCACTTAGAAATGGAACAATTCCAGGGGAATTTCACCCAAGCAGGTGTCTGGGATTGGTTGTACCTACCAACAACTCCACTTACAAATGGAACAATTCCAGGGAAATTTCACCAATTTCACCCATCCTGGTGACCCTGAGCTGTCCTCATGGCAACTCTCAGTTCTGGTTGTACCTACCAACAATCCCACTTACAAATGGAACAATTCCAGAAGAATTTCACCCAAGCAGGTGTCTGGGGTTGGGTGTACCTACCAACAACCCCACTTAGAAATGGAACAATTCCAGAGGAATTTGACCCAAGCAGGTGTCTGGGATTGGTTGTACCTACCAACAACCCCACTTAAAAATGGAACAATTCCAGGGAAATTTCACCAATTTCACCCAACCTGGTGACCCTGAGCTGTCCTCATGGCAACTCTCAGTTCAGGATGGAGCTCCAACAACCCCACTTAGAAATGGAACAATTCCAGGGGAATTTCACCCAAACTGTCCTCATGGCAACTCTCAGTTCAGGATGGAGCTCCAACAATTCCACTTACAAATGGAACAATTCCAGGGGAATTTCACCCAAGCAGGTGTCTGGGATTGGTTGTACCTACCAACAACCCCACTTACAAATGGAACAATTCCAGAGGAATTTGACCCAAGCAGGTGTCTGGGATTGGTTGTACCTACCAACAATCCCACTTAGAAATGGAACAATTCCAGAGGATTTTGACCCAAGCAGGTGTCTGGGATTGGTTGTACCTACCAACAACCCCACTTAGAAATGGAACAATTCCAGGGGAATTTGACCCAAGCAGGTGTCTGGGGTTGGGTGTACCTACCAACAACCCCACTTAGAAATGGAACAATTCCAGAGGAATTTGACCCAAGCAGGTGTCTGGGGTTGGTTGTACCTACCAACAATCCCACTTAGAAATGGAACAATTCCAGGGGAATTTCACCCAAACTGTCCTCATGGTAACTCTCAGTTCAGGATGGAGCTCCAACAATCCCACTTAGAAACAGAACAATTCCAGAGGAATTTCACCCAACTTGATGACCCTGAGCTGTCCTCATGGCAACTCTCAGTTCAGGATGGAGCTCCAACAACCCCACTTAGAAATGGAACAATTCCAGGGGAATTTCACCCAAGCAGGTGTCTGGGATTGGTTGTACCTACCAACAATCCCACTTAGAAATGGAACAATTCCAGAGGATTTTGACCCAAGCAGGTGTCTGGGGTTGGGTGCACCTACCACAGCCATGAGGTGACCCCGCGTGGGAGGGCGCCGGGAGTGCTGGATCTTGGCTCTGTCACGTGTCGGGTGGGCAAGGAAGCTGTCCTCTTCCACGGTGACCTGCAGGGTGACACGGGCTGTGAGCAGGGAACAGGAGCCATTCCCAGCTCCTGGAGCTGTGAGAGAGGAGGCTGGCAGGGAATGGGGTGTGCAGTCCAGCCCTGGAAGTGACCCAGTGTTTCTCCCTCTGTGCCGTGATGGGATTACATCTGCTCGAGTCATTCCTGACAACTGAACCTGTCTGCAAAGATTCCTGTGACATCTCTCGTGGTGTTTGCTGTGCTGCCTCCTGCTCTAAAACCTCTCCCATAGTCTGACCTTGGTTTTCCTGCACTTCAGGCTCTGTGCTGCCATCCAGGAGAGCAGAGAGCCTCCTGGCAATGCCGTGGTGCTGAGTGTGAATGGGAGATGTGAGACAGGGCTGAGCTGAGGAAGGGTTGCCATGAAACATTAATGTGAGAGTCAGCCCTGGAGCGAGGGCACAGCTTGTTCCAGGCAGGTTCTCCTCCCCACTGAAGGGAACTGTGTGGGGATGCTCACCCTGACCTGCCCCTGCCAGCCCACCTGGTGCTCTGAGTGCACCCTGAGTCCCCAGGAGGAGCTGCCCTGTTCTTTTTCCTGGCTGAAGCTGCTTTGTGTAACTGGGACTTTCACACTCCCCTTGAGAAGGGGGATGAGCTCTGCTGGAGATGCTTTGTGTGGATGTTGTATCCCCAAACAGTCTCAAACCCTCACCCAGGCTGAGCCAGGGTCAGTGCCACTCACCTCGTCCAAGATCCGGTTTTTAGCACGTGTGATTGCAGAGTTGAGGGCGTTAATCCAGGACTCTTTCTCTTCTGGACTCACAGCCAGGAAGATCAGATTTGGTGCCTAGAAAAGAGGGAGGTCAGGTCAGTGCTGGAGCTCACACAGAGAGAGACAATCCCTGGTCATGCTGGAGCTCACACAGAGAGAGACAATCCCTGGTCAGTGCTGGAGCTCACACAGAGACAATCCCTGGTCAGTGCTGGAGCTCACACAGAGACAAGCCCTGGTCAGTGCTGGAGCTCACACAGAGAGAGACAAGCCCTGGTCAGTGCTGGAGCTCACACAGAGAGAGACAAGTCCTGGTCAGTGCTGGAGCTCACACAGAGACAATCCCTGGTCAGTGCTGGAGCTCACACAGAGACAATCCCTGGTCAGTGTGAGCTCAAAGGACAATCCTGGTCAGTGCTGGAGCTCACACAGAGAGAGACAAGTCCTGGTCAGTGCTGGAGCTCACACAGAGACAAGCCCTGGTCAGTGCTGGAGCTCACACAGAGACAATCCCTGGTCAGTGCTGGAGCTCACACAGAGACAATCCCTGGTCAGTGCTGGAGCTCACACAGAGACAAGCCCTGGTCACTGTGAGGCCTCCACAGAGCAGACAAAGCAGAGCTGAGCCTCCAGCCCTGATTTTCCCACACAGCAAACCCCAGAACCACCCACATCCCCCCTTCCCTGCATCCCCAGGACCATCCACAGCCCTGGAGCCACCCCTTGGGCTGGCATCACCCGGGCCAGCCCCACGTACCGTGTTTCCAGGCTGCCTGGAGTGGGCAAGGGTGAATTTACTGTGGTTCTTTTTGCTTCTACTTTTGGACTTCCTGAGCTCTTCACATTTCTCATAGTCACTCAGATCAAACGTTTCCTGTATGTTTTTTTCATCTTTTACCTGCAAAACAGCAAGAAAATCAGAGCTTTGCAGATGTCAGACAGAGACTCTGCTGCTCCAGGCAGCAGGATTTCAACATGAGGGTTTTGATTTGTCTCTTCTGGAATGAGGGGCCATATTTAGAAGGACAGCAAGAAAATCCCACTTTGCCAGGTTAATTCCTGCCTCTTCTACCCCCAGAGGGCAGGGGCTGCCAGGCTCAGTGTCCTTTAAAGAATCCTTTTGAGTGAGCACTTTACGAGATCTCCCATTTTCCAGGTCTGTTCCCCAACACTGCACAGCCAGAGTGTGACAGGGATGGATCAGGGCCACAGAGACCCAGATGAAGATGGAGCTTGCACAGGATCACTGGGGCTGCAGCTCAGGGATCTGGGGGCACTCAGGGGTCTGGCTGCTGTGCCCTGACAGTGCCATCCCTCAGGGACACCTGGAGCAAAGGGGATGTGGCAAAGCTTCATTGCTCTCCCTCAATCCCACTCCTGCAGCAGGGAAGCTCTGCTCTTCCATGGTAAACACGAGGAATTGGGGTTTGCATGTCCATGACAGGCTCAATTCCACATCCATCTGCTTCATCCCACTGCAGCCAGTCCCCCCAGGCTGCCTGAGCAGTGCAGGGTGTGGAACTGGGGTGCTGGGAGGGCAGGTGGTGCTGAGCTCTGAGCCCTTGGATTTCCTGAAGGGACTCCACCCCACCTCACACATTTCCTCCCCAGTTTTGGGAAGCACTGAGGGAACTCCCTATGATTCTTCCATAGAATTTAATCAAAGAGGGTGACTAAAGCAGCTTCCTAACCAGGGGCACGGATGAACTGACCATCTGGCCCTGCCTGATGAGAACAGCTCCCCTCCAGGATCCACAGGACAATCACCGGCACTGCCAGCCCGGAGCTGTTCCTGCTTGTGACACATCCCCTGTGTCTGGGTGTGATAACAGAGACTGTCTGGCTGCACATCCTCCCCATGCTGCTAATCTGCTTTGATCTCTTCCCACTCCCATCCTCCAATCCACCTCTTTCCAAGAATCTCAGCTGAATTCTGCCCGACTCATTTGCAGCAGGAAAAGCTGATCCCCCTCCATCCCAGCCCCCAGCTGTGCTCTGTGGCTGGGAGCAGAGCTTTAACTCCAGATGTTTGCTCATGTGGGTCACTGGGGCTTCCCCAGCCCTCCCCTTCCTCCTCGGAGCTCACCCAGCTGGAACTGAACCTCCTGCCTGCAGGAGCATCCCCAGGAGGCTGCAGGACAGAGCAGGTGCCTTTGCTTCAGACAAACACCCTGCAGGTGCAGCTCGTCCTTTAAACAGCTCTGAATGACACCAGGGCTGTGACACTGCACTGGGACACGCTGAGGGCATCCTGCTCCTGGGGGTGACCCCTTAGAAAGCTTAAAACTGGGAATAAACAACATCCAAAGTGGGATTCCTGGGGGAAAGGATCAGCAGCTGATGGTGGCACAGAAATCCCAGGGGCACAGGAAGGACAGTGGGTGTCTCACTCATGTAACAGAGCATCCAGTGTGCAGAGAGAGAAACTGGACAAGGAAGGTGAAAGGCAACTCCAGAGGCACTTGCCAGCTCTTTTGTCCTTTGTGGGAGGCTCCTGAGGCCAAAAGGAGGGAGGTGGTTCCATGAGAGGCAGCTCAGAGCAGCCTCGGAGGTAGGAGAGGCTGAGGACAGCCATGCAGCCCATTCTCTGTGAGAACAGGACACAAGCAGCCCCTGAGGCCCACAGAGCTGAAATCCCAGTCACTGTCAGTCACAGGGGGTGACAAACCTGCAGGGTGTCACATAGGGACCATCCAAATCAAACCTCCCAGGCTTCTCCAAAGAGGATTTGGCTGGGTGAGCAGTGCCCAGGAGGAAGCAGCCTCTGCTATCAGCTCTCAGTAGGAAGGGATGAGGCAAGAAGTTGGTGGTTGATTTTGGCAAAACCATTCTCTGCTGGGAGGTTTCCAGCAGGTCTTTCCTTCTCCAAGGGTTTAAGAATTGAGGGATGTCAGGTGGGTCCTGCTCTCTGTGGCCTGTGGGGAGCTCAGGACTGGAAGGATTAAGGTGAATCAATGCCAGGCTGTCTGAGCTGCCTTTGCTGAGTTGTGCCCATGTGAGGCAGGCAAAACCACCCTGCCCTGCAGTTCCACCTGCCTCCTACCTGTGGCCAGGTGAGGGAAGGGAAACTGAGGCAGAGCAAAGGAATCAGAAGCATCCCCCAGTCCCAGAGCAGGGAACATTTCTGTGCAGCCGTGAGATCCCACCCCCTGGCAGCTGCCCCTGCCTGTGCCAAGGCTGACAGTGCTGACTCTGCTGGGGTGCAGGGAGGGAGCTGCATTCCTTCCCCTCCTTCCCCTCCTTCCCCTCCTTCCCCCGCAGCTGCTGCCGGCCCGGGCTGGCCCCAGGGGCACCAGCACTCCCTGGGCGCTGAGATGTGGCCATGGAATGGGTCAGAACAGCAGCCATGGCACCTAAATCCCTGATCCAGAGGGTCACAGCTGTTTGTGCTCCCAAAGGGCTGCTCCAGGCTCGTGGCAGTGCAGGAGGGTCTCTGACCTGGTTAATTAACCACCCTTGGGTCTCTCACTGATTAGAGTTTGGATTTCCTCATCAAGCTGTGACCTGCAGTGACTCCAAACCTCCTGGACCCCGCTCAGGGCTGTGTTGTGGGGCCAAACCATGCACAGGTGCTCACTCACACCAGTCTGGGATTTTTGGTGATGATTTGAGCAGTTTGAGCTGCAATGGGACGCACAAAAATGAGGAAGGTACAGAAAATCACAAGACACCCATGGGACACTTGTGGCTCAGGATGTAAGAGAAACCTCCAGACTCTCAGCACAGCCAAATACCCAAACATGGGCAGTTTTGGGACAGACAGTTCCCTCTGGAGGGTACAACCAAAGTTTCAGTTCCTCCAGCTGAGCAGCTCAATTTGAGCTTCCTGCAGACCTGGCTGGTACAGGGATGCACACTGGGACTGTCCAGCCCTTGTCACAGCCAGGTCACTGCCCTTAGCTGATCAGGGGATGGTGACAGCTTCTCCAAAGTGTCACCACCAAGGCTACCAGGGACACAGCCCCCCCAGAATCACTGAGTTATGGCTTTGGAGGGACAGGGACACCTTCCAGATTGCTCCAAGCCCCATCCAGCCTGGCCCTGGACACTTCCAGGGATGGGGCAGCCTGTGCCAGGGAGGAATTTATTCCCCAAATCCCGCTGTGCCGTGTTCAGCAGCACTCAGCGAGGGCCAACACCCCATGGAGCATTAGAGAACCGAGAGTGCAAACACAGCCCCAGCCCCAGCGGCACCTCCTCGAGTGCTCTCGTGCTAATTGAGCGATGCCTTTGGTGGCAAACAAACGAAAAGCGCAGAGAAGCGTTTCCTCAGCCCCTCTCGGCTTCCTGCGAGGAAGCGCCGGGCCCGGCTGGGGCAGCTCGGCCGCTGCTCCCCGGCACAGACAGCGCCAGAGCCGGGCCAGGAACAGGGAACAATTCCCAGAAATGTGCCGGGGGGGAGGCAGCGAGGGGGAAGAATGCGAGAGTGAGTTAAGAAGGTGGTGGTGTGTGCTCAGCAGAGCTCAGCTCATCTCTACAGAGCTGGCTTTGGCTGATGACCAAACGCTGAATAACCCAAGGATTTTGGTGTGAGTTCACGAGTTCAGCAGCCGTGGGGGAGCGGAGCGAGCACGGCCAGAGCCTCAAGCTCCCACTTCGGGAGGTGCCAGACAAGTCCCGCAGCTTTCAAAGGGCAGCACTCAAACACCCTGTGAGCATTTGCCATCAGCTGGGCTGAAAAACTACATTTCCTCTCCTTAGAGACTCGGCTCTGCCAGGGAAAAGCTGAGGCTCCTGTCAGGCATTCCCAAATTCTCCTGACAAAATGGAATAATCAGGGCTGGGCTCTGACCTGCAAGCCCAGGTCTGTCCTAGACAGAGAACTGGGAAAGCACCAGATTCCAGGAGGAATCAGCGTGGATATTGATGGGATTTTGTTAATCTGAACTTTGGAAATCTCCCCATTCCAGACCTCAGCTCTGAGCAGTTCATCAACACTGCCCCAAGGCAAGGGGGATCTGCTTCCCAAGGGATCCTGGCGTGGAACACACAATTCCCTGTCCCTGTGTGCTCTGGGGAGATGGGATTCACTGCCCTGCTTCCCAGATGGAGAAATTCAGGCAAAAGTAAATAAATGTCTGGTTTGGATTCATTTAACAGAGCCAGGGAGCTTCCAGGAGCCTCGGGATTTAACCCTTTCTGCTCTGAGATGGTGGGGAGGGCTGGCAATGTGGCTTCACCTGCAGAACCACCTCTGGAGCAGCTGCTGAGCATGATCTGAGCTGCCAGGAAACATCAGGTGCTGTGGAAGCGGAGCCTGGAGCCACATATTGACCTTCCCTGGGGCCCAGGAGAGCTCCTGGCTTTGCTAAGTTGGCATCAAACCCTGCAGCACCTTCTGAGACACCCCAGGAACTCCCCACAATGAGACCCCCAGGATGCCACGGGCACAGAGTGACCTCAGTGCACACCAGCAGCACGGTGTCACCTCCATGGGCAGCACAGAGTCACCTCAGCACACACCAGCAGCACGGTGTCACCTCCATGGCCAGCACAGAGTGACCTCAGCGCACAGCAGCAGCACGGTGTCACCTCCATGGGCAGCACAGAGTGACCTCAGCGCACACCAGCAGCACGGTGTCACCTCCATGGCCAGCACAGAGTCACCTCAGGGCACACCAGCAGCACATTGTCACCTCCATGGCCAGCACAGAGGGACCTCAGCATGCTCCAGCAGCAGATGTCATCTCTGCTGGCCACACATTCTTCCTTATAAAGCCTCAGCAGAAGCTGCTGCAGGTTATTTATGGTCCCTCACACACACGGGGCTGCCTCAACCTCAAAACCGGTGAGGTTTTCCCTCTATGAAACACAAACACAAGAACTTCTTGTTCAGAGCAGGCTCTGCGTGGCCCCTCCAGCCTCATCTCTCTCCTGGGCTCCCAGCACACCTGGATTTGAGCTGTAGCTATGTGGACATTGCTGTTCCTGTGTTTCCCTCTGGCTCTGGAGCAGTTGATGGGACAAGCTCTGCAATGCCAGCAAGCAGCTCAGCACCACCTGGGCATTCAATCCACTTTTTAAAGCCATTTCTCTGTTGTAACAAGCCCTGACCCTCTGCCTGTGCCACATCCATGGCTCAACCAGCCTTAAATCAAATTATCCCTTCCTCTCTCCAGGCAGAGCCAGGCCAGGCATCCAACTATCAGGAAATCACCTCCACTTTGGGGGAAAACCCAGAGAAACCAGGATATTACCCCAAATTCCCTGAGCTGGAGCAACCCCCCTGCCTGCTGTGGACACAACACTGCCCAGTGCAGCTCTGGGATGTCCCAGAGGATGGCAGGGAGGAAGGCTCTGGCCTGGGGAGTTTTTCCTGCTGGATTTATGGAGACAAAAAGCACAGGGGGGGCGTGCAAGGACAGCCAGGTGCTGCCTCAGCCCGGCAGTCACATCCGATTATCTCCAATGCCAACAGCACGTTAAACCACAAACCCAGCAAGGAAACCAGGGCAGGGCACGTGTCACACCAGGATGTCGATCCGGGCTGAAATTTCGTGAAAAATCCAAGAGATCGACCTGCAAAGGGCTCGATTCCAGCCGGGAGAGCGGAGTTATTTCCAAGCAGAGAGCGAGCAGCTGGGGACAAGGCAGCGCTGGGCTCAAGGACAGGCACAGAAAGGAGCCGGCATTGCTGGGAAGAGGTTGGAGGGGCTTAACTCTCGCTAAGTGAATCCTTTCGTGTCTCCACGCCGGGAAAATGTCTCCCGGCAGAGCTGGCTGTGGAATCGCCGTCAGAGCCGAGCCCCAGCCCGACCCCGGCCGGCGCCAGCCCCGGGGAGGAGAAGGAGCCCCCTCGGAACCCCCCGGGCCCGGCTGGCGCTGGGAAGGGCCGGGGCTGCGCCTTTCATATGCAAAGAGAGAGGAAGGGGGGGATGGGAAAGGAAACTGAAACCGATCCTACCTCCTTCTCCGAGATGTAAAGCTGATCTCCCTTCAGAACCACATAACGGTTTTTCCAGATTTCCCTAAAAATGCCTTTCCCGCAGAATTTCCGCACCCAGCCGACCTTCTCCGGCTGCGCAGGTTGCTGGTTTCCATCCTGGTTCCCCTAACACAAAGCGAGAGGGGAGAAAATGGGGGGAAAAAACCCGCGATTATTCTTGGTTTTACACTCCTTTTCTCCCCACACCCCGCTTCCCTCTTTGCCCAACTTTTGTCTCCCCCTCTCTCCGCCGAACGCCGGGCCCGAGCCCTTGCCCGGGGTCGCTCCGCGGGGATTTTTGTGCAGTGGCAGCACCGGGAGGACGCTGCGAGGAGCGGGCAGGGTTCTCTCCGTGGTTATATAAGCCAGGCCGGCGTCTCTATCGCCTCATCCAGCGGGCATTTACCCGTGGAAAGGGGAACAGGAGGGGGATGGGCGGAATTTTAACCAGCTGGGGTTTTAATATTGCGGTGAAAAATGGCATTTTTTTGGAGCTTTTTATCAGCAATTAATCCAAGAGGTGAAATCTATGGGGGGTTTCTATCAGAGGTGTCTCCGTAGGCAGCGGTGGGTGCAGCACACACACAACACGGCAAAGAGCGAGGGATTGATGGTGCCTCCGGATTTTATCGTTTCCTTGTGTTCCAAGATGAAAACTGCCTGCCCACATCCCCCGGTGCCTGGGGCGGCTGCGGGAGGCCTGGAGCGGGGTCCGGGTCTCTCTGGGGGTCCGTGCGCTTTCCGCGGGGGGAGCAGAGGCAAAGCCAAGCCAAGATCCAACCCCCCCTCCCCAAAACATCCAGGAGCCTCCCTCCCTCCCCACCCCGGCCAAGACGCGAATCTCCACTCACCCTTTTTGCAGAATTATTATTTTTTTTCATCGTTCCTCAGTGCGCTCCGAGGCGATTTCGGGGCGGGGGTCGCAGAGGGGCTCCCCGCGGCCTCCTGGCACCGGGGAACACCCGCGATCCGCGCTGCCTTGGCCCCGCTCGGCTCAGGGCTCCTCTCCCGTTACACGGAGCCCGGCCCGGTGCTCTGAGGCATCGGCAGCGCCGCCGCCGCCGCGTCCCCCCCCGCCGCCACCATCCCGCAGCTCGGGGGGCTGCGCTGGGCTGCGCCGGGCTCCCGAGCTCCATCTATAGCCGCACGCCCGTGACGTCGGGGTTCGCGGCACGGGGCGAATCGCAGCCCACGAGGGTTTTTCTTCTTTGTTTCTCACTCCAGCGGGGCCGTGGGGAAGCGGGAGAGGGGCGGGCGGTGCCGCCGATGGGGTGCTCCCATCGGGGTATAGCCGCGTTCCCGGCGGTGTCGTGGGTCACCGGGAAAGTTTATAGGAGAGGGAAACGCGGCCGGGTGGTACTGGGAGGAATTCACCCCCTAAAGGTGTTTGGAAGTGGGGGAAAATCTCTCTGGAGAGAGGAGATGGGAGATTTCCTTCCAGCACGGAGGGTCTGACAGCCAGGATTTGGAGCACGGCTTCCAAAAGTGAGGAGACAGCTTCCTAAAAATGCCCTTATTTGGTTTATTTGGTCTGTCTCCTTCGTGTCCTGCAAGGAACAGATTGATCCATCGTCCATCAGGGGATCAGCTTTCCAATGCCAGCGTCCATCCCATCCCTGGACATCCCCCACCCCTGATTTCAAGTTGTAGTTTCACCCCAATCTGGAATTAATGCCCCCAGAGTCCTGGGGATGTACTTGGAGTATTTCCAGAGCTCCTGTGAGTGTTTGTGTCCCATTCTGGCATTGGCATTTCTGCCATGAGCTGTGGGCTCACTGCCTACCTGACACAAATCACTCTACACCAAATCCAGGGGTGCCTTTTCCTCCTGTACCTCTGCAATCCCCAACTCCACAGGGACCAGGATTTGCCCCCTGTGTGCCTCAGTTTCCCTTTTACCCCAAAGCTTGGTCCAGGCAGGGCTGGTGGCAGAGGGACAGATGAACCACGCTGGCCCCCAGTGCCTCCCCAGGACATCACACACAACCTGCCAGTTTATTTAATGACATTTTCCCTTCCAACTGCACTTGTCCTTCCTCCCATCCTGTTTTTGGTGGCCAGGGCCTGCAGAGCACCGGCTGGTGGCCAAGAGCAGATGGCACAGAGCTGGTGGCAGTGGGACAGCCCTGCTGTGCCCTTTGCATGCAGGGCCCACGCTCTTCCCCAATGCCCTCTGGTGCCAGGGAAGCTGCCCTGAAGCCACAGCAGGTAACAGCACATAACAGCACACCTGCACACATCCCTGGGAGCAGGAATTCTGCTGCACTTGGAAGCCTCAGGCTGTTCTGCCAGTGAGTCACACGCTGTGAAGGATGTGACCAATGATTCAGAGCTGGAAACATCAACAATTGACAGGGAAGGAAGGAGATAGGAGGGAACCCAGCTCCCATTTCTGTACCAGGAACAGGAGGCTGCACTTGCAGCACTGAGGCTGCTCCCCAGTGGGACAGGTGACACGGGCAGTGCAGCTTCTCATCCCCAAAAGCCTCTCCAAGGTGTGGTTGTGTCTCTCCCTGTACCCCCATACCCCCTTTGCTACCCCAGGCAGCTGCAGCTGCTCCTTGTGCTGCTCCACAACAAACAGTTGCCAAAATCGCCTCTTCTTGCAGAGCAGATCAGCAAACTCCTGGTTTATTTATGTATTTAACACCCCCCACACAGCATTTTGCCTCTGGATATCAAGTGTGAAGCTGCTGCCTGGGAGTTTAATTAGGACACGTGCTTTTCTGTGGCTCTGACAACAATGATATCATTGGTGTCTGGGGCAGGGGCTGCCCAGTATCCTCTGACAGCTCCCCTCTGTTGGGCTCTCAGACACCTGAGTCACCTCTAAGGGGGAATTCTTACAGCTCTGCCTGTCCCAGCAACCCAAAATTCACTAAAAATTTGGTGCCCACCCAGTTCCACCCCAGCACAGGCTGTGTCCCCCCTCCCTTCCCCAAAGAGCTGCCCAGGTCCCCTCCTCCCTGCAGGGCTTTGCTCTCTCCCACATCAACAGGACTTAGCTGTGATGCCAAGATAATTCCCAGGGATTTAGGAGCTCATTTCATTTGATCTGGCTTGTTAATTCCCAATCAAGTGCTGATTAGAGGCCAGGGAGCAGAGCTGGAAATGCACTTGCAGGTTCCTTGGTGTGGTCCTGGAGGGGAGCAAAAGCTCCCATGGAGGCTCAGGCTGTAACTGCACCTTGTGGCCTTGGGAAAGGGAAAGTGGGAATCATCTAGGAGACAGATTTGGGCAAAGTGGGGGATTTAATAGGATTCAACATATACAGACAACAGCAAAGGGCTCCTGTGCCCCCCAGCCAGACCCCCACAGCTGCTCCCCCTGCATGGGCTCCTCATGGGACTCATTCCTGTGTCCTGTGCAGAGCTGAAGAGATTCAGGGGCTGTCCCAGGCTCTCCTCAAGGTGACCATGCCAGTCCTGGAGCAGTTTGTGAGGGGACAATGAGGAGCTGCAGTGGGGGCACATCCAGTGCCAGCTGCAGCACTCGCTGCCATTCTGGGTGTGGAGGGGAAGCTCCAGCTGCAGGCCAGGAACATCCTGCTCTGCTCTGCTCTGGGAAAGCTCTGAATGTTCACAAACCCCTCATTTCTTCAGGATTCACCGTCTGCTGGACCTTGGTGGGACTTGGGAGCTCTCAGTGCTTCGACCGCGGAATCCTGCGGCTGTCACCTCCTCCAGGAAGCTGCTGGGAAAGCCTCAGGTCAGTGGAACGAGGGCCAGAGGGGCTCATGGCCTTGTCCCAGATGTGCCCAGGGCCTGAGGGGCTGTGATTGTCCCCAGCACAAAGCTCAGGCCTGCTGGCATCACCCACCCAAGGGCAGCAATGCTCCCAGCTGGAAGGATCCTGCCCCAGGATGGTTCCTCTGGCAGTGAGACACCACGGCCATGCCCAGGCTGACTCATCCCTCAGTGTGCTGATCAGGTGATCTCAACAGCAATGCTT
The DNA here is from genome assembly GCF_028769735.1 of Zonotrichia leucophrys gambelii. Taxonomy (NCBI): domain Eukaryota; kingdom Metazoa; phylum Chordata; class Aves; order Passeriformes; family Passerellidae; genus Zonotrichia; species Zonotrichia leucophrys. Next base: position 2,020,573 of record NC_088194.1, on the reverse strand, counting down.
CAAAAATACCCCAAAAGATAAAGAAATACAAACCAAGAGATGCCACAAATCCTGCAGAAATGGGATTCCCCTAAACTGGGGCTGGAGCAGCTCAGGTTGTGAATCTTGAGAGGTTTGAAAAAGAGTAAAACCCTGAAATCTCCTGCAAAATCCTGCAGCACCCCCAGCTCTGAGTGCCACCAGACACAGCTGGGAGGGGGCACAGCCAGGGCACTGCCCACGGTGGCACCAGCTCTGGCACAGCTCTGGCACCTGGCTGTGTGTTCCAGCCTGAGCTCTCCCTCCTCCAGGTTATTTTTAGGCACTAGAACCAGGCAGAACTGAGCTCTGGCAGGGAATGACTGCTGCTCTGAGGGTCTGTGGTTCTGTGCTGTCTGCACAGCTTGTGCCTGTGACCAGTGACACCTCAGGGTCCATCACAGCACATTCCCAGTCTGGAGTGACTGGAGGAATGAGCCAAACTCCCACCTACCCTTTAAAAATGAGCTGCACCACAGCACAAACCCACCCTGCTGCTCCAAGGACCCTGCAGATCCTGCAGGAACAGCTGAGAACCCAGCAGAGGCCTCTGCAGGAACCTCCAGAGCTGAGAACCCAGCAGAGGCATCTGCAGGAACCTCCAGAGCTGAGAACCCAGCAGAGGCCTCTGCAGGAGCCTCCACAGCTGCTCCACCCAGCAGAGGCACCTGCAGGAACCTCCACAGCTGAGAACCCAGCAGAGGCCTCTGCAGGAACCTCCACAGCTGAGAACCCAGCAGAGGCATCTGCAGGAACAGCTGAGGACCCAGCAGAGGCCTCTGCAGGAACCTCCACAGCTGAGAACCCAGCAGAGGCATCTGCAGGAACCTCCAGAGCTGAGGACCCAGCAGAGGCATCTGCAGGAGCCTCCAGAGCTGAGAACCCAGCAGAGGCCTCTGCAGGAACCTCCACAGCTGAGAACCCAGCAGAGGCATCTGCAGGAACCTCCACAGCTGAGAACCCAGCAGAGGCCTCTGCAGGAACCTCCAGAGCTGCTCCACCCAGGAACTCCCAGGAGAAACGAGCCTGGTGCAGTCCCCAGGAGGACCCAGTGGCACCAGTGTGGCTCTAACTGGGTAACTGGGTCAGGCCCCACATCCTGGATTAGTCCCAGCAGGTTTGTCTCAACCTGGCCAGGATGAGTCAGCCCCAGCACCAGATGTTCCTTCTGAGCCGATTATTGATCCTCTGTAACCCTTTCTCCTCCAAACCCTCTGGAATTGCTCTGGAATCCCTGGAGCAGAGCAGATTCTCCATCCTTTGGGCCACCCCTGAGGGCTCCCAGATGTTGGTCCCAATTGCAGCAGGGAGGAGGAACAATGGGAGCAGGATTTAGGTGCTTACACGGCTGCTCTGTGCATTAACAGCCAAATCCCCTTGTTTCTGGTGACATATCTGCCCTAATCCCACAGGAATCAGCAAGGCCGTGGATTAGGTGAGGGCTTGGGACACACTAAAACCTGGCTTTCCTTGCATGGATGTGCTGAGATATCCCTGATCCTGGGGCACTGTGCTGGAATTGTGGATAACAATGGACAGCAGACAGTTTTATTGTCCTTCCATGCTCAGGGAAACCTTATCCAAGAGAAAATGGAACATTTGGGACAGGGCTGTTTCACAACAGGTCCCTTGCTGTCCTCCCCAGGCAGGACCAGGCCACATCCAGCCCTTCCTTTTATTTTCCTTTTATTTTTCTCCCCCCACTTCATTCTTTGAAATGCAAATTTGGACACAGAATCCCAGCTTTTCTGTAAATAATTCAGGGACTGCACAGCAGCAGAGCCCAAACCAGCCAGGGTGGCTCCTGGCAGCACCAATCCAAGCAGATCCAAGGATGGAGCTGCAGATCCTGAGCTTCATCTCAGGATTTTCCCACCATCCCACACTGAGCACTGGGAATCTGGAGAAATTCCTGAGAATTCAGAGAATTCCTGCTCTCCTGCCTGGCCAGGAAGCAATTCCCACTGTGGCCTCAATTCTTTCCTGTGCCCAAAGTGAATCATTTGGGTTCAGGAAAAGTTATTTGTATTTATAAACCAGGAAAAGTTATTTGTTTTTATAAACCAGACATTTCCCATACCGACAGGGATTTTTGCCCACCTTCAGCAAAGCAGCTGCAGGTTCATTCAGTGCTGAATTCCCATGTGTTGCCCTGTGTTATAAACTAGAAAACCTCTGTGGAAAACTCTCCTTGCCTGCCCTTGAACTCATGGAAATTCAAGTTAAACCTCCAGCTCAGGGATCAGAGGTGGCTCCAGAGCACTGACACCCATTTCCACGTGGGATCTCCCAAATTCCTGCCGTGCCAGCAGTTCCACAGGGCTGATTTTACCTCCTGGTGTTGTGGATGGTGGTGCCCCCCAGCACGATGCGGACGCCGGGGTTGGAGCGGTTCAGGTTGAACACAGCCAGAGCCTCCTCGTAGGTGGCCCCTCCAATGAGGAACACGATGATGTCCTGAGGCCTGGGATAAAAGCACAAATCATGGAGTGGTTTGGCTGGAAGGGACCTAAAAGCTCTCAGGGACACCCAGCAGAGCAGGTGGATCCAAGCCCTTGGACAATTTCTGGGATGGAGCAGCCACAAACATTGAGGTGGGATCAGACAAAGCCAAGGATAAATCCTGCACTTTGGAGGCAGATCCAGGATCCTGAGGGTGCCTCCTTTAAAGAATTCCCTCATTCCTGATGTGCTGGGCTCAGAGCTGAAAACAATCCACTGAATGCCCCAAAACCTCTCCTGAACTTTCACCCAGAGCCCTGAGCAGCCTCCAGCAGCAGCACCCCAATCCCTGTGGATCCACGTGCCATGTTTAATGCATGATCTGCTGGGAAATCAGGATCAATTCTGGAGTCAGGTGGATCCAAGCCCCGACCAACCTGGCCTTGGACAATTTCTGGGATGGAGCAGCCACAAACATTGAGTTGGGATCAGACAAAGCCAAGGATAAATCCTGCACTTTGGAGGCAGATCCAGGATCCTGAGGGTGCCTCCTTTAAAGAACTCCCTCATCCCTGTGATGAGGAGCTGAAAACAATCCACTGAATGCCCCAAACCTCTCCTGAACTTTGACTCCAGCAGCAGCACCCCGATCCCTGTGGATCCACGTGCCATGTTTAATGCATGATCTGCTGGGGCTGGGAAATCAGGATCAATTCTGGAGTCAGGCAAGGACACAGAGCTGCCTTGGAGCTCCAGGCTGATCAGGAAGTGCCAGGATTTGTGCCTCAGTTCACCTGAAAGGACATTTCCCAGCCAGCAGGGAGATGTGGGATTGTTGAGGGAAGCCAAGAGGAAGGCTCTATCCCAACACAAACTCAGTGTGCTGTGCACATCCTGCTTTCCAGTGAGCTGCTCCTTCCCTCTCCTGTAACCACCCTCCCAACCCCTTGGAAGGACCAACACCAGGCATTTCCTCCTTGGATCACTGCATGGACAGCATGACCTGGAGCAGAGCTGCTCCTGCCTCCTCTGCTGGGTGAGGGCTTCATCCTTCACCTCTGCTGCCCATCAGGAATGGCACATGTGAGCCAGGGTGAGGCACACCCCAGTCTGGGAACATCCCTGGGGATACAAGACCTCTACAACCAAGAGATTTCTGTGCCAATCCCCAGCTCTGTTCACCATCAGTCCCATCCCACTGTGGGGACAGTGTTGGGGACAGCAGGGATGTCCCAGCTGCTGTGTCCCAGTGCAGGCCCCACGTACCTGTCCCGGAGTGTGTTGGGGCCCAGGTAGGGATATTGGCTGTCCTTGAGCTTCCCCTTGATGAGCTGGTCCAGGGTTTCCTGGAGCAGGGGCTGGTGCTGGGTGTACACATTCTCAATGCCCTGTGGCCAGACAGAAGCTCTTTAGGAAGTGGCCCAGCAAGGGAGGAGGATCAGCAGAGGCACAGCAGGTTCTAGCCCTGAATTTAGAAGTTCTCCATGTTGTTCTCAGTGCAATCAGGCCCTGAGTGCATTCCTGCCAGCCCTGCTCCTCCTCTGGGCTGCAGTTTTGAGCCTGTCCCCGTTTCCCCAAGGAATCTTGGTACCTTGAGGCCTTTGAGGAACTGCTTGGTGATGGCCACGGCGTCCTTGGGGCTGAACAGGTCGCTGCCCCGCACGCGCTTCCCTCCGTACTCCACCACGGCAGACACCAGCTGTGCAGGGACAGGGCACAGCCCGTCAGCCTGGCACCCCCTCCAGGGGTGAGGATTCACTGCAGACACCCCTCGGGGACAAGGAGCCGTGGAGATGATGCCAATGGAACCACACACGGAGGTGAGGGGGCAGAGCAGCAGCACCCCCGCGTCCCCCAGCCCACCCCGACCCTCCTGCTTGAGGAGAAGCTTCATCTCCATCTCCATCGCCTGCAGCAGCTCCTCCACACGAGGTGACATCATCCCTCTCCTCCACCTCCTCCCCAGCTGCTCCTGGCACTGCTGCCTGTTCCCTCCCTGCCAGCTCCTCTCCATCCCCAGCCCCTCGCTGCAGCCACTGCTGGTGCTGCAGGAGCTGGGCAGAGTGGGGGAGGAAGAGCAGAGAGGAAGCACAGCCCAGGCCCATGGAGGTGCCACACTCCCCTCCCAGCAGGCTCCTGCCATCCCTGCTTTATGAAATCCTTCAGAATATCAAGGAATCACAGACTGGTCAGGAGTGGAAGGGACCTCTGCAGTCCAACCCCCATTCAGTAATTCCTGGGCTGCAGGGCTGGACTTGAACCCAAAGCAGCTGGAGTCCTTCTGCCTCATTTCCACTGATTTAGGGAACGGAAATGGAGTCACATAAAACACCTTTTAAAGCCACACCCACAGGTCCCAGGTGAGCTCTGTGCAACAGCACAACCCTGGGCTGATCTGGGGCAGGCAGTTTCATCCCAAACAGCAGAGATTCCTCATCCTGTGGGACATCGGGGGATCTGCCCCACCCCGGGGTTACCTGGTGGGGGTTACCTGGTGGTACCTGCCCCCATCCTGTGGGACACTGGGGTACCTGCCCCACCCCAGGGTTACCTGGGAGTACCTGCCCCCATCCTGGGGTTACCTGGTGCTACCTGCCCCCATCCTGGAGTTACCCCAGTACCTGTCCTCCCTCCTGCCCCACCCCGGGCTTACCTGCCCCTGTCCTACCCCACCCTGGGGTTACCTGGTAGTACCTGTCCCTCCTCCTGCCCTACCCCAGGGTTACCTGGTGCTACCTGCTCCCCATCCTGCCCCACCCTGGGGTTACCCCAGTACCTGTCCTCCCTCCTGCCCCATCCCAGGGTTACCTTGCGGTACCTGTCCCTGTCCTGCCCCATCCCAGGGTTACCTTGCGGTACCTGCCCCATCCCAGGGTTACCTTGCGGTACCTGTCCCTGTTTTACCCCATCCCAGGGTTACCTTGTGGTACCTGCCCCATCCCAGGGTTACCTTGCGGTACCTGTCGCTTTTTTACCCCATCCCAGGGTTACCTTGCGGTACCTGCCCCATCCCAGGGTTATTTACCTTGCGGTACCTGTCCCTGTTTTACCCCATCCCAGGGTTATTTACCTTGCGGTACCTGTCCCTGTTTTACCCCATCCCAGGGTTATTTACCTTGCGGTACCTGTCCCATCCCAGGGTTATTTACCTTGCAGTACCTGTCCCTGTCCTGCCCCATCCCAGGGCTATCCTGAGGTACCTGCCCCATCCCAGGGTTACCTTGCGGTACCTGTCGCTGTTTTACCCCATCCCAGGGTTACCCTGCAGTACCTGCCCCATCCCAGGGTTAATTACCTTGCGGTACCTGTTGCTGTTTTGCCCCATCCCAGGGTTACCTTGCAGTACCTGTCCCTGTTTTACCCCATCCCAGGGTTACCTTGTGGTACCTGTCCCTGTTTTGCCCCATCCCAGGGTTATTTACCTTGCGGTACCTGTCCCTGTCCTGCCCCATCCCAGGGTTACCTTGTGGTACCTGTCACTGTTTTACCCTCCCTGGGTTACCTTGTGGTACCAGTTCCCCCTCAGTTACCTTGCAGTACCTGCCCCATCCCAGGGTTACCCTGCGGTACCTGTCCCATCCCAGGGTTATTTACCTTGCGGTACCTGCCCTGTTTTACCCCATCCCAGGTTACTTGCGGTACCTGTCCCTGTTTTACCCCATCCCAGGGTTACCTTGCGGTACCTGTCGCTGTTTTACCCCATCCCAGGGTTACCCTGCGGTACCTGCCCCATCCCAGGGTTACCTTGCAGTACCTGCCCCATCCCAGGGTTACCTTGCGGTACCTGCCCCTGTTTTACCCCATCCCAGGGTTACCTTGCGGTACCTGTCGCTGTTTTACCCCATCCCAGGGTTACCTTGCGGTACCTGTCCCTGTTTTACCCCATCCCAGGGTTACCTTGCGGTACCTGTCCCTGTTTTACCCCATCCCAGGGTTATTTACCTTGCGGTACCTGTCGCTGTTTTACCCCATCCCAGGGTTACCCTGTGGTACCTGCCCCATCCCAGGTTACCTTGCGGTACCTGTTGCTGTTTTACCCCATCCCAGGGTTATTTACCTTGCGGTACCTGTCGCTGCCCCCGCGGGCGCGCAGCTCCTCCAGCAGTGCGGGGAGGCCGCTGCTGGCGTGGCGCTCGTAGCGCAGAGCGTAGAGCATCACCAAGCGCGCCGCGTCCAGCTCCGACAGCCGCGGGCTCTGCAGCAGCCGCCGCACGCTCTGCGGGACACACGGACAGACAGACAGACACCGTCAGCGGGGGACACAGGGACAGACAGACAGACACCTCCATTGGTGTCACCGCTCTGCGGGACACAGGGACAGACAGACACCTTCAGCAGGGGACACACGGACAGACAGACAGACACCTTCATTGGTGTCACCACTCAGCCCGGGGACACGGGGACAGACAGACAGACACCTCCATTGGTGTCACCGCTCTGCGGGACACAGGGACAGACAGACAGACACCTTCAGCAGGGGACACAGGGACAGACAGACAGACACCTCCATTGGTGTCACCGCTCTGCGGGACACAGGGACAGACAGACAGACACCTCCATTGGTGTCACTGCTCTGCGGGACACAGGGACAGACAGACAGACACCTCCATTGGTGTCACCGCTCTGTGGGACACAGGCACCGCTCAGCCAGGGGACAGACAGACGGACACCTTCATTGGTGTCACTGCTCTGTGGGACATGGGGACAGACAGACACCTCCACTGGTGTCACCGCTCAGCCCGGGGACACGGGGACAGACAGACAGACAGACACCTCCAGCGGTGTCACCGCCTTATCAGCCATTTATCAGTCACTTATCAGAGCGGTTTCGGTTTCGCTGCCCAGCAACTGCCACGGGCAATGCAGGTGCGGTACAAACCCCACAGCCCCTCAGGTGTTTCACAGGAGGATTTACTGGAGTACAAGTTGGTTTTGGGTCTTTCCGTGGAACTGGGAATTCACAACACACCAGTGATGGGTCCTGAGCCCTTTGTGGTGCTGCAGGAGGGGAGGTTGTGCACAGGGATTTTGAGACACCTCCAAGCTCTACCTGGGTGTTTCCAGCTCCACCCCAAAGGTTCCACCACTACAGAACCCCCAACTCCATTTCCTTTTTGGAAGGTGCAAGGCAGAGGCATCAAAGTCTCAGCAAAGCTTTGGATGTGAGATGTGGGGGAACAAACTGCAGATTTGGAAGCAAAGGAGGGAAGGAATTAAAGCAGGGAAAGAGAGATCCCAGCTACAGGGAAGAGCAGGGATCTGTTATCACTCCTGATCTGCTGCTGGATTCACCACCCTGGCCCAGATGTTTGTTGGCACCCATTTAACTGATGCTGACTAAAAACAGCATAAAATCCTGGCTGTGAGGAGGATCAAGAGGAATTTCACCACTCAAGGTCAGGAATTCACCTGTGAGGGGAGAACCAGAGCCCCAGGGAGGTTCCTGTGCTGGCAGTGCCAGGAGCAGCAGGAAGCAGAGAACAGAAACCCCATTGTGCATGGGAGGAGCTGGGATTCCAACCCTCCATTCATGCTCTGTGTCGGGGTTAATGAGAGCCCAGGGCAGGAGGAACCCAAATGTCCCAGACTGGGGCACCAGAGATCCAACAATCCCTGAAGTGACATCAGGGGAGAACAATTCCATCTTTATTCCAGGCTCTGGCTGCTGCTCCTTGTCCCGTGGCCTTTTCCCCCTTGCTGGAGCTGCAGCAGGGACAGCCCAGGGTGGGGGGGCTGCAGGGACAAAGATCCCACCTCCAGGGGTTTCCTTTCATTTCCAAATCTCCCAGGGGCTGGAAGGAAACTGAGGCAGCATTTCTAAAACTGCAGAAATGCTGTTTGTGTAGAGCAGGAGCAAGGTGACCCCAGGATTCACCTGGCACCAGCTCTGTGCTGTGCATATCCCATCAAAAATCACAGCTCACAGCACAGGGAGGGAGCAGACTGGGAATATTTGACTTTTAAACCACAACAACCTGAGCTGGAGACAGTGATACAGCGCGAGGACCTCAGAGGCTGCTTCCAGCAAACACATTCCTGGCTGCAGTCCCAGTTCCACACTCAGCCATGGAAATCCTGCCAGGCAGCAGCCATGGAATCCCATCCCTGCCCTCCCTGCTCCACAGGGATGGCAGCACATTCCACCTCTGGGGACGGTGTTACCCCCTCTGCCCCCACCTGCAGCTCAGAGCCACAGAGGAGGGGCAGGAACTGATCTCAAAGCTGCTGGAGCTGCTTTTCCTCATTTCCCAGCCCCTCTGCTTCCCCAGGGCCATGCAAGGGTCTGCCAAGTGTTGGGAATCCCCCTGCACCACTGGAAATCAAGGAATCATTTCTCAGAAATGAGAATTGAGACTCTCCAGCCCCGCTCTGAGCTGCTGTGGAACAGCAGCCCAAATCCAGCACCACTGACTCTGCCAGACCCTGCTCTGCTCACAGCACAAGGGGCCACACTCAGCTGTCACAGAGCCTCCCTCCAGCTTTTCCAGGCCTCTCTGCCAAAGAAATCTTGGATTTAAGGGTCTTTCTAGTGGCTTTTCTTAAGAAAATAGCTAAAGACAATTCCACGGATTCCAGCTTTTCTCCTGCCCAAACACATCAGCTCCTGCGGAGCATCTGAGGTTGTTTTACCCTGGTGTCTGCCAGAAACCAACTGGCTGAATATAAAGAAAGAATGTTGGATTGTGGGATGTAAGGACAGGATTTGCAAAGATGCTTCTCAAGCCAGTTATTAACCATGACTCATTGCCATCTGAGCAGCAATTCCACACGCAGTGTCCCTCCCCACAGGGAGCTCCCACTGCCTGCCAGCATCAAATCCCCCCTCCCAAGGCACAGATGGGGTGAAACCCCCCTGACCCAGGGGCAGGATGGGTACCTGGAGGGCACTGGAATGGTCACTCTGGCAGGCCAGCTCCTGCTCCACCTCGGACACCTCCAGCAGGTTCCGCTCGGCCACGAGCCGGGACAGCTCCCCCACCACCGTCACGTGCTTGGACACTGTGCCTGACATCTTCTTGAACTGAGGGTAGTTCTCCACAAAGGCCTGCGAGGGGAAACTGAGGCAGTGAAAAGCAGGAGATGGCAGAAGATGGGTGCAGCCGGCCATAAATGGTACAAATTCCCAGCAATTCTCTGGGACACCTCAATCCCAGGAGCCCACAGGAGGTTTCTGGGAGGGATGTGTTTTTTATTTACTCCTAACATTAAAGGATGGGACACAAATGGGATGGAATTTGTACCTTCATATCTGCTATGGACTCCAGCTTCTGCTGCTCCTTTGGCTTCCTCCTCTGGAAATCCTCCATCAGGTTCTTGATGTTGGTGCCAATCTCGGCGAAGTTCAGGTACATGTTCTGTGTGGAACGAGATGGGAAGCAGAGGGAAACTCAGTAATTCCTGGGCTGCAGGGCTGCACTTGAACCCCAAAGCAGCTGGAGTCCTTCTGCCTCATTTCCACTGATTTAGGGAACAGAAATGGAGTCACATCAAACACCTTTTAAAGCCACACCCACAGGTCCCAGGTGAGCTCAGAGCTCTGTGCAGCCACACAGCCCTGGGCTGACCTGGGGCAGGCAGTTTCATCCCAAAGAGCTTTGAGCAGCTGGGAGAAGGTGACTCCATCCCCAAAACCACAAACACATTTTCTAGAACGTTATCCCACATCAGATGTCACTGATGCTGCACAACGATGCTCACAAACGGCACATCCCCACGCTGAGGGGTGCCAAAATCCCCAAAATCACAGAGAAACTCCTTTCCTGTGGCAAAGCCCAGCTGTGGGTGCTGGTGAAGCCCCCCTGGACACCTACATTGGCATAGAACTCGTCGTTCTCAGCGGACAGGACGACCTCGCGCAGGTCCTTGCTGATCCCCGGCACGCGGGACAGGTCGATGCGGTTGTTGTTGATGCCCAGCAGCTCGTGGACCATGGCCTGGTACGTCCACTGCCAGAGGAAAGGGAGGCAAAGGGATGACCTTGGTGAGACACAGCACTGGGAAATCAATGGAGTTCAGCTGAAGCTGCTTCTGCTACGCCAGGACACGCACAGAGTTTGGGATGTGTCCCTCAGAGCAGCCAGGGCGTTCTGGTGAAAATGAACATCGCTGGTAAATAACGAGATGGGGAGACACTGCCCCCCTCCAGGGCCACTCCAGAATCATGGCATGGTTTGGCTGGGAAGGGACACTCAACCCACGGCAGGGACACCTCCCACCAGATCAGGAATTCCTGCAGGAACCTTCAAAACGGACTGAAGAGGGATGGGGATTTACATTCCTGTTCCAACACCTCTGTTGGCCACCAAACCCCCCAATTCCTGCCCAGGCAGGGAGAGTCCCACATTTCCACTGCAGAATTCCCTGCATGCTCCACTGGCAGGAGCATTTCTGCACATCAGGAGTTTCTATTTTTATCCTGAGAAGTCTAAAAATAACCCAGAGAGAACAGTGACAGCTGATCAGAGCCCTGCCGTGCCCAACACTCCATTTACATCCCCGGGAATCTCTTTGGGATAGGAAATCCTGAAACAGCAGAGAATGCCTGATGCTGAGCACAATCCTAAACACCACAAAGCAGGTGTGGGCTGGGCTGTGACACAGATGTCACCTCCAGCTCCTGCAGAACTGGTGTTACAGCAGCTCTGGGGCTGCTGGTCCCACCCAGGTGCAATTCCTGATCCCACAGAAATGAAGGGAGACCAACAGATCCTGCCAGGATCTGCAGCACAGCATGGAACAAATAAATCCAACAGCTCCCAGCAAATCCAGCAGCCATCAATAACAGAGGGAGACTCAGCAGGGCAAGGTCACTCACAGCCCCACAAACACCCTTGGGAAAGGCCCTGCAAAGCACTGGGGCTCCAGAAACCACATGGAAGTGCTGGTGGCCCCATTTCCAAGGTGCTGGGTCCATCTGCCACTGAAGCCAGCACAAACAACCCCCACTCAGGTCTGGAAAACATAGCCAGGGATAAAAGAGGGATTTTGCAGGGATTGGGGGTGTGAAGCAACACTTTCCTCTACAACATCCAACCATGACCTGCCAGGGGTTGAACTCCAGCTGCTGCAGGGCTCCCAACCCTGCCCCAGCCTGGCACAGCTGGGAGTGACCTGGCACACCCCTGGCACACCTGGGTGTGACCTGCCCCAGCCTGGCACACCTGGGTGTGACCTGGCACACCCCTGGCACACCTGGGTGTGATCTGCCCCAGCCCTGGCACAGCTGGGTGTGACCTGCCCCACCCCTGGCACACCTGGGTGTGATCTGCCCCAGCCTGGCACAGCTGGGTGTGACCTGGCACACCCCTGGCACACCTGGGTGTGACCTGCCCACCCTGGCACACCTGGTGTGACCTGCCCCAGCTGGCACACCTGGGTGTGATCTGCCCCACCTGGCACACCTGGGTGTGACCTGGCCACCCTGGCACACCTGGGTGTTGACCTGGCACACCCCTGGCACAGCTGGTGTGTGACTGCCCCCCTGGCACACCTGGGTGTGACCTGGCACACCCCTGGCACAGCTGGGTGTGTGACCTGGCACACCCCTGGCACAGCTGGGTGTGTGACCTGGCCCACCCCTGGCACACCTGGGTGTGACCTGCCCCAGCCTGGCACACCTGGGTGTGTGACCTGCCCCAGCCTGGCACAGCTGGGAGTGACCTGCCCCAGCCCTGGCACACCTGGGTGTGACCTGCCCCAGCTGGCACAGCTGGGTGTGACCTGCCCCAGCCTGGCACACCTGGGTGTGACCTGCCCCAGCCTGGCACAGCTGGGTGTGACCTGCCCCAGCTGGCACAGCTGGGTTGTGATCTGCCCACACCCTGGCACACCTGGGTGTGACCTGCCCCAGCCTGGCACACCTGGGTGTGTGACCTGCCCCAGCCTGGCACAGCGGGTGTGACCTGCCCCCCCCTGGCACACCTGGGTGTGACCTGCCCCAGCCTGGCACAGCTGGGTGTGAGACCTGGCACACTCCTGGCACAGCTGGGTGTGATCTGCCCCACCCCTGGCACACCTGGGTGTGATCTGCCCCAGCCTGGCACACCTGGGTGTGGCTCACCTGGTTCAGCAGGGGGGTGATGGCATCGTCTGAGCGGTCCAGGATGAGGAGCAGGGGCGGGACCTCGGTGCGGCGGAAATCAAACAGCTCGTACTCCTTGGTGATCACTTGCTGTGGAGAAATGGGGGGAAAAAATGGGAAAAATCCCTCTTGAAATCCTGGAAAAGGCTCCTGCTCAGCATGGATTTAGGCACACGGGGAAGGGAGGGTGAAAGCCCAATTCTGCAGCTTTGTCTGCACTGCCAGGGAGGAGCTGAAGGCCCCAGGGAAATGGGACACTTTAATATATAATATATAATATATAATATATAATATATAATATATAATATATAATATATAATATATAATATATAATATATAATATATAATATATAATATATAATATATAATATATAACGTGTAACGTGTAACGTGTAACGTGTAACGTGTAACGTGTAACGTATATTATATAATATATGATATACAATGCACATTACATATTATATATTACATATTATATATTACATATTATACATTATATATTATATATTATATATTATATATTATATATTATATATTATATATTATATATTATATATTATATATTATATATTAGACATTATATTATAGAATGCTATACTAAACTATACTAAATAATAGAGAAAGGATACAGACAGAAGGCTACAAAGAATGATAATGAAAACTGTGAGCTCTTCCAGAGTCCCAACACAACCTGATTGTGATTGGTCATTAAGTTAAAACAATTTACATGAGACCAATCAAACACCTGTTGGATAAGCAATCTCCAGACCACATTCCAAAGCAGCAAAACACAAGAGAAGCAAATGAGACAATATTGGTTTCCTTTTTCTCTGAGGCTTCTCAGCTTCCCAGGAGAAAAATCCTGGTGAAGAGACTTTTCCAGAAAACATGACAGTGCCAAACAGGTGTTTGTAAAAAACCAACCAAGGCTGAATTCATGCTAAAGCTGAGCTGTGGGCTGCTCTCACCTTCACACACTCGGCCAAGCGCTTTGCTGGCTCTGAGGAGAGCTGGTAGCGGATCATGGGGCACTTCTTCAGGGACAGGAGCAGGGCAGTGAGGCCCTGCGTGGTCCTGGTGAGCTGAGCCGGCTCCCAGCTGCGGCCCTGGAAGGAAAAGCTGCCCCTCACAGGGATGCACAGCTCCCAGACTTCCCCACATCCTCGTTTCTAAGGGCTGAAGTCTCACAGGAAAGCACAACAGTGCTGGAGCAGCAGGCACCCAGGGGCTGCACACAAAATCTCCTTGCCAAGGCCCATTCCCCCCCAGCAGCCCCCCAATGCCCTGGGTTATGAGAGATTTGTTGGGTTTGTTGTTGAAATGGCTTCTGAGGTATTAAAAGTCTTTTTTCCCACCTTCTTCTTCCTCAAAGAAGTCAGGATTCCTCAACTCTAGTTTTCAAGGTTGTTTATTTTCTCTTATCTTACATTCTTTCTCTGACCTGCTGAGGTCTGTCCAGCAGGTTGGGTTGAGGCACACTGCCCACCCTCGAGGCAGTGTTATCTTTTTATACTAAGAACTATCTGTACTTTATTTATTATTTTCCAATCCCTATCACCTATGTCAGACAGTCTGTCTCTATCCTAAACCAATCCAAAAGTGCCACCATCACCCAGAAGATGGAGAACAAGAAGAAGGAGAAAGACAGGACACACCCAGATTCCTCCATCCTGCCTCCTGAACCTCTAAAAACCCCAAAATTCCACTTTTTCACCCTGTGATAAATTCACCATCATTCTACTCAAACCCTTGTGCCTTGTAACTCCTCTCACAAAGCTGGTAATTGTTTCCATGGGTTAAAATCGAAGGCACAGGTGTTTGTGACTCTGTGCCAAGGTCTCTGAGCCTCCTGCCAGGGTCTGGAGCTCTCCAGGGCAGCCAGAGGAATTTCCTGGGTTCCCACAAGACCTTACCCAAAGCAAGAACAACTGGCCGTGTTCCTACCCGACAGCAGCCCAGCAGGTTCAGGGAGAAGACGTGTGGGTTCACTGCAATGTAGTCACCATAGAACTCCTGCAGAGGGGAGCAGGACAGTTCTGTGTCTCTGACCAAGCTCCCCCCACCCCCTGGACACACTGGTTCAGATCATCATCCTTCCTCCCTCCACCCCAAACCCCCCTGACAGCTCCCCTCCACCACAAACCCCTGTCCCCAAGTGCCACATCCACAGGGATCTGAGCAATTCCAGGGATTTGGCTCCACCACCGCCCTGTGCCAGGGCTGAACAACCTTTTCCATGAAGGAATTCTCCTGAAAATCCAACCTGAACCTCCCCAGCATTGCTCCAGTGCTCTTCATCAGCACCACAAACATGGAATCGTGGAATTGGAAAAGCCCTTTGAGACCACTGAGCACTGCCAAGGCCACCACAGCCCCCTGTCCCCAAGTGCCACATCCACACGGATCTGAGCAATTCCAGTGACTGTGGCTCCATCACTGCCCTGTGCCAGGGCTGAACAATCTTTTCTATGAAGGAATTCTCCTGAAAATCCAACCTGAACCTCCCCAGCATTGCTCCAGTGCCCAGCTCTTCATCAGCACCACAAACATGGAATTAATGACTTTGGAAAAGCCCTTTGAGACCCCTGAGTCCAACTGTCCCTCCAGCACTGCCAAGGCCACCACAGCCCCCTGTCCCCAAGTGCCACATCCACATGGATTTGAACTGGGCAGCACCTTGTGAACCACCAAAACCAGCAGCAGCTGTGAGAGCCCAGGGCACAGAGAAATGGAAAAGACATTTTCTGTCTTTTACCTCTCCATCCCACATTTGTGTCCATCCCTCCTCCCAGCCAGGCCTGGCATGCACCAGCTGGGAACAGCTCCCAGTGTCTGGCAGCCTGGACCTTCCCTTTGCTTTTGGATCTCCCTAAAACATCCAAACCTCACCTGGACTTCAGCCACGACCTCCTGCTCATCGGCCTCAGCCAAGGCCTTCACGTCGCTCTTGCTGATGACGTTGCTGAAATCTGGGAGGAAACAGGGAAGGGACACTGGGGCTCCATGCAGACCCTGTGGGTGCCAGTCTGCTCCCCTCTGGAGCAGGAGAGATCCCACAGAGCCCCTCTCACCCTGCAGGTGTTGCAATCCTGAGCCACCTCCCAGGGATGCTCCCAACCCGTTCCCTGCCCATCTCCCCAGCGTCCTGCAGAGCCACAATGACATCTAGAGGCCACTTCCCCCAGTTCCTGCCTTCCTAGGGATTCATTCCTGGCCTGCAGGACTGGAATTCAACCCCAAAGCAGCTGGAGACATTCTGCCTCATTCCCAAACCCACGGAACATTCAGGACATGTGGGAATTCCAGCCTCATACAGCTGGCACAGGAAGGTGCACTGAGGTGTGCAGCCTGTCCCATCCACACTGGGATTTCCAGATTTATGGAGCTCCAGGACCTTTCCAGGCCTCTTCATACTCACAGATGAAGTAAACGCTGTACTTGGGCCTTCTCAGCTCCTGCACCAGGAGCTCCACGTTCTCCTGGATGGAAACAGCACCAGGGAGAGCAGAGATACGGAATAAGGAATCATGGAATCCTTAGGGATGGAAAAACCTCTGAGATCTTGGTGTGCAGCCATACCCCCAGCACTGCCAAGGCCACCACAGCCCCCTGTCCCCAAGTGCCACATCCACACGGATCTAAACAATTCCAGTGACTGTGGCTCCATCACTACCCTGTGCCAGGGCTGAACAATCTTTTCTATGAAGGAATTCTCCTGAAAATCCAACCTGAACCTCCCCAGCATTGCTCCAGTGCCCAGCTCTTCATCAGCACCACAAACATGGAATTAATGACTTTGGAAAAGCCCTTTGAGACCACTGAGTCCAACTGTGCCTCCAGCACTGCCAAGGCCACCATGGACCCCTGTCCCCAAGTGCCACATCCACACGGATTTGAACAATTCCAGCGACTGTGGCTCTGCTGAACAACCCTTTCCATGAAGGAATTCTCCTGAATATCCAACCCAAACCTCCCCAGCACGATTTGAGGCCGTTTCTCCCCGCTCTGCCCCGTACCTTGGTGGGCCTCAGGAAGCAGATGGCCTTGAGGTGCTTCATGGGCTCCCTGTTGGGCGAGTCGAGGCGCTCGAAGAGATAAACCTCTCTCTGCAGGATCTCGGACTGGGTGTACACCACGCTCACGGCGCCGGTCTGCGGGCGGCACGGGGGCAGCGCCCGTCACGGCGGCGCTGGGCCCGGCTCCCGGCCCCGCCGCCCTCCGCGCTCCCGGCCCGGCCGCTCCTCACCGTCTCCCGGTCCATCAGCAGCACTTTCATACCGGGACCGCTGTCCTCGATCATTTTGGACACGTACTGCCGGACCGCCAGCACCGCGTTCATCTTGGCGGGGATGCTCCTCTACCGGGCTGCCCCTCACCCGCTTCGGTCCCACTTCGGCTCTTTCCGGCCTCGCTTCGGGAATGTCCGGCCCCGCTTCGGCCAGGCTCGGCCCCACTTCGGGACTCTTCGGCACGGCTCCGCCCGGCCCCGCTGCCTGCTGGGAGTTGTAGTCCGGCAGCGGGAGCAGCTCCGCCAGCTGCACTCCCGGTGTTCCCGCAGTCCCCGGTCCCTCCGGGGTTCCCGCAGCCCCCAGCCCGTCCTTCCCTTCCCGAAAGAACCCGAGCAATGGAAGTGGCTCGGGAGGGCGGAGAAGTTTGATATTGAACCCAAGCAGACACCCCAGACACACTTAAACCCATGTTAAAATCTATGTTAAAACCCATGGTTTAACCCATGTTAAACCTATGTTAAAACAACACAAACCCGCTCCAACCCGCGCTAAACCCACCCTAAACCAAACCAAATCCACCCCAAACACTCACAAACCCCCTCCAGCTCTACCCGAACCACCCCAAATCCTCGCAGACCCACCGAAGCCCCCAGGAGGGCTCGGCACACCGAGGGTCCCTAAGGACAAAGGACGTGACCCGGTTCCACCGAACCGGGCATGGAGAACGCCCCGGGACCAGCCCGGTCCCGTTAATCCCGGGACGCTGGGATTAGGAGCTATTCCCGGCGGGACAGGGCTGACCCGGGCCGGGCACTCCCCCGCTGCCAAAGCCCTATTTATAGAGGGGATAACAATTAATTAATGAGTGTGTCCTGCCTTTCACTTCCAATTAAGCGGCTCCCCGGTTCCTCTCAGAGTGATGGACACTTTTGGCGTCTTTAATCCTTCAATTTCCTGCCGAGATTTTACTTTTCACTTCCAAATGCTTTGAGTCTTCTTTTCTAGAGGCTGGAAACGTACAAACTCCAAAGGTTTGGGTGGTTTAAATAAGGATTTAGCTAGAAAAATACAATTTCAGTATTTTCTGTTTTACATTTCTTATGTCTTGCCAGATTTTGTTTCTCATATCCAAAGTGATGCCTTAAGGAGTGTGTGGGTGCTCCTGGCCAAAGGATACACACAATAATGGCAAATAGTACAAAAAATTGAGATTTAATTGCATCTGATTGATTTCTGGCCTTATTGCTAAATGATTCAGTGTGGGGAATGAGAAAGTGCTGGTTTAGTTATTGTCCAGTTTCCTTGGAAATGCTTTTGGATTTTATTTGTGAACTAACCAAACCCAGGGTGTCATCTCCTCTTTAAATCCATCTTTGTCCTTGTTCTCAGGGAAGACAAACCTCTTCTTGTTCCATTTTAATGAAATGAATCACAGACCAAACCTCTGAGGCTTCCTGGTGGGATGTTTATCCCTGGTTTACAGGTAAAACATTTTAAACAACTTTTATTGTGCAGAAATTTTACACTTTTCATTCCCCACAGGCAAATTGGTGGGGTGGGAGTGGTTGGAATCATGGAATTGTTTAGGCTGGAAAACACCTCTGCATTCGCTGTAATTTTTAATTTAAACCTTATAATTCTTTTAAACCTTAATAATTTTAATAACCTCTTTTTAACCATAATAATTTTAACCTTCTAACTGTTGAATAAGAATGGATTCAAGTATAATTTCTGTAAATAACCCTGATTCAACCTCCCCAATGACTGCCCTGGGCCTGCCACCACTGCCCAGGCACGAGGACAGACGTTGGCCCCTAAGTTGAGGCAATAGGATTGTCTGGGATTATGGCACTGCTATTTTAAGGGATTGAATTTGGTGTTGATTATTTCAAAAGGGTTCTCCACTCCTGATTCCAAGGAGGAACAGCCAGGGCAGGCTGTGCCATCCCTGTGTGGGGCACTGTCCCTGTCCCCACGGCCCTGTCCTGTGTGTGGCTCTGGAGGGAGCAGCAGCACCAAGGCCTCCCCTGGCTCCTCAGGGGTGAATTCATCACAAAATCCTTTAGATCAGTCTGGGAATGTCTCTGACTGGAGCTGTGGAACGAGATGGGATTTTATGTCTGGTTAACATTGTGCTGATCCCATTCCAGAGCGCTGGGATCACTGAGGAGAATTGGGATCACTGAGGAGAATTGGGATCACTGTGGAGAATTGGGATCACTGTGGAGAGAAGGAATATTCCAGAACACAGGGATCACTCTAGAGCAGAGGGATCACTCTGGAGAATTGGGATCACTGTGGAGAATTGGGATCACTGTGGAGAGAAAGAATATTCCAGAGCACAGGGATCACTCCAGAGCAGAGGGATCACTCTGGAGAATAGGAATCACTGTGGAGAACTGGGATCACTGTAGAAGACAAGGATCACTCTGGAGAATGGGGATCACTGAGGAGAACTGGGATCAATCCGGAGCACAGGAACATTCCAGAGCACAGGGATCATCCAGAGCACAGGGATCACTGTGGAGAGCTGGGATCACTGAGGAGAAATGGGATCAATGTGGAGAACTGGGATCACTGTGGAAAATGGGAATCAGTCTGGAGAACAGGGATCACTGTGGAGAACAGGAACATTCCAGAGCACAGCAATCACTATGGAGAACAAGAATCACTCTGGAGGACAAGGATCACTGTAGAGCACAGGGATTGTTCCAGAGCACAGGGATCACTGTGGAGCACAGGGATCATCCAGAGCACAGGAGCACTCCAGCCCCTTGCTGGCCACCAGAGACATGAGGCAGGACCCGCTGTGAGGACAAACTGTGCAGCCAGCAGGGACAAACCCCGGGCCTGTCCTTTCTGTGCTGGACATTTCCCTGCCCGGCCACACAAACAATCCCTTTGTGCAGGACACAAACAAGGGCAGGTTCCTGGCAGGACACAAAGAATGGATTCAGAATCAGGATCAGCTGAGCTGGGGGCATGACGTGGCCTGTTTGTCACCAGCCCCTGCAGCCCCTGCAGCCCCCGCTGGCCACTGCTGCAGAACAGGGCCCACCTGGGGCACAGGGGTTGGCACAGGGAATGGCACAAGGACAGGGAATGGCACAGGGAATGTGACAGGGAATATCACAGGAATTGTCACAGGGAATGGCACAGGGACAGAGAATGGCACAGGGGATGGCACAGGAATTGTCACAGGGATATGGAGCCCTTGGCATGGGCAATGTCATAGGGAATGTGGGGTCCTTGGCACAGGGAATGGCACAGGGAATGCCATAGGGACAGAGAATGTCACAGGGAATGTGGGGCTCTCAGCACAGGGAATGGCACAGGGACTATGGAGCCCTTGGCAATGGGAATGTCACAGGGAATGTCACAAGGAGTGTCCCAGGGAATGTGGGGCCACCTGGGGCTGCTGCCCCACTCCACACTGTTCCCATTGCCATGAGTGAGGAACAGGAATATTTCCATGCTGGGGAAAGGATCCCCAGTGGGAATCAGGCTCAGAGAGCGGGTGCTGAACCCTCACTCTCCAGGGCCGGGATTTCAGCCCCACTCTGGGGGTACAGATGCCACGGAAGAGGACACCCCTCAGGGCCCATGGTGGCAGGGATTACGGACCCCTTACATGGTTCTGGGCCCCTCACAGAGGTCTCAGCCTCCTCATGGGGGTCTCAGACCCCTCATGGGGGTCCCAGGCCCCTCACAGGGGTCTCAGGCCACATACAGAGGGTCTCAGGCCCCTCCTGGGGATCCTGGGCACCTCATGGGGGTACTGGTCCCCTCACAGAGGTCACAAGCTCCTCTTGGGGGTCTCAGGCATCTCATGGGGGCCTCAGGCCGCATAGAGAGGATCTCAGGCCCCTCATGGGGGTCTCAGGCCCCTCCTGGGGGCCTCAGGCCGCATACAGGGGGTCATGGGCCCCTCACGGGGGTCCCGGGCTCCTCACGAGGCTCTCAGGCCACACACAGAGAGTCTCAGGCCTCTCACAGGGGTCTCAGGCCGCACACAGCGGGTCTCACGCCCCTCCTGGTGGTCCCAGGCCCCTCCCGGTGGTGCCGGTGCCCCCCCGGTGTCCCGCGCCCTCCCGGTGGTCCCGGGGGGATCCCGGTGCCGCCCCCCCCCCCCGTTCCGCCGCCAGGGGGCGCTCTGCTCTCCCCGCTCCCGAGGTGGGCGTGGCCTGGCCCGGCCCTGCGCCGCCATTGGCCCCTGCCGGCACGGCCGCGTGCGCCCGCCAAAGCGTTCCGGGCGGGAACGGGGGTGGCGGCGCGTTCCGGGTGGCGCGTTCCGTTCCGCCTTCCCCCCCCACTCTGTCCCCCCCCCGCCCCGGGAGCGGCCTCAGCGGCGGCGGCGGCGGCGACGACGGCGGGAGGGCCCCGGGGCCGCTCCGGGCCGGGCCGCTCCGGGCCACCCATGGAGCCTCTCGGAGGTAACGGCGGGGTCCCCGCTCGGCCTCGGGAAAGTTTTGGCGGGGCCGGGCCTCGGGGCGGCGTCGGCGGCGCCCGCGGGGTCACGGCGCGGCCTGAGGGGGTGGCGGGGGCGGCTCCCGGGGTCGCTGCCGGGGTGCGGCTCCCGGGGCCGCTCCCGGAGGTTGTCCCGGGGTACCGGGGTGGGTTGCGGGGTGCGGGTACCGGCTGCGGGTCCCTGCTCAGCCCGGGGGCCTGCGGGGCCGCTCCGGGGCCGCTGCCGGTGCGGATCCCCCGGGCTTCACCCCCGGGGCTCCTCGGGGAGCGGCATTTTCCTGCTCCTGTCCCGAATAATTCTCCTCTTGGTGGTTGTTTTCTCCCGGGAACACCGGGATTTCCGCGGCTGCCCGGTCCAGGCTGGGGTGGCTCCGTTGTGGAGCGAAACAGGAGCTGAGAAACAAACCTGGAGTGAGGAGAGGGAGTTCGGGAGTTTTTATTTCTCCTTTGGTTCATTCCCGGTCACAGCCCCGGACCGTCCCCAGCTCCGGGAACCTCACTCCCGGTAGGAGAACGGAGCCTCCCGGGGGTTGTGTTGGGTCCCGGTGCACCGGGAATGCTGCGGGGCTTTCCCGGCTGTGAAATGGGTACTCGGGACCGGGAATCTCCCGGTTCCTAAAAGTCACAGAGCTGCAAAGTCCAAACTTCCAGCCGGGATTCTTCGCTCTGAATCGCTGACACTGCTGGGTTTTATCTTCCTGACCCAGCACACGCCCATGCTGAGTTGTTTGGGGTTTTTTTGGGGAAATGGGATTTTAAAGCTACTTAGAGATGGTTTTGTGCTAAAGGAACTCCTGGAGTGGCCACCTGTGGATCCAGGCATCCCCTGTGCCTGCTTCAGCCTTGGCAGCCCCTGGTGTGGGCAGGAGCATCCAAATCCCAGCTGGGGATGGGAAAAGGAGCTGTGTGCCCAAACTGCTTCAAAATTCAGGACTCTGCTCTTCAGTATTTTTGTTGGAATATATTTAATTTTCTGCTGGTGGTGGTGGTGAATCTGTGCCACTCCGTGCCAGGATGTGGCTCTGCTGTCTCTGGGAGATGCTCTGGCCCTCAATTGGCACTTCAGCTCTCCCAGTCCCGAGTTCCACCCTAAACTCATCCCTGTAAGGGCTGAAAATGGATTATCCTGGCTGGAGCAGCGCTGGGCTGAAACATTTGGGGATAAAAGGAGCAGAATTGGTGGTGGAGCTGCCGTGGCCTCGATTGCAGAGGGGACATTTGGAGCCTCCCCTGGGATCCAGGCAAGGACAGCGTGTGCCAGGCCCAGCTCAGGCTGCAAATCATCATGGCCTGGTTTAGGGAGAACTTGGCTCCAAGGGAATTTCTTTGGTGCAGACACTGAGAGAGCCGAGTTTGTTGTCAGTGCTGTCATTAGAGATTAGAGAATGCTGCAATTTTGGGAGCAGTTGATAACCAGGAGGATGATGATGATGATGATGGTGGGGCAGAGCCTGGATTTGCTGGAGCTGCTGCTGGAGATTTATTGGGCTTTTATCTTGGAGATAAAAGTGGAAGGTTCTGGTTTGTTCTTGAGCCCAAGGTTCAGGATGAGCTGGGAGTTGGGAGGAGCCCAGCTGTGTCTGCAGCACTGGGAAGCAGCTGGAACTCTGGAAATAAAAACAGGATAAAGCTATTCATTGAAGCACTGAAGCTTTATAAAAATGGGATCATTTCCATAACTTCACTCCTGCTCCAGCTCCTGAGCACCAGGGTGGTTTTAGGAGCCCCTTTTGGCCTCCTTTAGGAGCCCTTTTAACCCCTTTTAGGAGCCCCTTTTGGCCCCCTTTTGGCCCCTTTTGGCCTCCTTTAGGATCCCTTTTAGCCCCCTTTGGAACCCCTTTTAGCCCCCTTTAGGAGCCCTTTTAGCCCCCTTTAGGAGCCCTTTTAGCCCCCCTTTAGGAGCCCTTTTAGCCCCCTTTAGGAGCCCTTTTAGCCCCCTTTAGGAGCCCTTTTAGGAGCCCTTTTCCCTACTGGAGCACTCATTTTTGGGGATTATGTGCTCTCCTTTTGGACTGTGCTAAAACTTTGTCAGAAGTTCCCAGAATGGGAAATCTTGGAGAGCTGTTCCTACCAAACATGAGGGGCAGCCACAGAGCCACATCCAGCACCTGGAATGGGGAAAATGGGAATAATTCCAGGAAAAATTGGGAGAAAATTCCTCGGTCACTGCCACAGCTGCCTGTGTTTTGTGTTCCCCAAAATTCCTGCTTTTCCCTGTCGGGCTGGCTCCATTCTGCACTCACAGCTCCCCTCCTGTGGGCTGAGGGGCTCCAAGGGGATCCTGCACCATCAGATTTATCAGAAATAACTTTTTTTTATTGATGATGATGATGAACTGGGTTGATTCCCATCCTGCAAGAGGCAGGCATGGTGTGTGTCCTATCCAGCATTCTAAGAGTGTCCTGCACCATCAGTTTTATCAGGAATAACTGGATTTTTGTTGATGATGATGATGATCTGGGTTGATTCCCATCCTGGAGGAGTCAGGAGCTGGAGCTGGAGCTCAGTGTCCCAGCACAGGTGTCAGGTCAGGACAGGTGCTGCTAATCCTGGTGCTGTTAGATAACCTGCAGGGCCGGGACAGGGATGTGGGGTGGGATAGAAGGAAGCCAGAAACCTCCTTGAGGAGCATCAGGAAACCTTGAGGAGCATCAGGAAACCTCCTTGAGGAGCATCAGGAAACCTCCTTGAGGAGCATCAGGAAACCTTCAGGAACATCAGGAAACCTCCTTGAGGAGCATCAGGAAACCTCCTTGAAGAGCATCAGGAAACCTTGAGGAGCTTTAGGAAACCTCCTTGAGGAGCATCAAGAAACTTCCTTGAGAAGCATCAGGAAACTTCCTTGAGGAGCATCAGGAAATCTTGAGGAGCATCAGGAAACCTCCTTTAGGAGCTTTAGGAAACCTCCTTGAGAAGCATCAAGAAATCTCCTTGGGAGCATCAGGGAACCTCCTTGAGGAGCATCAAGAAACTTCCTTGAGGAGCATCAGGAAACCTCCTTGAGGAGCATCAAGAAACTTCCTTGAGAAGCATCAACAAAGCTCCTTGAGAAGCATCAGGAAACCTTCAGGAACATCAGGAAAGCTCTTTCAGGGGGATCAGGAAAGCTCCTTGAAGAGCATCAGGAAACCTTGAGGACCATCAGGAAACCTCCTTTAGGAGCTTTAGGAATGCTTGATGCTTCTTGAGGAGCATCAAGAAAACTCCTTGGGAGCATCAGGAAACCTCCTTGTGTATCAGGATATCTCCTTGAGGAGCATCAGGGAACCTTTGGGAGCATCAGGAAACCTCTTTCAGGAACATCAGGAAACATCTTTGAGAAGCATCAGAAACCTCTTTGAGGAGCATCAGGAAACCTTCAGGAGCATCAGGGAACCTCCTTGTGTATCAGGATATCTCCTTGAGTATCAGGAAAGCTCCTTGAGGAGCACCAGGAAAGCTCCTGAGGAACATCTGGAAACCTTCAGGAACATCTGGGAACCTTCAGGAACATCTGGAAACCTTCAGGATCATCTGGAAACCTTCAGGAGCATCAGGCCATGCTCCCTCAGAGCTCATGGAGAAGCTCATTTTTCTCATAGCCTCTGACTGGAGCTGCTCCCATGTCCCACCTGCAGATCCCCTCAGGACCCCCCTGCTTAGCCCCGAGTGCTGCCAACTTTCAGGATTGTGGAGGATTTGGAGTTTTGGGGTTTGATTTGTGCTGGATTTCCGCTGTTCTGCAGCTCCCTGCTGGTGGGAGTGAACACATCCCTGTGGGTTTGGCAGGATTAAATTTCCCGTGGATTTGGGCATCTCCTGCCTCACCTGCAGCTCCCTGAGGGTCGGGCTGGGATGAGGAGCAGAGCCCTGGCAGTGCTCTCCTGGCTCCCAGCTCCGTTCCTGCCCTCAGCAAAACATCACGTGCCAGATCCGGGCCAGGCACGTCAGACTTTGCTGCTCCTAAAATATTTCTGGAAGTATTTTATAAACACACTGGAGCCACAGGTTGTGGCTGACCTTGGGTCAGGATTTGGCCCTAACAAAGAGAATCATTTCCTCTTTCTGCAGCGTGTTGAAATCTAACAAAATAAGGGAATTAAAGCCCCATAAATCCCAGTCTGGAACTTTAAATGGATCCAGTTTTGCTGCTCCACAGCTGGTTCTGGTGAACTGTTTAAATTCAGTGTTCCCCATGGTTGATTTCCCACCAGGATGGAGCTGAGAGACATTGAGATTTTGGACCTTTTGTTTTGAATTCCTCCCTCAGTTTCCTGATTTTTCTGATGGGGCCAGGATGCTCCACATGCTCCTGGTGAGTTGATAGAGTTGGAGTTGCCCTGGGAGAGGCTGTAAGCAGCAAGAGAGAGGAGGCTCTGGGGAATTTTATGACTTTCCCCTTATTTTGGATGGACATTTGGTGTGAAAGGTCTGAAAATTCCCTTTAGGAAGGATTTCCATGCTGCCAGCAAGGACCAAACCCAGCTTTGCCCCGTCCCAAGGGTGGCACTGGGCAGATTGCTGTGCTGGAAGGCTGAGGGTTGGTGTCAGCGCTGGGTGGATCCCTGGCACTGTGAAATGAGGTTTTCTCTGCGTTCCCATGGGTGTGTGACCATGGAATTCTCACTGCTCACTCCCATCAGGAGCATTTCTGTGCTCACACCCTCTGCAAGTGTGAGGATTTTTGTTAAACATTTCCTAAAAAGCCTGCAAAGAGCTGTTGGGATCACAGCAACAACTGAATTTAGTCCGAAATACAGTTTTTTCCACCAATTTCTGGTTGGAATGTGCCAGGAACACTCACCTTGGATCCCCCCCATGCTCTCCTGGGGGATTTGGGGTGTGCTCAGCCCCTGCTCCATGGCTGGGGAATGGATTTGTGAATCTCTTGGGGTTTGGATTTCCTCCCTGAGCTCATTTCCCACCTGTTCTGGAAGGAGGGAAGAGCAGGGAGCGTTTCCCTTCCACAGGGAAGGGAAATAATCAATAATGGGGACATCTCTCTGTCCAACCCCTCAATAAATCCCCAACAATCCTTCTCCTCCCAGCTGGACCCAGAGTTTTCCATCTGTGTTTTCGCTGGCATTTTTGTGCACGAGGGAGTTTGGAATGCAGTGAGGAGGGGGTGGCTGTGCTGCTCGTTCCCTCCCCAGAGCTCTGCTGAGTTTTCATTTGCATTGGAATCCCACACCCACCTGGAGGAAACCTCACCGTTATCTGCTCCTGCCAGGGATTAGAGGATCCAAAAGTGCAGCTCCTAATTAGGGATCTTCCCTAAATTGGTGGAGTAAGAGCAGGAATTGCTGCCAAATCCTGCTCCAGGAATGTGCTGGGCTTTGGCATCGCTTCTGGGAGGAGGAATTTAACAACTCCATTGTGGGAAAGGTGTTTCTCCATAAGAAATTCCAGGTTAAAGTCTGGATGCTTGCGGGGAGTTGTGCTGATAGGGAATTTCACCCATCTTTAAGGATAATCTTGGAAAAAAATATTTTAAGGTAGCAGGGGGAGGTTTGCATGTCTGTAGGGATAATCCTGAAAAAGAGATTTTATTTTTCAAGGGTCAGGAAAACAACCAGGTTTGTTTGTATTCCACACAATCCTGAAATTTGCTCTAAATTCCACAATCCTGAAATTTCCTCTTATACCTTATACCCATCACCTTCCTCTCCCAGCCTTCCCAGATTTTCCCCTTCCAGATTTTCAGCTCAGCATAAATTTTATTCCCATTTTTTCCTGTTCCTTGATGGCAGAATTTTTATCCCAGCCTTTAACACCACCAAACTCCGTGGAGCACTTTGCCCGTGGGGACTCCCACGGATGAGGCTGCTCTTCCTTTCCCTCTCTGCCCCAGGAATGCAGAAAATCAGGATTTGGAGGCATGGCAGGAGCACACGCCTTCAGAACCCAACAAAATCCAGATTTACAGAATAAATCAAATAAACCAATCGAATAAACCAAAATTACAGAATAAATCTGGTTTTGGAACCCTCTGGGAAGGGCTCAGGAGTCAGAGGAGCTCTGGAGTGGGAAGGAGATTGATTTTGTCTGCCAGAGCAATTGGGATTGTTCCCTTTGGATTTTTGTCTGAAAGTGGCTTTTTAAAATATATTTTCTTTAGAATCTCCTAATTTTAGCATTTTATCCTTAATTCCCTTTCCCTGCCTCACATCTGGGGTGCTTGGAGTGGGATGGGGCAGGGATTTGTTCCCTGTAAATGCACAAGAGAAACTCTCTGCTTTCTCATTGCTCCTAAAAATTCATTTATTATATGGCTATATCATAAATGATACTTATATATATATATATATCATATTATATAATAAATTGTATAGGATACAATAAAATATATATATATATATAATATAATATATATTATATTATATATATATATATATGTATAATATATTATATTATAATATATAATATATATATATAATATATATATATGTATTATATGTTACATATGATAATGTTACATATTATATATTTTATACTATATGTTATATGTTATATGTTATATATTATATATTATATATTATGCATTAAATTATATATTATGTATTATGTATTATATATCCTATATAATATATCCTATATAATATATCTATATAATATTCTATATAATATATAATATATAATTTTATAATATATAATATATTATAAATTATCTATTACATATTATTATATGTATTATATGAATATATAATAATTTATATTTATTATATAATTTATTCCTAATTTGGGAATAAAAGCTCCACCACCTTTAGAGAATTGGTTTAGCTCATGAATTTTCCCAATTTTCCCGTTGCTGGTTGAGTGTTGTGCTGCCAAGGCACGAACCTGGAGCACATTGAGTTTTTGGGGGAAGGTTCCCTGAGCCCTCAGCTGGTTCCCAGCTGGGGCTGTGCCATCCAGGGTGCCCTTGGTGCTCTCCATGCCCAGGTTGATGCCCAGGAGCCCATCGGGAGCCGCTGAGCCCTCTGGCCTTGGCTATGGACATCGTCCTGTCCGACTTTGTTCGCTCAACGGGGGCAGAGCCGGGGCTGGCCAGAGACCTCCTGGAAGGTATGGAAAACTGGAATCGTCATGGGAATGCCCAGGGTGGGAGGGATAAGGGGGCTGGAATGGTTTCCAGCAAAGATGTTTAGGAAATGTCTGTTCGTTGCCTCAGCTTCCACACCTGGAATGGGGAAAATTGAATGGGGAAAATGGGAATAACTCCAGGAAAAATGGGAAAAAATGGGGAAAATTCCTCAGCTTCCACACCTGGAATGGGGGAAAATGAGAATAATCCTGGGAAAAAAATGGGGAAAATAGTTCCCCCGTGGATGGGAAAATGGAATCCAGGCAAAAAATGGGGAAAAATTCCTCAGCTTCCCCCACCCAAAATGGGGAAAATGGGAAATGGAATTCCTCAGCTCACCGAAAATAATGGGGAAAAATGGGGAAAATTCAGGATAATGGAAAAAATGGGAATTCCTCAGCTTCCACCACCCAAAATGGGGAAAAACGGGAATAATCCTGGAAAAAATGGGGAAAATTCCTCAGCTTCACCACCCAAAATGGGGAAAAATGGGAATAATTCTGGGGGAAATGGGGAAAATTCCTCAGCTTCCACCGCCTGGAATGGGGGAAATGGGAATAATTCTGGGAAAAATGAGAATAATTCAGGGGAAATGGGAATAATTCCTGGTGTGTGGGAACGCAGCATTTCCCTTCCATGCCAGCTCCTCAGCTTCCACCACCTGGGGATTTACACCACCTGGATGGGGAAAAATGGGAAAAAATGGGGAAAAATGGGGAAACTTCCACACGTGGAATGGGGAAAAGAGGAAAAACGGAGTCTCCGTGTTCCCGTGCAGGCAAGAACTGGGACCTGAGCGCGGCGCTGAGCGACTTCGAGCAGCTGCGGCAGGTGCACGCCGGGAGCCTCCCGCAGCCCTGCAGCGACGGCCGCGGCTGCCGTGCCCCCGACAGGGAGCTGGCACGGCCGGGGAGGCCCCCCCTGCAGCGCCAGGATGACCTGGTGCAAGGTCGGTGTGCTGGGGGGGTGTCCTGGGGTGGGCAGTGTCCTGGACTGGGCAGTGTCCTGGGCTGGGCAGTGTCCTGGGTGGGCAGTGTCCTGGGGCAGTGTCCTGGGCTGGGCACTGTCGTGGCATGGGCAGTGTCCTGGGTGGGCAGTGTCCTGGCATGGGCAGTGTACTGGGCTGGCGTGGGCAGTGTCCTGGAGGGGTGTCCTGGTGCAGTGTCCTGGGCTGGGCAGTGTCCTGGGCTGGTGTCCTGGCATGGGCAGTGTCTTGGGTGGGCAATGTCCTGGGGCATTGTCCTGGAGCCATGTCCTGGCATGGGCAGTGTCCTGGGTGGGCAGTGTCCTGGAGGGGTGTCCTGGCGTGGGGAGTGACCTGGGCTGGCAGTGTCCTGGCATGGGCAGTGTCCTGGGCTGGGCAGTGTCCTGGGGCAATGTCCTGGAGGGATGGGCAGTGTTCTGGGCTGGTGTCCTGGAGGGGTGCCCTGGGCTGGTGTCCTGGGCTGGGCAGTGTCCTGGGCTGGGCAGTGTCCTGGCATGGGCAGTGTCCTGGGTGGGCAGTGTCCTGGCATGGGCAGTGTCCTGGGCTGGGCAGTGTCCTGGGTGGGCAGTGTCCTGGCATGGCAGTGTCCTGGGGCAGTGTCCTGGCATGGGCAGTGTCCTGGAGGGTGTCCTGGGTGGGCAGTGTCCTGGAGGGTGTCCTGGCATGGGCAGTGTCCTGGGCAGTGTCCTGGAGGGGTGTCCTGGCATGGGCAGTGTCCTGGGGCAGTGTCCTGGCATGGGCAGTGTCCTGGCTGGGCAGTGTCCTGGGGCAGTGTCCTGGGGCAGTGTCCTGGAGGGGTGTCCTGGGGTGGGCAGTGTCCTGGAGGGGTGTCCTGGGCTGGGCAGTGTCCTGGTGCCGTGTCCTGGCATGGGCAGTGTCCTGAGTGGGCAGTGTCCTGGGCTGGGCAGTGTCCTGGCATGGGCAGTGTCCTGGAGGGGTGTCCTGGCATGGGCAGTGTCCTGGGCTGGGCAGTGTCCTGGGTGGGCAGTGTCCTGGGGTGGGCAGTGTCCTGGGCTGGTGTCCTGTGCTGGGCAGTGTCGTGGCATGGGCAGTGTCCTGGGGCAGTGTCCTGGAGGGGTGTCCTGGGCTGGGCAGTGTCCTGGAGGGGTATCCTGGCATGGGCAGTGTCCTGGGCTGGGCAGTGTCCTGGCGTGGGCAGTGTCCTGGCGTGGGCAGTGTCCTGGCATGGGCAGTGTCCTGGGTGGGCAGTGTCCTGGGCTGGGCAGTGTCCTGGTGCCGTGTCCTGGGCTGGGCAGTGTCCTGGGCTGGGCAGTGTCCTGGAGGGGTGTCCTGGCATGGGCAGTGTCCTGGGTGGGCAGTGTCCTGGGCTGGGCAGTGTCCTGGAGGGGTGTCCTGGGCTGGGCAGTGTCCTGGGCTGGGCACTGTCGTGGAGGTGTGTCCTGGGCTGGGCAGTGTCCTGGAGGGATGTCCTGGGCTGGGCAGTGTCCTGGAGGGGTGTCCTGGCATGGGCAGTGTCCTGGGCTGGGCAGTGTCCTGGGGCAGTGTCCTGGAGGGGTGTCCTGGTGCCGTGTCCTGGGCTGGTGTCCTGGCGTGGGCAGTGTCCTGGGCTGGGCAATGTCCTGGGCTGGGCACTGTCGTGGACGTGTGTCCTGGGCTGGGCAGTGTCCTGGGCTGGGCAGTGTCCTGGCATGGGCAGTGTCCTGGGGCAGTGTCCTGGGTGGGCAGTGTCCTGGGCTGGGCAGTGTCCTGGGGGGGCAGTGTCGTGGGCTGGGCAGTGTCCTGGGCTGGGCAATGTCGTGGGCTGGGCAGTGTCCTGGGCTGGGCAATGTCCTGGGCTGGGCAGTGTCCTGGGTGGGCAGTGTCCTGGGTGGGCAGTGTCCTGGGCTGGGCAGTGTCCTGGGCTGGGCAGTGTCCTGGAGGGGTGTCCTGGGCTGGGCAGTGTCCTGGGCTGGGCAATGTCCTTGGGCAGTGTCCTGGGGTGGGCAGTGTCCTGGACTGGGCAGTGTCCTGGGCTGGGCAGTGTCCTGGGCTGGGCACTGTCGTGGAGGTGTGTCCTGGGCTGGGCAGTGTCCTGGGGTGGTGTCCTGGAGGGGTGTCCTGGAGGGGTGTCCTGGCATGGGCAGTGTCCTGGCATGGGCAGTGTCCTGGAGGGGTGTCCTGGCATGGGCAGTGTCGTGGCCTGGTGCAGTGTCCTGGGCTGGGCAGTGTCCTGGCATGGGCAGTGTCCTGGAGGGGTGTCCTGGCCTGGGCAGTGTCCTGGCGTGGGCAGTGTCCTGGGGCAGTGTCCTGGGCTGGGCAGTGTCCTGGCATGGGCAGTGTCCTGGCATGGGCAGTGTCCTGGGCTGGGCAGTGTCCTGGCATGGGCAGTGTCCTGGAGGGGTGTCCTGGCATGGGCAGTGTCCTGTCAGAGCACAGAATCACAGGGTGGTGAGGGTGGGAGAGACCTCTGAGATCATCATCCATCCTGTGCCCTCACACCTCAACCGGATCAGAGCACCACTCTTTTTAAACACATCCAGAGATGGTGATTCCACACCTCCATAGCAAGAGCATTTCAGTACTTTATTATTCTTTCAGTGAAAAATTTCTTCCTAATATCCAACCTATACCATCCCTGAGGTAGCTTGAGGCTGTGTCCTCTGGTTCTGTCAGTGCTGCCCTGGAATGGGGAAA
Organism: Zonotrichia leucophrys gambelii; assembly: GCF_028769735.1. Lineage (NCBI taxonomy): Eukaryota > Metazoa > Chordata > Aves > Passeriformes > Passerellidae > Zonotrichia > Zonotrichia leucophrys. Next base: position 1,988,654 of record NC_088194.1, on the reverse strand, counting down.
AAAGGGGAAAAAGGGGAAAAATGAGGAAAAAAGGGGAAAATGAGGAAAACTGACAGAAGAGACTGACACCCACCTGTCTCCAAGCTCCCTTCAGGAAGGTGTAGAGAGCAATAAGGGCACCTCTGAGCCTCCTCCAGGCTCCTGGTAAAACACCTCACAAAAGTGGCATTTTACTGGAAAAAGAAGTGAACAAAGAAACTAATGGCTTTGAGGTGAAGTCCTCCAGGCCTATGAGACGCCTTTTTCACCTCATCAAGGAGAGAAACTTGTGGGTTTCTTTCCTTTTTAAGGGGACAAAGGATGGTTTTGTCACAAAGTGACAGGGTGCTGGTTGTTCTCCCTCCTTTCCCCCAGAGAAGTGCCTGTCCCTGAGGACAGTGACACGTGAAATCCCCCAGGATTCTGAGATCCCTTCTCACCTCATCAAGGAGAGAAACTTGTGGGTTTTTTCCCTTTTCAAGGGGACAGAGATGGTTGTGTCCCACGGCTCCAGCCCCACTGTGCTGTTGTTGTCCCTCCTGTCCCCCAGAGAAGCGCCTGTCCCGGGGCATCTCCCACGCCAGCTCCAGCATCGTGTCCCTGGCCCGCTCGCACGTCTCCAGCAACGGCGGCAGCAGCAGCGAGCACCTGCTGGAGATGCCCATCTGCACCTTCCAGCTGCCCGACCTCACCGTCTACTCCGAGGAGTTCCGCAGCTTCATCGAGAGGGATCTCATCGAGCAGTCCATGCTGGTGGCGCTGGAGCAGGCTGGTGAGTGCTGGGGACACGGGCAGTGCCACCCACGGGGGCACCCTGGGGTGGGGCATTGTCTGGGCACCACCCTGGGGTGTTTTCTGGGTCCCCCCTGGCAGGAGGAAATGATGAATCTGACTCCGTGTTCTTACAAGACTGATTTATTGTTTTATGATATTATATGATATTTCATTATATTATATCATATTAAATGGTATTACATTATATCATATTATATTGCATTATATTATATCATATATCATATATTATATTATATCATATTATATTACATTGCATTATATATATCATATTATACCATATTAAATGATATTACATTATATCATGTTATATCATATATCACATCATTTATATTATATTATATTATATTACATTACATTACATCACATTATATTATAATGTTATATTATGTTATATCATATTATGTTATATCACATCATATATCACTTATATTATATTACATTACATTATATTACATTATATTGCATTATATTATATCACATCATATCACATCACAACATATATATTATATAATATTATATGATATTCTATCACATATGATATTATATCACATTATATATTTTATATCACATTATATATATTATATCACATCATATTATATCATATAATGTCATGCTATATTAAAACTATACTAAAGACTAGAGAAAGGATACTGACAGAAGGCTTAACAAGATAATGATGATGATGATGATGATGAAATAATAATGATGATGAAAACTCCTGATTCTCTCCAGAGTCTGACACAGCTGGATTGTGATTGGTCATTAACTCAAAACAATTCACTTGTTGGATAAACAGTCTCCAACCTCACTCCAAAGCAGCAAAACACAGGAGAAGCAAATGGGACAATGTTGGTTTCCTTTTGCTCTGAGGTTTCTCAGGAGAAGAAATCCTGGGCACGGGGATTTTCCAGAAAATGTGGCAGTGACACTGGGATACCCCATGGATGCACATCCAGCAGGGAATTATTCATCATTTTTATGACCTGGTGCAAGGGTTGAGTAGGAGCTGCTTCCCTTCACCCATGGGAACTGAGTGTAACCAACCCAGGGCTGTCATCGCTGTGCTGAGAGGGAAAACACCCCAAAAATCCCAAAACCCCCAAAACCGGCATTGTCCCACCCCATGCTCCATCTGCCAGTCCTGTGGAGAGGCAGGGAAAGGGAATTCCTGATAAATTCTGGATATCAATGCTGCTGCTCCAGTGCTGCTGGGGAGGAACCCCCTGGATTAATTCCAGGTTCCTGGAGAGCTGCCAGGGGTCTGGAAATGAGGGAATGAGGGGGAAATACAGGGGTCTGTAAATGAGGGAATGAGGGGAAAATCCAGGGGTCTGTAAACGAGGGAATGAGGGGACATCCAGGGAATTTGGGAATGAGGGGACATCCAGGGATTTGTAATTCAGGGAATGAGGGGACATCCAGGAATTTATAAATGAGGGAATGAGGGGACATCCAGGGGTTTGTACATGAGGGAACATCCAGGGGTCTGTAAATGAAGAAATGAGAGGACATCCAGGGGATTTGTAAACGAGGGAATGAGGGGACATCCAGGGATTTGTAATTCAGGGAATGAGGGGACATCCAGGGAATTGTAAATGAGGGAATGAGGGAACATCCAGGGTATTTGTAATTCAGGGAATGAGGGGACATCCAGGGGTCTGTAAATGAGGGAATGAGGGGGAAATACAGGAATTTGTAAATGAGGGAATGAGGGGACATCCAGGAATTTATAAATGAGGGAATGAGGGGACATCCAGGGGTCTGTAAACGAGGGAATGAGGGGACATCCAGGGATTTGTAATTCAGGGAATGAGGGGACATCCAGGGTCTGTAAATGCAGAAATGAGGGGACATCCAGGGATCTGTAAATGAAGAAATGAGGGGACATTTGTGCTGGCAGGGAAAATCCCATCCCTGGCACCAGGAGGGTTCCCGTGAGGGATCTCAGGAGGGTTTCCATTTCCACTCCTGCTGTTTCTGTGCTGCTGCAGATACCAGAAAACACATTATCCTTAGGGATAACAGACACTGAGGGCCCAGCTTCCCCCTGTGCTGCTCAGGAGTTGCTGTAAGAAATATTCTCATGTTTTGGGAATGAGCACCTGATCCCAGCGATCCCATTACAGGGCCATGCTGGCAGGTGACAGCAGAGCTGCTGCTGCAGATCAACCCCAGATCTCACCCCAGCAGAGCAGGCTTGGCTCCCTCTGTCCCTGCACAAATCAAATCTGGGGCTGGCGGTTGCTGGGTGCTTCATCTGTGGGCTGGGGGCACTGCCAGGTGTGCTGGGATGCTGTTAATGGGAAGGAATTTATGAATTCTGAGTTTTAGAAAATGCCTTTTGGAGATTTGAGTGTCTGTGGGTTGCTATAAACGAGTGTTTTGTCTAACAAAGGGCTGTAGTGCAGCTATGAAATGTTCCAAGTAGGGTTTTGAGCATGGTGCTGTGATCTGCAGGAGCTCCCAATATTAATTTAGCACACAGCATCCTTAGGGGATTAAGGAAATAGATTTTATAGCCCAATAAATGTCCAGATCCTTTTCCCCATGAATTCAGAGCTCCTGTTACACCAATGAACACTTCCAAAGTGGCTGAAAGCTTCAATGAGATCCTCTGGGAATGCTTTGGATGGGCTTGGAGTGGTTTGGAAAGGTCTCTGCCCTGAGTGGAGCCTTGGTTTGGCACAAACCCCTGAGGATCAGGGCTCAGGCTTTGCTCTGAGCTGGGGATTTGCAGCTGGGTTTGTTTGTGTCACACAGGGAGGAGCAGTGAGTCCCTGCTGCCTCACCTGGGGATATTTGGGGATAAAAATCACAAAGAACTGAAAGGTGCTGATCCCTTGGAGCTCCCCTGGGACACTCCCTGTTGTCAGGAAGCCTCAGTGCATCCCTGGTAGCCTTGGGGAAGCCATTTATGGTTGGGATGAGCAAATCCTCATTTCTGCTTTGGATGGAGCAATTCTCCCTCCAGCCTGGGCGGGGCCATCGGTTCCTCCCTTTGCTGTCACCTGTTCAGGTGGAAATACACCTGGTGGTGGAAAATACAATGGCATTTCCCCAAACACCCTGTGGGTTAAAACAGGGGCATCCTCTGGGTGCCAATGGACTTTTCCTCTGTGCAGAAGATTTGTTTGCTGCCATGACCATTCTGAAAAGATCCCTCAGGCTCCTAAATCCACTTGGTTTCCCTGCAGAGCTCTCAGGGCTGGTTAAGAACCACACACACACACAGAAATGTGTTGTTTTCAACATTCTGGGCAGCTCTTGGAGTCTCTATGGTTGTGATGACCCCAAGGTGTTGAAAAATCTCTTTTTCCCAGCCCTGTAATCAAAGAAGGAGTCAGGATCTCTCAGCTGTGGTTCTCAAGGTTGTTTATTTTTATTTTATTTTATTTTATTCTTTTTCTGACCTGCTGAGATCTGTCCAGCACACTGACTGCCTTGGGGTGGTGTTAGCTTTTTATACTAAAAACTACCTGTACTTTATTTACAATAATTTTCCAATTATCTATCCAACTCATAAATTTTCCAATGCCTATCACCTATGTTAGACAGTGAACTTCTACTCTAAACCAATCCAAAAGTGCCACCATCACCCAGAAGATGGAGGACAAGAAGAAGAAAGAGGAAGGACAAGGCACATCCAAATCTCTCCATTCTGCCTCCTGAACCCCCATTCTAAAAACCCCAAAATTCTATTTTTCCACTTTTTGACAAACTAAGAATCATTTTACTTAAACTCCTGTGGCTTGTAAATCTTCACACAAAGTTGGTAATTTTCTCCATGGGTTAGAATGGAAGCAAGTGTTTTGACTCCAGCAAGCTTGAGCTCCTGCAGGTCTGAAGACTCCAAGGAAATCAGAGGAGTTTCCACCCAAATCTCTCCATTCTGCCTCCTGAACCCCCATTTAAAAACCCCAAAATTCTATTTTTCCACTTTTTGACAAACTAACTATCATTCTACTCAAACTCCTGTGGCTTGTAACTCCTCACACAAAGTTGGTAATTGTTTTTCCCGTGGTTAAAATCAAAGGCTCAGGTGTTTTTGGTGGTTTTGACTCCATGCCAAGGTCTCTGAGCTCCTTCCCAGGGTCTGGAGTCCTCCAAGGAAATCAGAGGAGTTTCCACCCAAATCCCTCCATCCTGCCTCCTGAACCCCATTCTAAAACCCCAAAATTCTACATTTTCACCCTGTGATAAATCCCCTATCATTCTACTCAGACTTTTGTGGCTCATACAAAGTTGATAATTGTTTTTCCATGGTTAAAATCAAAGGCTCAGGTGCTTTTGGTGTTTTTCACTCCGTGCCAAGGTCTCTGAGCCCCTTCCCAGGGTCTGGACTCCTCCAGGGCACACAGAGGAACCTTCTGGGCTCTGAAATTGTTTTCAACACTTGTGGGCAGCCTCTTGGCCTTTCCAGGAGGAGCAGGAGGGTTGGTTGGGCGTGGGGTTGCTCTGGAGCCGATTTCTCTTGCGTAACCGCGGCCAGGCAAACACTTGGGCACAGAAATGCCTCTGCAAGGTGTGTCCCCTCAGCCCGGGGCCTGCACAGCCTCCCAGGCACCGGGCAGGCGTGCACAGAGCATTTCTGGTGCTTGGGGATGTTTTAACCTCTGTGTTGTGCCTTTGGTTCCTCTCCCTGAGGTTGAACAGAGCGTTCCCAGCGATCCCATGGCTCTGCACTGGGGTCCCCAGCAGGGGATGGTGCTCCAGAAGAAGGAGAGGCTCTGAAAATGAAAGGAAAAGGGTTGGTTTCCTGCAGGAGCAATTGAAATACAACTTGGAAGCCTAAACAGCTTCATCCAGCCAAAAAGCTGGATCCAAAAAGCCTTGGAAAATACGGCAGCCAAGGAGGGGCGCTGAGGGCAGGGCAAGACTCAGACTCAGACTCAGGGGGTTCAAAGTCCTGATCCAGCCCAGCCTCACTCCCTTGGGAAGGGCTGAATCTTCAGCCACACTGGGCATTTCTTCCACCCTTCTATTTTTAGCTGCTTTTCACTTGAATCACCACAGTGACCCAAAACTCCCAGTCTGAAGCGCTGTCAGTTTGCATTTGCAGCAGGAAAGCTGCTGGGATCAGCAGAAATCCTGGAATGTTCTGCCTAAAAACCAGTGAGCAGGGAAATGTGGCCATGAGAGACTTGAAACTGGAGGGGTTTGGTTCCAGCAAGCAGCAAAAAGTTGATTTTCCCTGGAGAAATTGTTTGTGCTGGGGGCTCCTGGTGGCATTTTCAGCCTGTGGGGAGGGAAATAAGGGGTGTGGGGGAAAACAGATAGAGCAGAGCTGCTCTGGGTGGGGTTCCTGGCTCCTGTTTGGGTGTAATTCTGCCCCAAATCCAGCCCAGTCTTTTCCTGGCATCCTCAGGGAGTTTTGCAGCTCCAATCTCTTTTTGCTGCTTTCTCCTGACCCTTCCCCACCCAATCCTGGGTCTGAACCTTCCCACCTGCCCAGGTGCTCCTTCCACCCTCTCTAAACTCCTTGTTCAGCTGGTTTTTGTTCCAGAAGGGCTGAAACCACATCCTGCAGTGCCCCCAGAGCCCCCCAGTCCCATCCCATGGTTTCTCACTCTCCCCATTGTCCCCAGGACGTCTCAACTGGTGGGTGGCGGTGGATCCGAGCTGCCAGCGCCTGCTGCCCCTGGCCACCACTGGAGATGGGAATTGTTTGCTCCACGCTGCCTCCCTGGGTAAGGTTTGGGTTAATCCACAGGAAAACAGCCCCCAAATCCCTGGGGAAGAGCCCCCCGTGCTCCTTTGGGGGCAGGAGCCGTTCTGGATGCTGCTGCTCCTGGCTGTGGTTCAGGGAAGGGGCTGCAGCAGCTTCTCAAATCCTTCTCCCCCTCTGGTACAATAACTACTGCAAAGGAAATAAAGGAAGGAGTGGGCTGTGAGGAGGGAAATAAAAGATGTGAGGGAGAAAACAAATAGAGGAGAAGTGCTCTGGGTGCAAATCCTGGCTGTTATTTGTGCGTCATTCTGATTTGGGCGAGTTTCCCTGAAGGAAATGTGGGATGATGGAGCAGCCCCTTCCCTGCCGGGGCTCAGGGAGTCCCAGCAGCTCCTCCTGACCCTCCTGCTCCTTCTCCCCGCAGGAATGTGGGGCTTCCACGACCGGGACCTGATGCTGAGGAAGTCCCTGCACACCCTGATGGACAAGGGAGCGGAGCGGGAGGCGCTGAGGCGCCGCTGGCGCTGGCAGCAGACGCAGCAGAACAAGGAGGTGGGAGCTGAGCGATGCTAATTGAAGAGAGAAACTTCTGGATTTTTTTGTTTTTAAAGAGACAAAAATGGTTTTGTCACTCCATCAGCAGAGAGCACATTCCTACACGGGACAAGTGACAGCACAAGGGGAATGGATTTAAATGGAGAGGGGAAATTTGGAAGCACTTTTGAGGCCGTGGTGCAGCATGTGTTGATTATTTTTGTATAACCCATAGAGGATGGTTGTGCTGTGGGTACAAACCTGTGCCTCTGGGAGGTGCCAGTCTGGAATTCTGGGCTGGGCTGGGCTGAGGGGGGTCCTGCAGTCAGAGCTGCAGCAAAATTAAAGGGTCTTGGGGTTGATAAATGATCTCCTTGAGCCAGGTCTTAGAAGCTTTTGGAGATTTATATCACACCAAGATAGCTCAGCTACCTCAGAAGGCATAAAATTACCAGGATGGCTTCTGTGGTAGTGGTGGAAACAGAAAAGTTTTATTAAAAGGCAAAATAACAAGTTTTAATAAAAGGCAAAATACCAAGTTTTAATAAAAGGCAAAAAACCAAGTTTTAATAAAAGTCAAAATTCTCTTCTTTACAGAGAAAAACCAAGTCAAATGCAAGAGTTCCTTGCTCCTGGTAAAACACCTCACAAAATCAATTAATTTATTTGTTCTCTTCTTTTTCTAGTGAATTGCTTAGGCAGGATTTTTCTGCTTCTGTCCAATTAGCCATCCTTGAGTCCCCCAAGTCCCATGAGGACTTTTTCCCTAATTGAAGAGAGAAACTTCTGGATTTTTTCCTTTTTAAAGAGACAAAAATGGTTTTGTCACTCCATCAGCAGAGAGCACATTCCTACACGGGACAAGTGACAGCACAAGGGGAATGGATTTAAATGGAGAGGGGAAGTTTGGATGGATATTGGGAAGCACTTTTGAGGCCGTGGTGCAGAATGTGTTGATTATTTTTGTATAACCCATCGAGGATAACCCACAGTTGTGCTGTGGGTACAAACCCACTCTGGAGTAACTGGGAGAGCTTCCCCTGGATGATTTTGGGTTCTTTTTGCCCTTTTTCAGTCTGGCCTGGTTTACACGGAGGAGGAGTGGCAGAAGGAGTGGAATGAGCTGATCAAGCTGGCGTCGAGCGAGCCCCGCGTGCACTACGGCACCAACGGCGGCGGCTGCGGCGGGTACGGTGGGGTACAACAGGAGTAAATTACACCCAGGGTACAACAGGGAGTAAATTACACCCAGGGTACAACAGGGAGTGAATTACACCTACAACAGGGAGTGAATTACACCCAGGGTACAACAGGAGTAAATTACACCCAGGGTACAACAGGAGTGAATTACACCCAGGGTACAACAGGGAGTAAATTACACCTAGGGTACAACAGGGAGTGAATTACACCCAGGGCACAACAGGGAGTAAATTACACCCAGGGTACAACAGGGAGTGAATTACACCCAGGGTACAACAGGGAGTGAATTACACCTACAACAGGGAGTGAATTACACCCAGGGTACAACAGGGAGTGAATTACACCCAGGGCACAACAGGGAGTGAATTACACCCAGGGTACAACAGGGAGTAAATTACACCTAGGGTACAACAGGGAGTGAATTACACCCAGGGTACAACAGGGAGTAAATTACACCCAGGGTACAACAGGGAGTGAATTACACCCAGGGTACAACAGGGAGTAAATTACACCCAGGGTACAACAGGAGTAAATTACACCCAGGGTACAACAGGGAGTGAATTACACCCAGGGCACAACAGGGAGTGAATTACACCTTCAACAGGGAGTGAATTACACCCAGGGTACAACAGGGAGTGAATTACACCCAGGGTACAACCGGGAGTGAATTACACCTACAACAGGGAGTAAATTACACCCAGGGTACAACAGGGAGTGAATCCACACCCAGGGTACAACAGGGAGTGAATTACACCCAGGGTACAACAGGGAGTAAATTACACCTACAACAGGGAGTGAATTACACCCAGGGTACAACAGGGAGTAAATCTGCACCTTCAACAGGGAGTGAATTACACCCAGGGTACAACAGGGAGTAAATTACACCCAGGGTACAACAGGGAGTGAATTACACCTACAACAGGGAGTGAATTACACCCAGGGTACAACAGGGAGTAAATTACACCCAGGGTACAACAGGAATAAATTACACCCAGGGTACAACAGGGAGTAAATCTGCACCTTCAACAGGGAGTGAAGCCACACCCAGGGTACAACAGGGAGTAAATCCCCTCAGCTCTCAGGGTGCCCCAGGGCAGGGCAGCAGCTCTGGGTTGGGCTGGTTGGGGTTTCAGGGGAAGGACAAAGATCCTGAGGCAGCCCCAGGCACATGGAGCGTCCCAGGAAAGGATTCTGGGGCTTCTCCTGTGGGGTAGGAGATGGATTGGCAGGATAATATTTCTGTGTTTCTTGTGTTTCTTGGTTTATGTTTCTTGTGTTCTTTTGTTTGTTTTCCTTGTCTTGTTGTTTTTCCTTTTGTGTTCTTTTTTCTTTGTTCCTTTTGTTTCATTGTGTTTCACGCTGAATCGATAACGAGCTGGATTTTTTTGCCTCTCCCTTTTCTGTTTAGCCTTCCTTGCCTCCTGTCCTTTCTTTAGATAGGGATCTCCAGCAATGCAGCAGCAGCTGGGCATTCTTGGCACAACCCTTGTTTGGGCAGGACATTTTGGAATCCACACCTAAACCTCACATTTTGGGAATCCACACCTTAATCCACACTAAACTATGGGAATTCCTTTTGGGATCACACTAAACCCTCCTTTTGGGACACAAACCTACATTTTGGATCACACTCTAATTTGGGAATCCACACCTAAACCCTCACATTTTGGGAATCCACACTAAACCCTCAGATTTTGGGAATCCACACAACCTATTGAATCCCTACCTACATTTTGGGAATCCACACCTAAACCTGATTTGGAATCACAACCTCCTTGGATCACTAAACCCTCAGATTTTGGGAATCCACACCTAAACCCTCAGATTTTGGGAATCCACACCTAAACCCTCACATTTTGGGAATCCACACCTAAACCCTCACATTTTGGGGAATCCACACCTAAACCCTCAGATTTTGGGGAATCCACACCTAAACCCTCACATTTTGGGAATCCACACCTAAACCCTCACATTTTGGGAATCCACACCTAAACCCTCACATTTTGGGAATCCACACTAAACCCTCACTTTTGGGAATCCACACTAACTAATTTTAATCCCCTCTCAGATTTTGGGAATCCACACCTAAACCTCAATTTTGGGAATCCACATCTAAACCCTCACATTTTGGGAATCCACACCTAAACCCTCACATTTTGGGAATCCACACCTAAACCCTCACATTTTGGGGAATCCACACCTAAACCCTCAGATTTTGGGAATCCACACCTAAACCCTCAGATCAGAGCTGAGCTCAGCCTCTCCTGGCTGTGAAACCTCCTGCTGGTGTTCCAAAGCAAATGTTTGAATGTGCAGAATACCCAAGGGATGACATTCAGCTTCTGCTTTGCCCAGGGTGGAGAGCTCGGAGGAGCCGGTGTACGAGAGCCTGGAGGAGTTCCACGTCTTTGTGCTGGCCCACGTGCTGAAGAGACCCATCGTGGTGGTGGCAGACACGATGCTGAGGGACTCAGGTGGTGAAGGTGAGACCTCCCTCTCTTCCCAAAGCCTCTCTGAGCTCCTCACCTTCCCTTTCCACCTTTTCTGGCGCCTTTTTGCTGTCAAAGCTGCACCTGGAGTTGGGAATGGTGCAGGGGGGAAAGTTGACCTCTGCAGGTGAGGGGCCAGGTCAGGTTTGGCTCCCAACCCAATTTCTGCTGCTTTAACAGCATCCACACGAGGTTTTTTTCTTTTTTTACCTCTACACACACGTCTAGAGATGAGAAATTCCATTTCCTGGTGGATTTTCCTCCATTCCCTGGGTGTTGGATTTTCCACCATCACCTTCAGTTCCCTGTCAGGGAAGGTTTATCAATTTCCATCCTTCTGTGGGCAAAGTTTGTCTTGTGGGGGAGTCAAGAGGAAGGCTTTTTATAGAAAATACCAATTCATTCCACATTTGAAATCCTCCTGATGTAAAATAAACATCTATTTTGGGTTGTGGTTTTGTTTAATGTCCCCTGAGATGAGAGATAATTGCAGGTGAGCCCTCCATCGAGGCAAAGGGCTCGTTCTGGAGCAGCTGCAGCACAAACAGCTCTGAACTCTTGAACCTGTGATCACAACTAACCACTCTCAATTGTTGCCAGCATTTGCCCCAATTCCCTTTGGAGGGATTTATCTGCCCCTGGAAGTCCCAGCCAACAAATGCCACCGGTCCCCTCTGGTCCTGGCTTATGACCAAGCTCATTTTTCCGCCCTGGTCTCCATGGAGCAGAAGGAAAACACAAAAGATCAAGGTGAGTGATGGGATTCAGGTGAGAAACTGAGGAGGAGGAAGATTTGGGGGTGCTGGGGAGGAAGAGCTGGCCAGGAGCCATCAATGTGAGCCCAGAAAACCAACAGAGCCCTGGCCTTGGAGCTCTTCCAGTGCCCACAGGGGCTCCAGGAGCTGGAGGGGGACTTGGGACAAGGGGAATGGATTCCCACTGGCACAGGGCAGGGTTGGATGGGAAATTGTGGAGAAACTCTTCCCTGTGAGGTTCAGGTGCTCTGACAATTCCATGATCCCAGCACTGGGATTTGCCATCAGAGGTGACAGAAATGCTCCAGGTGGGTGCTGTGCTCAGGGCTGGCTCCAGGTGTGCAATATTTGTCCTCCTGGGCTGTCAATGTGACATTTCTGTGACATTTCTGTGACATTTCTGTGACATTTCTGTCCCGTTTCTGGCAGCTGTGATCCCCCTGACGGACTCTGAGCACAAACTGCTCCCCGTGCACTTCGCCGTGGACCCGGGCAAGGAGTGGCAGTGGGGGAAGGATGACAGTGACAATGTCAAGCTGGCCAGGTTGGTGCTGGGTGAAAGCTGTGCCCAGGGAATGGCCCTGTTCAGCTTTCCCTTCATTTTGATGTGATTTGGGCGGGGCTGTGACATCTCACAACCTTTGTTCACCTCTAAGTGATGATGTCCAGACCCTGGAGCTCTGGGCTGGGTGTAGCTCAAGGCATCAACAGCAGGGGAGGATCTCCTGTGATAGCAGCACAAAAAATGTGCACAAATTTTTCAATTTGCCACCAGATCCTTGTGCTGTGGGTCCCTGGAATGGGGAGGGTGGCGGCCACCAGATCATGCCTGGTCTGGGTGAGGCTTTGGGCAGATCTCACCATGGTTTGGTCCCAGCACTTCCTACGGCTGAGGCAGAAACGTTTTGATTCCAACACTGAGGAATTTGATTTCTCCCTTTGGGTTTTCATTGAAAGGAAAACTTCACAATTATCCCTCTTGTACCCTTGGAAAAGCCCCATTTCAATACACAGCACAGGGAACAATGTCGATATGGGGGGAGATGTTTCCAGGTGGGAAATGGCTCTGACCTGTGCCTTTCCCCCTCCAATGCCAGCGTGACCCTGTCACTGGAAGCCAAACTGCACCTGCTGCACAGCTACATGAATGTCAGATGGATCACGTTGCCTTGTGACATGCAGGTAAAGGCACCAGGGGGATCTTCTTTACCTATGAATTATTCACCCCTCCTGTCTGCAGGAAAGCTGTTGTAGGGCCTCACCTGGGGGCTCTGTGCCCATAGGAATTGTGGCTGATTCTGCCAGAGAGCAGGAAGTGACTCAGTTTTGCGTGTGGGCACCTTTTCCCCAGAACTTTCCGTGTCCATTTTCAGTTTCACATGACCCAGACGCCCCTCAGGGACCCCCCATGCTCCAAACAAATGGGAGCTGTTGGTTTATGGCCACCTCGAGACTGGGACAAGTCTCACCCTCCTCCTCCTCCCTGGATTTTTACCCCTGAAATCTCCCTGGATTTGCAAGTGGAGGTATCAGAGAATCACAGAACAGAATCATAAGATCCTGGACTGTCTCAGGCTGGAAAGGTGCCCCGGGGATGTTTAGGGATGTGCAGGATGCATTGGGGACACGCCTTTCTCAGCGTTCCAAACCACACCACCTCCTTTGCTTCACCTTCCACCTGGGAATCTTTACCTGAGGGGTTTCCAGACTCTGATATTTTGTCTCTGCTCCCTCCCCAGGCGCCCCTGGCTCAGCCAGAGTCCCCCACGGCCTCGGCGGGCGACGACGCTCGCTCGGCAGCGGAGTCGGGCGAGTCGGACAAGGAGTCGGTGTGCAGCAGCTCTGCCAGCAACGGGGGCGCCAGGGCAGCCAAGGACAGGGAGAAACCAAAGAAAGAGAGGGAAAAGGAGAAGGAGAAGGATAAAAAACGAGCAGACTCGGTAGCCAACAAGCTGGGAAGCTTCGGGAAGACTCTGGGCAGCAAACTAAAAAAGAACATGGGGGGGCTGATGCACAGCAAAGGCGTCAAGGGCGGCGTGAGCAACGGGCAGGGAGACACCCTGGAGAAGAAGAAGAAAGGATCCCTGAAGGCACGGAAGGACAGCAAGGAGGAATGTTCCCCCGGAGATTCAGCTCCTGCAGAGAAGCCTGGTGCGGGTAAAGCAGCCCTGGAGAAGCCCTCGGATCCCTCCAAGTACAGCAGCGACGTTCGGCTGAGCCTGAGCATCCTGCGCGCCGCCATGCAGGGCGAGCGCAAGTTCATCTTCGCCAGCCACCTCAAAACCAGCACCCGGCACCAGTTCCAGGAGGAGATGATCCAGAGGTACCTCCTGGACGCTGAGGAGCGGTTCCTGGCGGAGCAGAGGCAGAAGGAGGCCGAGAAGAAGGCGCTGGGCGGCGCCGCCGCGGCCAAGAGGCCGGAGGGGGAGGCGGGCGCCCAGCGGAGCGAGGAGGCGATGCCGGGCCCCGCGTTCTGCCCGCCGCCCCCCAGCTACCCCCCCCAGCCCCTGGAGCCGGCCGTGGGTGCTAAACTCGCTGCTTTTCCAGCTGGCTATTCCGGCGTTTTCACCTTCCCCAGGCCCTCTATGGGCAGCGCCGAGGGGCTGCACCCACCCGCGTGTCCCGAGGGCCGGCGGCAGCTGGCGGGGGGGCCCTGCGGGAGCCTCCCCCCCTACGCCACCCTGCCCCGGCACCACCAGGGCCGGCTGGGCCCCTGCCCGCCCGGGCCTGCCCCCCTGGGCCGCTTCTGCCCCACGGACATGGAGAGCCAGGCTCCGCTCCCCGCCGAGCGCGAGGGCTCCGGCTGCCTCCTGCCCCCGCACAGCAACGGCTGCCGGGAGCTGCTGGAGCAGGAGCAGGGAGGAACGGCGGAGAAAATGAGAAGCCAAGGCCTCTACAACATCCAGCAGACCAAGTGCAAACAGCCCAACTGCAGCTTTTACGGACACCCAGAGACCGGGAATTTCTGCTCGTGCTGTTACAAGGAGGAGCTGCGGCGCAGGGAGAGGGAGGCGCTGGTGCACAGGTTCTGAGCTCCCCCTGTGCACGTCGGACCCCTGGCACGTGGGGGATGCAATAACAGAGATGCAGTTTGGTTTCTCACACCCAGCCACGCTCCTCTCGCGCTCTGCAGAGGTGGGAGCAGCGTTGGGCCAGCTGGGACGGGCTGGTGGCGTTGATGGGTGCAGGAGGGAGAGAGCAGGGAAAGCAGCCCCCGAGTTCCTGGAGCCCCTGCAGGGGAGGAGAAGGATTCCCAGGGGGGCTGCTCGGCTCGGAGCACAGGGTGAGGGGGGAGAATTTCCTCAGAAACTCAATAAACCAGACCAAAGCTTTGGGAGTGGGCAGGGGGAGCAGCTCCCACCAGGTCCTTCCCACTTCCTGACCGCCTGGGACGGAGCAGAAATGCCCCATTTTGAGAGTCACAAAACCTTTTAATGGAGTTTTTTAACACTGGTTTTATTCTGTATTTCTTCTTGCTGGTACTGAGCGACACCGTGTTGGAGTTGGACTTTGATGAGGTGAGGTGGCTTGGACGCCCCCCACCCAGTCCTGGGTGATTGTGAGCACCAGGACAGGCTCAGGGCTCTGTCCCCTCCTCTCCTCCCCATGAGCTGAACTCTGGTTTTAAAATGTTCTTTTTAAACTCTTCCTGAGGCAGGGGGGACTCCCAGAGCTCGAGGGATTGGAGGTTTCTCTTCCTGTGCAGAACCCCCAGCCCACAGGAGATCCTGCCAGGAATTCCCAGTGAGCCTGGGGCAAATCCCCCAGGAAAAGCCACTGGAAAGGGGTCCCAGAGCCCCCCCAGCCCCGTGTAACTCCTACTTGAGCACAGCTACTCTGTACTACCTCTGATCCTGATTAACTCGGCTCCGTTGTGCTGAGCCACCAACTGACCTTTAGGCTGCGGAATTAATCCATATTTTTTGATAACAGGGCTAAAAAAAGCAGAACAAGAAGGTAAAATCCTCCTCCCACGTGTTGTTCCTGACCCCATCCCGGCCCCCTGGCTCCCAGGGTGGGATTCACTTTAGCACTGCGATGTTTGCACAGAATTCCTTGGGGTTGTTTTGGTGACTGCAGCTCCCAAACCTGGTCCTGCACGGAGTGAGGTGCAGCATTTCCTACCACACGGAAATAAAACAGGAGTTGTGTCCTTCAGCCAGAGCTTTACAACATTCCCTCCTTTCTATTTTTGGGTTGATTTTCCAGAAGGAATCGAACTATGCAACGCCTTCCTGCCCATGGCCATTGCCTGGAGAGGGGATGAGGAAGAGGAGCTGGAAGTGAGCTCGGGCATCACCCCACGCCTTACACTTGGCCCTAAAAGTGTTCATTTAGACCCAAAACCCCAGAGTTAAGGCCTTTCCTACACCTAAATGCCCCCAAATTGGGCCTTTCCTGGTGGGATCCCAACATTTCGAGTCCAGCCCAGCAAAGCTCCTTGTGTGCAGATTTTCAAATCCAAATTTCAGACAGCCCAGGGATGGTTTGATTCCCGTGTTGAGTTGTTTTCCCTGGTTTTATAAAATCCCCGAGCGTGGCTGAAGCTGTGGGAAGGGGAGGGTGTGACACCCACTCCAGCTGGCTCCTCTTACCTGGGAACAAATTCCACATTTCTCCCTCAAAATGCAGGAATTCCAATGGACTTCAACCCCAGGCAGGGCCGTGCAGTGCTGGTTAAACAGCACAAGCTCTGCCCCCATTTGGTTCACCCCAAATTTGAAGCTGAGATGGTTAAAACCCAACCCGAACCCTTCACTATTTATGGGCTCTTGGTTTAAATTCCACGTTCTGATGTTTATTTTTCCCCAAAATTGGAGCAGCAGCTTTGTTTTGGTGTTGGGAATGTCCTCTGGAGCAGGGATGCCCCAGGGCACGGGAGGGCAGGGGGAGCTGATGCTTCAGCACTCAGGTTTTGGGGGAATTTCTCTCCTTTTTGGGGAGCTCCATCCCAGTGGAGGCTGGATTGGGTGGGGATGGGGAGAAGGCAAAAAACCTGCAGGAAAAGCAGCAGTGCTGGAGGGAAAAAACCCCAAAACTGCAGGAGAAGCACCAAACCTGCCCCCAGGAGGGATTTTTCCATGGGGAGACTGTGGTGTGACCCCAAGGTCAAACTAAGTGCACTTAACTGGTGTGGTTGGAATTCCAATTGATCCTGGTGGAGGAAAACTTTGTCTTTCAGCGTGTGTAAAACCCGTTCATGAGATTTGATTTGATTTCATTAAATGAGATTCACCCTCGGCAGAGGAGGCCGGGGCAGCTTTGGGTCTCACTAACGCGACACCGAGTGACCTGAATTAATTCTGCAGTGGTTTATTCACAAAAAAACTCCTTTTTTTTTTTTTTTAATTAATTCCAGATTAATTGGTGATATTTGGCCTCCTGAACAGGGCCAGAGCGTTGCACTTGGGCTGTACCTGTGGCCTCGTTGTGGCACCACAGACTCATTGACAATAAAAACCTTCAGCTGATGCACCTGAGGCTCCTTCATCCCCAATCCCCTCCTGGGGCTGCTCCTCATCCCCTTCTCCATCCCATTCTTTGCGGATTTTGGGGTTATTATTTATATTATTTATTGTGTGATTCCGTTTTGCTACTAATTCTTGGCTTTCATTTAAAAAAGAACAGCCTCAAACACCCCTCCCTCCCTGTTTCTGTCTGTCCTTGCTGCTCTTTTCCCCACCTGCATCCCAAGGCTCCCTTTGGTACCTGAGGCTCCAAAATCAGGGATGAATCCCAGCACGGGCCACAGGGATGCTGAAGCTTTAAATGAAAACGTTTTGGGGGTGGTTGGAAGGTGGGACCCCAGCACAGTTTCCCAAGGGATTTCTGGCCCTGGGATTTTCTCTCCCAGCTCTGTTTTTCCTTCCTCCGGGCATTGTGGGCGGACACTCCGTGCCCAGCTCCACCTCTGATGATTTTCCTCCAGGATCTTCCCTCCTGCCATGGCCCCGACTGACCCCGTCCGGGCTCAAAGCCTCCAGGAAATTCCTCTCATCTGCCAAAAGCTTTTCCCAGCCCCGGGAACCTCTGCCAGGTGATTCTGCTGCAGGGGGAAAATTGGGGTGCACCAACTGCAGCCTCCAAAGCTGCGACTGCCCCAAAAATCTGGGGGGAAACAGCAGGAACGAGAGCTGGAACTGGAGTTTCTGTGTGCCTGGGTTGTGTCAGGATTTATTTGGCTGCCTCGGGTTTGGGGTGCCCGGAGGTGTCGTGGCACCGGGGGGTGGCACAGGTGGCACCGGGGGGTGGCACAGGTGGCACTGGGGCCGCCATCCACCTGCTGCCCGCTGCGGGCTCGGCGAGGCAGGGACGGGGCCGGCTTGGCTCGGCTTGGCTCGGCTGGGGAGGAGAAGGCTCCGTGCTTGTGCCGTGAGTCACCGAGCAGCCTCTGCCGCCGCCGTGTGCCCGGGAGGGGCCCCGCGCCCCTCCCGCTCCGCTGCTGCCGGGGTTTGGGGGTTCCCCCTCTTTGGAGACCCCAGACCCGCCCGTCCCTGAGGGGTGGCCGTGGGATCTGTACCCCCGACCCAACACTGAACTTTGGGGTGCCTCAGGCCGCCCCCCGTCCCCGTCCGCCCGCGGAGCTCCCGGGCTGCCCCCCTTTCCCTCCGCCGGCACCGGGGCGGAACGCCGGGATCGGCGGGGCCGGGATGAGCGGAACGCCGGGCCCCGAGGGGCGGGATGGCGGGGCAGGGATGCCAGGGGAGGGCGGGATGCCGGAGTGCAGGGCGGGATGCCGGAGCCGGGCCGGGCGCTCGGGGCTCTTTCCCGGGCCGCTCCGGCCCCGGCGCTCCGGGCCCGCCCGGCCAAAGTCCCTGCGCCATGAGCGGGGCCCCGGGCGGCCGCCGCCCGCCCTTCCCCGCGCTCCCAGGTAGGGCCGGGACCGGGGCCGGGGGTTCTGGGGGGCTCGGGGCGCTCGGAGCCCCGCACCCAGTGTCGGTCCCCGCAGGGGAGCGGGTGCTCGAGGAGGCGGCGGGCGCCCGGCGGCGCCGCGGGAACGGCGGCGGCTCCGTCCCGGGGACGCTGCTCTGCACCAACCGGCGCCTCGCCTTCGTGCCCGGCCAGGTGCGACGGGAACACCGGGAACACCGGGAACACCGGGAACGGGACCGCGGGGCCCCGCGCCGCCTGCCCTGGGGGATCCCTGCCCCGGCGCGACCCCATCCCGGCACATCCCGACCCCATCCCGGCACATCCCGATCCCATCCCGGCACATCCCGACCCCATCCCGGCACATCCCGATCCCATCCCGGCACATCCCGACCCCATCCCGGCACATCCCGATCCCATCCCGACCCCACCCCGGCGCATCCCGACCCCATCCCGGCACATCCCGACCCCATCCCGGCGCATCCCGACCCCATCCCGGCACATCCCGACCCTATCCCGGCACATCCCGATCCCACTCCGACCCCACCCCACCGCACCCCTGCCTCCCATCCCAGCTCCATCCCAGCCCACCCCGGCTCCTTGACTGCAGATCCTTCACCCTGGGAGCTCCTCACTGCAGGACATAGCGGGGACAAGGGACATCGGTGCAGATGTCCCACCCCCGATCCATCCCCGGCTCCCCTCCCGGGCCTGGGGGACGCTCCGGGCAGTTCCCAGCCCTCCCCACTCTCCCGCAGGCTCCCGGCTCCCGTGGCCTCCTGCGCCCTGAGGACGAGGTGGCGCTGCCCTGCATCCACAAACTGGTGGCAGGTACTGGGGACACTGGGGACACTGGGGACACACGCGGGATGAGCCGGGCGGCTCTCGGGGTTCAGCCCTGACCGCCTCATCCCCCGACCGCAGCCAGCAGCTTCTCCAAGCCCAAGGTGCTCACGGCCGCCTCCACCCTCAAGTTCATCCCCGAGGAGCTCGCTGTGTTCTGCCGGGATTTCCGCCTGCTCCGCTTCTCCTTCCCCGAGAACGGTTTGGCCCCGCAGGCGTTCCGGGTACGCCCGGGAGGGGCAGAGGGGTTGGACCCCCACTCTGGGGTACCCCGCGGTTCTGGGGTACCCCGGGGGGCTCCCCCCTCACAGCCCACCCCGGCTGCCCTCGCAGGTGGCCAACGCCATCGCACAGGCGCGGGAGGCGGCCGCGAGGCTGGGGGATGCTGCCGATGGCTGGGCCAGCCCTGGGGAAGCCGTCCCAGAGGAGGAGGAGGATGAGGATGAGGATGAAGGCTCCTCCACCACGCTGCTCTTCGAGAGCCTGCGGGACTGGGAGGAGGAGCTGCAGCGTCTCGGCGCTGCGGGCTGGAGGGTGAGCGCCGTCAATGAGCGCTTCGACATGGCCCCGAGGTACGGCCCCCAGCGCTGCCTGAGCCCCCCAAACGGCGCCGGAGATTTGGGGGGACCCCAGCCCGTGTCCCGCCTTCCCACAGCCTCCCGCAGTACCTCTGGGTGCCCAGCGGGCTTCTGGACCACGACCTCAAGCGAACCTTTGGCCACTTCCAGGAGCGCCGGGTGCCTGTGAGTGCCTGGGCAGGGCCGGGCAGGGTGGGGGGCACTGCGGGAGCTGGGGGTGTCACCCCGTTTCTCTTGCAGCGCCTGTGCTGGCACCACCCGGGCGGGGGGCACCTGCTGAGAGCTGCCAGCTTCCACCCGGCCTCAGAGCCGGGCAGCGAGGACGTGAGGTGGGTGCCAGGGGGCTGGGGTGGGGGCTGAGGGTGTGCCCAGGGCTGGCATTGCCTGGGGCTCCCTGTGCCCTGGGGCTGGCACAACCTGGAGCTCCCTGTGCCCCCGGCCTGGGCACACCTGGGGCTCCCGGGCTGGCACCTCCCTGTGCCCTGGGGCTGGCACAACCTGGAGCTCCCTGTGCCCCCAGACTGGCACCACCTGGGGCCCCAGGCTGGCACCTCCCTGTGCCCTGGGCTGGCACCACTTGGGGCTCCCTGTGTCCCCCCTGGAGCTCCCTGTGCCCCAGCCTGGGCACACCTGGGCTCCCTGTGCCCTGGGCTGGCCTCACCTGGGGCTCCCTGTGCCCTCAGCCTGGCACCACCTGGGGGTCCCGGGCTGGCACCTCCCTGTGCCCCCGGGCTGGCACCTCCCTGTGCCCCGGGCTGGCCTCACCTGGGGCTCCCTGTGCCCTGGGCTGGCACCACCTGGAGCTCCCTGTGTCCCCCCACCTGGGGCTCCCTGTGCCCCCGGCCTGGCACCTCCCTGTGCCCCTGGGCTGGCACCTCCCTGTGCCCTGGGCTGGCCTCACCTGGGGCTCCCTGTGCCCCTGGCCTGGCACCTCCCTGTGCCCCCGAGCTGGCACCACCCAGGGCTCCCTGTGCCCCCCAGGTGCCTGGAGGAGCTGCTGCTGGGGGGCCGTGGGCCCTGTGTGTTGGCTGACACGGCCGAGCTGCCCACGCTGGCTGACATCCAGCTGGCCCACCTGAGGCTGAGGGCGCTCTGCCTGCCAGGTGAGTGACACCAGGGGGGCACTGGGGACCCCCAGACCCACTGGGGGGGCTGGGATTCCCCCCCTCTGAACCCCCATCCCGTGGGATGCAGGTGCAGTGGCAGAGGAGAAGTGGCTCTCGGCCCTGGAGGGGACACGGTGGCTGGATCATGTGCGGTGAGCAGGGGACAAGGGGGACTTGGGGTGCAGGGAGGTATTTTAGGGAAAACTCACCCTAAATCCCACGGTGGAATGTCCCCCCCCAGCCCACCTGGCACCGTGGGGTGCTGGGGGCATTGTGGTGGGTGCATGAGCCACCCAGATGTGTGACTGTGACATTTTGGGGTGCCCTGAACCCCTGGTTTTACCCCCCAGCTCGTGCCTGAGAAAAGCAGCAGAGGTGGCGTCGCTGCTGGCAGGGAAGCGCTGCTCTGTGATCCTGCAAGGTGGGGGCTGGAAAAGGATGGGAGGGGGCTGCAAAGGGGACCCCCCCTCACCACTCTGTCCCCCCAGAACCCTCAGACCGGGACCTGAACTGCCTGCTGGCCTCCCTGGTGCAGCTCCTGGGGGACCCCCACGCCCGCTCCCTGCCCGGCTTCCAGAGCCTGGTGCAGAGGGAGTGGGTGGCAGCCGGGCACCCCTTCCCACGGAGGCTGGGGCTGCTGTGCCAGGACAGCCCCCGCGAGGAGGTGAGACCCTCACTCCTATCCCACAGCCCCCGCGAGGAGGTGAGACCCCCACTCCTATCCCACAGCCCCTAATCCTGGCCCTGGGAGGAGGTGAGACCCCCATCCCCATCCCTAACCCTGGCAGGAGGTGAGACCCCCACTCCTGTACCTTCCCTAACCCTGGGAGGAGGTGAGACCCCCATCCCCCATCCCTAACCCTGGCAGGAGGTGAGACCCCCACTCCTGTCCCATCTCTAACCCAAACACTGGCAGGTGAGACCCCCACTCCTGTCCCATGGATCCCCTTACCCTTGGCAGGAGGTGAGACCCCCACTCCTATCCCACAGCCCCTAATCCTGGCCCTGGCAGGAGGTGAGACCCCCATCCCTAACCCTGGCAGGAGGTGAGACCCCCACTCCTGTCCCACAGCCCCCGCGAGGAGGTGAGACCCCCATCCCCATTCCTAACCCCAGGAGGAGGTGAGACCCCCACTCCTGTCCCATCCCTAACCCTGGGATGAGGTGAGACCCCCACTCCTGTCCCATCCCTAACCCAAACACTGGCAGGTGAGACCCCCACTCCTGTCCCATCTCTAACCCAAACACTGGCAGGTGAGACCCCCACTCCTGTCCCATCCCTGACCCAGGAGGAGGTGACCCCACCCCATCCCCATTTCCCCCAGGCCCCCGTGTTCCTGCTCTTCCTGGACTGCACGTGGCAGCTGCTGTGGCAATTCCCTGCGCATTTTGGCTTCACCGAGGCGTTTCTGCTGGCGCTGCACGACAGCAGCTTCAGCCCCGACTGCAGCACCTTCCGCTTCAGCTGCCAGCGCCAGCGGGGCCGCAGCAGCCTGGTGAGGGCAGGGCAGCGGGGCTGCACCCCCACATCTCCCATTTCACCCCTTTCCCCCCTCAATTTCAGCTTCTCCATCCCCATTCTGAACTGGGCACCCCCAATCCCTCCCATTTCACCCCTTCTTCTCCTCACACTCAGTTTATCCATCCCCATTCCAACTGGGAAACAGGCACCCCTAAATCTCCCATTTCACCCCTTTTCCCCCTCAATTTCAGCTTCTCCATCCCCATTCCAAACTGGGCACCCCCAAACCCTCCCATTTCACCCCTTCTCCTCCTCACTTTCAGTTTCTCCACCCCCATTCCAAACTGGGCATGGGCACCCCAGATCTCCCATTTCACCCCTTTTTCCCTCAATTTCAGTTTCTCCATCCCCATTCCAAACTGGGCACCCCCAAACCCTCCCATTTCACCTTTTCCCCTCAATTTCAGTTCCTTCATCCCATTCCAACGGGAACAGCACCCCAACCTCCCTTCACCCTTCTCCTCACATTCAGTTTCTCCATCCCCATTCCAAACTGGGAACAGGCACCCCTAAATCTCCCATTTCACCCCTTTTTCCCCTCAATCTCAGCTTCTCCATCCCCATTCCAAACTGGGCACCTCCAATCCCTCCCATTTCACCCCTTCTTCTCCTCACTCTCAGTTCTCATTTCACCCCTTCTTCTCCTCACTTTCAGTTTCTCCATCTCCATTCCAAACTGGGCACGGGCACCCCAAGATCTCCCATTTCACGCCTTTTTCCCTCACTTTCAGTTTCTCCATCCCCATTCCAAACTGGGCACCCCCAAACCCTCCCATTTCACCCCTTCTTCTCCTCACTTTCAGTTTCTCACCCATTCCAACTGGGCCCCAAACCCTCCATTCACCCCTTCTCCCTCACTTTCAGTTTCTCCACCCCCATTCCAAACTGGGCACAGGCACCCCTAAATCTCCCATTTCACCCCTTTCCCCCTCAATTTCAGCTTCTCCATCCCCATTCTGAACTGGGCACCCCCAAACCCTCCCATTTCACACTTTTCCCCCTCAATTTCAGTTTCTCCATCCCCATTCCAAACTGGGCACGGGCACCCCAAACCCTCCA
The DNA here is from genome assembly GCF_028769735.1 of Zonotrichia leucophrys gambelii. Taxonomy (NCBI): domain Eukaryota; kingdom Metazoa; phylum Chordata; class Aves; order Passeriformes; family Passerellidae; genus Zonotrichia; species Zonotrichia leucophrys. Next base: position 1,965,256 of record NC_088194.1, on the reverse strand, counting down.
TTTCACCCCTTCTTCTCCTCACTCTCAGTTCTCATTTCACCCCTCCTTCTCCTCAATTTCAGTTTCTTCATCCCCATTCCAAACTGGGCACCTCCAATCCCTCCCATTTCACCCCTTCTCCTCACTCTCAGTTCCCATTTCACCCCTTCTCCTCCTCACACTCAGTTTCTCCACCCCCATTCCAAACTGGGCATGGGCACCCCAGATCTCCCATTTCACCCCTTTTTCCCCTCAATCTCAGCTTCTCCATCCCCATTCCAAACTGGGCACCCCCAAACCCTCCCATTTCACCCCTTCTTCTCCCTCAATTTCAGTTTCTCCATCCCCATTCCAAACTGGGCATGGGCACCCCAAATCTCCCATTTCACCCCTTCTTTCCCCCCTCCGTGCCTCAGTTTCCCCATCCCAAACACGGCACTGATTTCCCAACTCTCCCCTCACAGCCCCGGCTCCCCAGCCAGACCTACCGGCCCATGGGGGGCTGGCAGGAGCCCGGGGGGCACAGGGGACACCCCAACCCCTGCAGCTTCCCCCCGGTGTGGGCCTGGGGCCGCCGCTACAGCCGCCAGCAGCGGGAGCAGTTCCGGAACCCCGCGGGACCCCCAGGCCCTGCTGGGCCCCCGACCCCCAGCACGGTGAGTGGGGCTGCACCCTCCCTTCTTCCCTCAATCCCTGGGATTTCCCCCATTTCCTCTTGCTTTCAGCCCCTTTTATTCCTATTTTTTCAGCATTTTTCCTCCCCTGTTCTCCCTTTGAGGGAAAATCCCCAAATGGGATTTTTCCCCCCATTTTGTTTACCCCTAATTTTTCCACCCCATTTTTCCCCTCCCTGTTTTCCCCTCAAAGGAAAATCCCAAAATGGGATTTTTCTCCTTTTTGTTTCCCGCTATTTTTTCCTATTTTTCCACACCATTTTTCTCTCCCTGTTTTCCCTTTGAGGGAAAATCCCAAAACTGGATTTCCCCCCTTTTTGTTTGCCCCTTAATTTTTCCATCCTATTTTTCCTCCCTTGTTTTCCTCTCCAAGGGAATCTAAATAATGATTTTACCCCTTTGTGCCATTTTTCTGGTTTTACTATTTTTCTTGTTTTGCCTTCAAAGGAAAATCCCAGACTGGGATTTTTCCCCATTTTGTTGCCCCCTAACTTTTCCTAATCCCAGTTTTCTCCTTCCCCAGCCCGCAGAGCCCTGCCCGTGGGGGGAGCCCAGGCTGGTGCTGGCTCTGGCCAAGGGCTCCCTGTGCCCACACTCCCTGCCCTGGTGGAGCCGCCCCCCCCAGCGCCCCCCACTCTGGGGGTCCCCCTCGGGCAGCCAGGGGACACTGGGGGGGCTCTTGGGGACATCGTGCCAGCCCCCCCCGGGGCTGCTGCTGCCCTGCACCGCCGGGCCCTGCGTGCGGCTCTGGCACCGCTGCTACCTCAGGGGGCTGCCCCAGGAACAGGTACGGGGAAACTGAGGCACGGGGCGGATGGGGTGGGGGGCCTGGGTTGGGGGGTCCGGGTTTGGGGGGTGTCAGCCCTGTCCTGATGTTTGGGTTGGGGCTGAGGATGGATTTGTGTCCATCAGGGGATGGATGGATGATGGATGGATGGATGGATGGATGGATGGATGGATGGATGGATGGATGGATGGATGGATGATGGATGATGGATGGATGGATGGATGGAATGGATGGATGGGATGGATGATGGATGGATGGATGGATATGGATGGATGGATGGATGATGGATGGATGGATGGATGGATGGGTGGATGGATGATGGATGATGGATGGATGGATGGATGATGGATGGATGATGGATGGATGGATGGATGGATGGATGGATGGATGATGGATGGATGGATGGATGGATGATGGATGATGGATGGATGGATGGATGGATGGATGGATGGATGGACGGACCCCATGTCTATCCATGGATGGACGGATGGACAGACAGACCCCATGTCCATCCATCCTACCCTGTCCTGCACTGGACATTCAGCCCCGTGTTCCCACCCCTGTGTCCCTGTCCCATGATGAACCCTCCACCCACGTTCTGGTCCCCGTGTCCCCACCCCGTGCTGGATGTGCTCTCCCTGCAGCATGGCCGCTTGGCCCCATCCCTGGCCGGGCTGACCGAGGAGCTGCAGCTGCTCCAGGAGCGGCTCCGTGCCTGGAACCTGAGCAGACCCCACTGAGACCCGGAGGACACCAGAGCCCACCCAGGATCGCTCGGGCACTGGGGCTCTGAACCCCCCGGTGCTCCCCGCAGCTGCCCAGGCTACCTCTGGGCGCTTGGCACTACCGGGAATTGCGGAGCGGCGGCTCCCGACGTGTACCCTATGCCAGGCGGACGCTGCGGGGGTCTCGGTTTTCCATTAAATTTGTGCTGCCTCCATGAGGCTCCAGGAGCTCAGGGATGGGGACTGGAATGGGGATGGGAACACTGCGGGAGCCCAGATCTGGGACCTCCAGCACTGAGGGCCCTCCTGGCCTCGAGGGCCATGTCGCGAGAGAAAGGCCATGTCTCGAGAGAAAGGCCATGTCGCGACAGAAGGAAGGGCAGCGCCCCCGCCCCGTCCACACTCAAGATGGCGGCCGCGCCTTCCCCTCACGACACCACTTCCGGTCCCTTCCCGCTGACGCCATGCTTGCGCGCTGACGTCACGCGCGTGCGTGCCTGCGTGCGGCGCCGCGCGCGGGGAGAGGGACAAGATGGCGGCGGGGCCGATCTCGGAGAGGAACCAGGGTGGGAGCGGCGGGACCGGCCCGGCGGCACCGGGGGCACGGCGGGGCTGGGGCAGCGCTGAGGGCACTCACGGGGACACCGCGGGGGCGCTGGGGAGGCCTTGGGCGCGCCGGGGGCGTGCGGAATGTGTGCATACCGTGGGGGTGCTGTGGGTACATCCTGAGGGGATGAGGGGTCCTTGGTGCATCCTGGAAGGGCTGGAGGGGATTTTGGGCTCCCTGAGACACGGAGGGAGGCGCTGGGGGAGCTCCGGGGTTCTGGTGGGCTGTGGTTTATTCACGAAGGAAAAAGAGGGGTTGGGTGCTCGTGGATTAAGGGCTGATGGGGAAGGGGTTTCGGGGGAAGGAGGTTCGGGTTTGTGGGGGTCCCGGTTCTGATCTCGGTTCTCGCAGATGCCACGGTGTACGTGGGGGGCCTGGACGAGAAGGTCAGCGAGCCCCTGCTCTGGGAGCTGTTCCTGCAGGCAGGGCCCGTGGTCAACACGCACATGCCCAAGGACCGGGTCACGGGCCAGCACCAGGGTGAGGGAGCGCGAAAGCGCCGAGCCGGGGCTGGGATTGGGGTGTGGAAAGTGTGGAAAAGGGGGATCATCCTCTGGCCCTCGAGGAGATGGCCCTCTCTTCGAGCTGGGTTTTATGAGCTCTCAGAATTTCTCACACCTGAGATAGCTCTGCTACATAAAATTAACAGGATGGGTTTTGAGGTGGTGTTGGAAACAGGAAAAAGGTTTAAAAAAGGCAAAATAACAAAGCTCTTACAGAGAAAAAGCTGAGCTAAGGGTAACAGGTTCTTCCTTTTGCTAAGCTTCTCAAAAAGCAATTATTTCCCTTCTTCTCTTCTTTTTTTAAATGAATTACTTAGGTGGGACTTTTTGGCCTCTATCTAATTGGCAGCCCTAAGTCTTAGGTGAAATCTTTAAAGCCTTATGAGGTGTCTTTGTACAAATTGAGGAGAGAAACTTCTGAGTTTTTTTTTCCTTTTTTAGCAGACAAAGAATAATTTACCCACTCCATCAATGGGATGGGCACATTCCTTACATGGGGGTGCCATGATTTAAATAAAGTGAGGATTTAATCAAGTATTAGGTGGTGTTAAAATAAAATCAGGTGGGTTTCAGTGAATGATTAAATGGGGTTTTCAATGAGCTGGAGTCTTAAATCAGGTGGGTGGTGTGTGGGGGGGGATTCTGTCCTGAAATAGTTTTGGGGTCCAGGATTTCTGTCCTGAAATCCTTTTAGGGTTCAGGATTTCCGTCCTAAATCTTTTGGATTTCTGTCCAGGATTTCTGTCCTGAAATCCTTTTGGGGTCCAGGATTCCTGTCCAGGATTTCAGTCCAGGGTTTCTCTCCTGAAATCCTTTTGGGGTCCAGGATTTCAGTCCAGGATTTCTGTCCTGAAATCCTTTTGGGGTCCAGGATTTCTCTCCAAGATTTCTGTCCTGAAATCCTTTTGGGGTCCAGGATTTCTCTCCAAGATTTCTGTCCTGAAATCCTTTTGGGGTCCAGGATTTCTGTCCAGGGTTTCTCTCCTGAAATCCTTTTGGGGTCCAGGATTTTTGTCCAGGGTTTCTGTCCTGAAATCCTTTTGGGGTCCAAGATTTCTATCCTGAAATCTTTTGGATTTCTGCCCAAGGTTTCTGTCCTGAAGTCCTTTTGGGGTCTAGGATCTCTGTCCAAGATTTCTGTCCTGAAATCCTTTTGGGGTCCAGGATTTTTGTCCAAGATTTCTCTGCTGAAATCCTTTTGGGGTCCCCCCTGAGATGCCTTTGAGGTGTGTTGAGCCCTTTTGGGGTCCCCCAGGCTACGGCTTCGTGGAGTTCCTGAGCGAGGAGGACGCCGACTACGCCATCAAGATCATGAACATGATCAAGCTCTACGGCAAACCCATCCGCGTCAACAAGGCCTCGGCCCACAACAAGAACCTGGACGTGGGCGCCAACATCTTCATCGGCAACCTGGACCCCGAGATCGACGAGAAGCTGCTCTACGACACCTTCAGCGCCTTCGGCGTCATCCTGCAGACCCCCAAGATCATGAGGGACCCCGACACGGGCAACTCCAAGGGTTACGCCTTCATCAACTTCGCCAGCTTCGACGCGTCGGACGCGGCCATCGAGGCCATGAACGGGCAGTACCTGTGCAACCGGCCCATCACCGTGTCCTACGCCTTCAAGAAGGACTCCAAGGGCGAGCGGCACGGCTCGGCGGCCGAGCGGCTGCTGGCGGCGCAGAACCCGCTGTCCCAGGCCGACCGGCCCCACCAGCTCTTCGCCGACGCGCCGCCGCCGCCGACCGTCCCCACGCCCGTGGTGACCGCGCTGGGGCCGGGGGTGACGCCGCCAGGTGGGTGACAGGGTGGGTGACAGGGTGGGTGACACCGCCGGGTGGGTGACACCTCGAGGTGGGTGATACCGCCGGGTGGGTGACACTGCCGGGTGACACTGCCAGGTGGGTGACACTGCCAGGTGGGTGACACTGCCGGGTGGGTGACACCGCCGGGTGGGTGACAGGGTAGGTGACACCACTGGGTGGGTGACACTGCCAGGTGGGTGACACTGCCAGGTGGGTGACACTGCCAGGTGGGTGACAGGGTGGGTGACACTGCCGGGTGGGTGACACTGCCGGGTGGGTGACAGGGTGGGTGACACCACCGGGTGGGTGACGCCTCCAGGTGGGTGACGCCGCCAGGTGGGTGACAGGGTGGGTGACACCGCTGGGTGGGTGACACCTCCGGGTGGGTGACAGGGTGGGTGACGCCGCCAGGTGGGTGACAGGGTGGGCGACACCGCCAGGTGGGTGACAGGGTGGGTGACACTGCCGGGTGGGTGACACTGCCAGGTGGGTGACAGGGTGGGTGACACTGCCAGGTGGGTGACACTGCCGGGTGGGTGACACTGCCAGGTGGGTGACAGGGTGGGTGACACTGCCAGATAGGTGACACCGCTGGGTGGGTGACAGGGTGGGTGACACCGCCGGGTGGGTGACACCTCGAGGTGGGTGATGCCGCCAGGTGGGTGACAGGGTGGGTGACACTGCCGGGTGGGTGACAGGGTGGGTGACACTGCCAGATAGGTGACACCGCTGGGTGGGTGACACCACCAGTTGGGTGACAGGGTGGGTGACACTGCCAGGTAGGTGACGCCGCCAGGTAGGTGACACTGCCAGATAGGTGACACTGCTAGTTGGGTGACAGGGTGGGTGACACTGCCAGGTGGGTGACACCGCCAGGTGGGTGACACTGCCAGATAGGTGACACCGCCGGGTGGGTGACAGGGTGGGTGACACCGCCAGTTGGGTGACAGGGTGGGTGACACTGCCAGATAGGTGACACTGCCACTTGGGTGACAGGGTGGGTGACACTGCCAGGTGGGTGACGCCACCAGGAGGGTGACACCGCCAGGTGGGTGACACCTCGAGGTGGGTGACACTGCCAGGTGGGTGACAGGGTGAGTGACACTGCCAGGTGGGTGACACTGCCGGGTGGGTGACACTGCCGGGTGACACTGCCAGTTGGGTGACAGGGTGGGTGACGCCACCAGGAGGGTGACACCTCGAGGTGGGTGACACCGCCAGGTGGGTGACAGGGTGAGTGACACTGCCAGGTGGGTGACACTGCCGGGTGGGTGACAGGGTAGGTGACACCACTGGGTGGGTGACACTGCCAGATGGGTGACAGGGTGGGTGACACTGCCGGGTGGGTGACACCTCCAGGTGGGTGACACCTCCAGGTGGGTGACACTGACGGGTGGGTGACAGGGCGGGTGACACCTCGAGGTGGGTGATACCCCCGGGTGGGTGACACCACCAGGTGGGTGACAAGGTTGGGTAAAAGGTGGTGGCACCACCTCGGTTGTGTTTTCAGGGGTGCCCCGATGAAGGGAGGAATGATGTGTCTGATTCTGTGTCCTCAGAAGGCTGATAATATAATATAATATAATATAATATAATATAATATAATATAATATAATATAATATAATATAATATAATATAATATAATATAATATAATATAATATAATATAATATAATATAATATAATATAATATATATTTTACATAATATTAGTATATATAATATATATATAATATATGTTATTATGTATTATATATTATATTGTACAAATATATTATATCATATCATATCATTTATATTCTGTCATATGATACTATATTATATTACATTATATTATACTAAAGAATATAGGTGAATATAGAAGATATAAAATATATTCTATATAGAATATATAGTTGAATAGAGAATTTAGAATATATAAAAATAGTATACTATACTAAAAGATACTATACTACAGAATACAAAAAATACTGAATGCTAAAATATAGTATATATAGAATATAAAATATAGAATATATAGAATGTATCTATATTCTATGTTCCATATATTCTATGTATTCTATATATCCTATATATTCTATACATTCTGTGTTGAATATGTAGAATATATAGTTGAATATAGAATTTAGAATATATAAAAAACACCATACTATATTAAAAATACAGAAAAGATACTTACTGAATGACAAAAAGATAATGAATAGAATACAGAATATATAGAATAATAATTCTATATAGCATATATATTCTATATTCTTTATAGAGTATATATTCTATATAGAACATATAGTTGAATATAGAATTTAGAACATATTAAAATATCCTAGCAAAAGGATTTTTCACGAAATTTGCCCGTGACATCAATTTCCCCGTTTGTGTTTCAGGCCTGCCTCCCCCCGGCTCGTTCCCGCCTCCGGTGCCGCCGCCCGGGGCGCTGCCCCCCGGGATGCCCCCGGCCATGCCCCCCCCGCCGATGCCCCCGGGCGCCGGAGCCCCCGGGCCCCCCTCGGGAGCTGCCCCTGCCGGGGGGCACCCCCCTCACCCACACCCGTTCCCGCCAGGAGGGATGCACCACCCAGGTACGGGGCTGCCGGGGACACGGAGCCTCCTCTTGGTGGCTTTTCTCTCCTTTCTCCTCTCCTCCTTCCCTTTCTTGTCTGCTTCCTTCTCCTTTCCTTCTCTTCTCCTTCTCCTCTCCTTCTCTTCTCCTTCTCCTCTTTTCCATCTTCTCTCCTTTCTTTCTCTTCCCTTTTTCCTTTTCCTTTCCCTTTCTCCTCCTTTCTCTTCTTCCTTCTCTCTCCTCTCTCCTTCCCTTTCCCTTTCCCTTTCCCTTTCCCTTTCCCTTTCCCTTTCCCTTTCCCTTTCCCTTTCCTTTCCCTTTCCCTTCCTTCTCCTTTCCATCTCCTTTCTTTCTCTTCCTTTTTTCCTTTTCCTTTCCCCTCCTTTCTCCTTTTCCCTTCTCTCTCATCTCCTTTCTCCTTTCTCCCTTCTCCCTTCCCTTCCCTTCCCTTCCCTTCCCTTCCCTTCCCTTCTCCCTTCCCTTCTCCCTTCCCTTCCCTTCCCTTCCCTTCCCTTCCCTTCCCTTCCCTTCCCTTCCCTTCTCCCTTCCCTTCCCTTCCCTTCCCTTCCCTTCCCTTCCCTTCCCTTCCCTTCCCTTCCCTTCCCTTCCCTTCCCTTCCCTTCCTTCCCCCTTTGCTTCTCTCTTCTCTCCTGTCTTCATTCCCTCTCCTCTTTCCTCTCCTCTCTCCCCTTTTCTCCTTTCCTCTCCCCTTTCCCTTTCTCCTTTCCTTCAATTCCTGCTAGACACTTCAAACAATTCAAACATAAACAAAATGTTTCATTTCTATATTAGAACTAATTAACTGACTGGTCCATTTAAGGAATTAAGCACATGGCATCCAGTAATTTTATGATAATTATCAAAATAGTGAAATACAGTCTGAGCGAGGGTTGTGATTGCTGAAGGATCTGGGGAATTCAGGAATTTTTTGTGTCTGGGAGGCACCAGGGCAGGGAGAGGGTTGGGAGGTGTGGGAGGCAGGGACACAGGAAGGGAGGAGCTGATTTTGGCATTAATAATTGAATTAAACCAGGTTTTTTTCCCTGATTCCCCACATTTTGGCCCCGTGGTGCTGGGAAGGAGCTGTGTCTGCATCTCAGCTCTGTGTCCAAAAGCACAAATTCTGTGAAATGTGCAGTTTAATGATTCTCTGGGATTTGTTTGATCCTGTGGCTCCAGAGCCACCCTAATTAGGGAGCTTTGTGTGATCCTGCTCTGGCCATGCCAGGAACAGATGCTGCAGGGCCTGAGCAGGGCCAATTACACCTGAAAGGGAAAACCAGGCTCAGGAGGAAACAATCAGTTATTTGTGGGGTTTTTTAATGGGATAATTGACAGAAAGGAAATTTGGGGGAACCCTGACTGCCCCAGTCAGAGCAGGGCAACCTCCAGCTTTGGATTGCTTTGGGAGCTTGCCCAAATTCTGCAGGGATGGGGATTCCTCACTGTCCCAGGGCTGCACACTCTCTTTATTCCATCTTTTCCCACCCTCTTGCATCCAAACCCTTTCCTTTTACTGTGAACTCTGTGTTCCCTTCTTTTTAACCCCTTTTGGGCAGCAGAAACCCCTCTGCACCCCTGATTTCCAGATCCAGCTGGAATTCCAAACCCAGCTGGAATTTTGGTTCCTGGGGGTGCCCAGAGCTGCTTCCCTTCTCTTTAACCCCTTCTTGGCAGCAGAAACCCCTCTGCACCCATGATTTTCAAACCCAGCTGGAATTCAAGATCCAGAATTTTGGTTCCTGGGGGTGCCCAGAGCTGTTTCCCTTCTCTTTAACCCTTTCTTGGCAGCAGAATCCCCTCTGCACCCATTATTTTCAAACGCAGCTGAATTCCAAACCCAGCTGGAATTTTGGTTCCTGGGGGTGCCCAGAGCTGCTTCCCTTCTCTTTAACCCTTTCTTGGCAGCAGAATCCCCCTCTGCACCCATTATTTTCAAACCCAGCTGGAAGTCAAGATCCAGAATTTTGGTTCCTGGGGGTGCCCAGAGCTGCTTCCCTTATCTTTAACCCCTTCTTGGCAGCAGAAACCCCTCTGCACCCCTGATTTCCAGATCCAGCTGGAATTCCAAATCCAGCTGGAATTTTGGTTCCTGGGGGTGCCCAGAGCTGCTTCCCTTCTCTTTAACCCTTTCTTGGCAGCAGAATCCCCCTCTGCACCCCTGATTTCCAAACCCAGCTGGAATTCAAGATCCAGAATTTTGGTTCCTGGGGGTGCCCAGAGCTGTTTCCCTTCTCTTTAACCCCTTCTTGGCAGCAGAAACCCCTCTGCACCCCTGATTTCCAAATCCAGCTGGAATTCAAGATCCAGAATTTTGGTTCCTGGGGGTGCCCAGAGCTGTTTCCCTTCTCTTTAACCCTTTCTTGGCAGCAGAATCCCCCCCTGCACCCCTGATTTCCAAACCCAGCTGCAGTTTTGATTCCTGGGGGGGCTCCCTGACACCCCTAACTCCATCCCCCCCCCCCAGGAATGCCACCCATGCAGGTGCACCACGGCCCCCCTGGCATGGGGCAGCACCACCCAGGACCACCAGGCTCAGGGGGGCAGCCACCCCCCCGGCCCCCCCCGGGAATGCCACACCCAGGACCCCCCCCCATGGGGCTCCCCCCTCGGGGGCCACACTTTGGATCTCCAATGGGTGAGTGGGGTCTGGTTTTGGGGGAGGAAGAGGAGGAGGAGGAGGGGTGTGGAGGAAAATCTGGGGGATCTGGCACCCCCCCAACACTTTGGGGTGTTCACGGGGGTTCCTCATTGGGACCCTGTAACCCCCCCATGGGGATATCCACAGATTTGGGGTGGTTCTGGAAGCTCATGGGGGTCTTGGGAGCAATTCCTGATTTGGGGGAGTGTGTGCCAAGCTGGGAGGGGGGCACCAAGCTGGATGTGGGTGGGGTGGGCTGCCTGGGAATTTTGGGAGGTGGGTTTGGATCATGTTCCTGCAGGGGGGTTGGGGGTTTTTGTCCTTTTTCCCCTGTCCCCCTGCCCCATTTTTGGAGCAATTCCTGATTTTGGGGAGTGTTTGCCAAGCTGGGGGGGCACCCCTGGGTGTGGGTGGGCACCTCCAGGGAATTTTGGGAGCTGGGTTTGGATCATGTTCCTGCAGGGGGTTTGGGGGGCTCTGTCCTTTCCCCTGGCACTGACCCCCCTTTTTTTGGAGCAATTCCTGATTTTGGGGAGTGTTTGCCAAGCTGGGGGGGCATCCCCTGGGTGTGGGTGAGGTGGGGTGGGCACCTCCAGGGAAGTTTGGGAAATGGGTTTGGGGTTGGATCATGTTCCTGCAGGGGGTTTGGGGGTTTTTGTCCTTTTTCCCCTGTCCCCCTGCCCCATTTTTGGGGCAGTTCCTGGTTCTGGGGGGTGTTTGCCAAGCTGGGTGTGGATGGGATGGGGTGGGCAGCTCCAGGGAGGTTTGGGCTGGTGGTTCATGTTTCTCCAAGGGTTTGGGGGGTTTCTGTCCTTTCCCCCTGGCACTGACCCACCCTGTTTTTGGGGCAATTCCTGATTCTTTGCCAATCTGGAGGGGGGCACCTGCTGCATGTGGCACTCCTGGGTGTGGGTGGGCACCTCCAGGGAATTTTTGGGAAATGGGTTTGGGGTTGGATCATGTTCCTGCAGGGGTTTGGGGGTTTTTGTCCTTTTTCCTCTGTCCCCCTGCCCCATTTTTGGAGCAATTCCTGATTCTGGGGGTGTTTGCCAAGCTGGGTGGTGGGTGGGTGTGGTGGGCAGCTCCAGGGAATTTTGGGAAATGGTTTGGGTTGATGGATCATGTTCCTGCAGGTGGTTTGGGGGGCTCTGTCCTTTCTCCCCTGTCCCCTGTTTTTGGAGCAGTTCCTGATTTTGGGGAGTGTGTGCCAAGCTGGGGGGGCACCTGTTGCATGTGGCACCCCTGGGTGTGAGTGGGGGTGATGGGCACTACCAGGGAGTTTGGGAGGTGTTTTGGGCTGGTGGTTCATGTTTCCCCAGGGTTTGGGGGTCTCTGTCCTTTCCCCCCTGTCCCCCGTTTTTGGAGCAATTCCTGATTTTGGGGAGTGTGTGCCAAGCTGGGGGGGCACCCCTGGGTGTGGGTGGGCAGCTCCAGGGAGGTTTGGGCTGGTGGTTCACGTTCCCCCAGGGGTTTTGGGGTCTCTCTCCCCCATCACTGACCCCCCCTGTTTTTGGGGCAGTTTCTGAATTTGGGGGGTGTTTGCCAAGCTGGGTGTGGATGGGATGGGGTGGGCAGCTCCAGGGAGGTTTGGGCTGGTGGTTCACGTTCCCCCAGGGGTTTTGGGGTCTCTCTCCCCCCATCACTGACCCCCCTGTCCCCTGTTTTTGGGGCAATTCCTGATTCTTTGCCAATCTGGGGGGGGTGGCACCTGCTGCATGTGGCACCCCTGGGTGTGGGTGGGCAGCTCCAGGGAGGTTTGGGCTGGTGGTTCATGTTCTCCCAGGGGTTTTGGGGTCTCTCTGCCCCCCTTCACTGACCCCCCCTGTTTTTGGGGCAGTTTCTGAATTTGGGGAGTGTTTGCCAAGCTGCTGCATGTGGCACCCCTGGGTGTGGGTGGGGTGGGGTGGGCACTACCAGGGGAGTTTGGGAGGTGTTTTTGGGCTGGTGGTTCACGTTCCCCCAGGGGTTTTGGGGTCTCTCTCCTCCCTTCACTGACCCCCCCTGTTTTTGGGGCAATTCCTGATTCTGGGGGGTGTTTGCCAATCTGGGGGGGGGCACCTGCTGCATGTGGCGCCCCTGGGTGTGGGTGGGCAGCTCCAGGGAGGTTTGGGCTGGTGGTTCACGTTCCCCCAGGGGTTTTGGGGTCTCTCTCCCCCATCACTGACCCCCCTGTCCCCACAGGTCACCCCGGGCCGCTGCCGCACCACGGGCTCCGCGGGCCCCCCCCGCTGATGCCGCCCCACGGCTACAATGGGCCCCCCAGGCCCCCCCCCTACGGCTACCAGAGGGTCCCTCTGCCCCCTCGGCCGGCTCAGAGACCCCCGGGGGTCCCCCCACGAGGGCCCTTGCGGGGACCCCTGCCCTGAGAGGGGGGGCACCCTCTGCCCCCCATCCCTGCCCAGCCCTTGGGATCAACATTCCCACCCCTGCCAAGGGCTGGGGGCCACGCCCTGCTCCTCCCTTCCCTCCCCGTTTCTTCCCCCCATTTGTTTTTATAGTTTTAATTTTCCTCCCTCTCCCCACCTCCTCCTGTTTCTCTGGAAGCTTTTCCAAGCTCCTTTTTACAGGATTTTTGTTGGTTTTGTATGGAAAGCAGTGGCCAACCACTTGCAAATAAAGGATTTAGGAACCAGAAGGGTTTCTGGGTTGGGACTGAGATCTCTTGGGGCAGAGCTGAGCCGTGGTTGATCCCTGCTCCACCTGTAAGCCTGCAAGAGCTGCTCCAAGGAATTTCTGGATTCCCATTCTTGTTCTGCCCAAATCCAAGGAGCTGAGGTTGGACTCTGGAATATTTTGGTGCCAAGGTTTAACCAAAGCCAAACATTCCCCTGGGAAATCTTCAAACCTCTTCTCCTGCCCCTGGGCAATGGCAGAGCTCCCAAGAGCTGGGAGTTTGTGGGGGGACATGGAAGTGGGAATTTGCTCTTCCCTTCCCTTCCCTTCCCTCCCTTCCCTTCCTCCTTCCTTCCCTTCCTTCCCTCCTTCCCTTCCCTTCCTTCCTTCTCCTTCCCTTCCCTTCCTTCCCCTTCCCTTCCTTCCCTTCTTCATCTTCTTACAGCCAGGTGGGAGCCTTGGGGTCTGGATGGGGTGGAAGGGGAAGGTTGGAAGCCCCTCCTGATCCTTCACGTGCAGAAATGTGGGGAGAGCCCCACGTGGATTGCTGGAATGAGTGGATTTAGGGGTGGGAATGGGGGTTCCCTGTGGTGCTGAAGAAATCTCCAGTATCCAGAGAATCCTGTCTGGATGCAGGGAGCCCCAGGGTGGCATTCCCTGCTCCTCAATCCTGGAAACCACCAGGATCCCCCCAGGGCTGCCAGTCTGCCTGCATGGACATCATCATCATCATCATCCTCATCATCATCCCCTTCTCCCCTGCAGGCACCCACTGTCATCCCCTCATCCCTGGTGTTCTGTCATTCCCAGTTACATCCTTTCTTCCCTCAGACTGCAGTCCTTTGTCAGCCCTGATTTTCTCCTCTTTCCTCCCATTTCACCCCAGTTTTTATCCCATTCCCCTCAGCTCTTTCCCAGTTACATCCTCTCTCTTCCCCATGACTGCAGTTCATTTTCAGCCCTGATTTTCTCCCCTTTCCTCCCATTTCATCCCAGTTTTTATCCCATTCCCCTCATCTCTTTCCCAGTTACATCCTCTCTTCCAGTCCTTTGTCAGCCCTGATTTTCTCCTCTTTCCTCCCATTTCATCCCAGTTTTTATCCCATTCCCCTCAGCTCTTTCCCAGTTACATCCTCTCTTCCAGTCCTTTGTCAGCCCTGATTTTCTCCTCTTTCCTCCCATTTCATCCCAGTTTTTATCCCATTCTCCTCATCTCTTTCCCACATTTTGGGCTGGATGGGGCTCTCAGGACAAGAGGAGCCATTCTCTGTCCTCCTGCCAGCCCTGTTCCCTCTGATAATCCACAAAAGCACCCTGGGGCTCGGTGCTGGCAGTGGCATTGAGTCACAGGGTGCCTGAGGATGTGGCACTCCTGCCTTGTCCCCTCCCTGTGATCCTGGCGGGCACAGCCTGGAGATCCTGGTGCTGCCCATTCCTCCAGTGCCAGCCTTGCCCTGCACTTCCACCCCTCTTTCAGGTTTTTTTTTTTTAATCCCAGCTATCAATGTCACAATTTGCTTCTCATCTCGTGGATTTCTAAATCCTTCCCAGTGCTTCCCAATCCTTCCCAGACTGGTCCCCATCCCTGTTTTTCCAGTCGGAGGGGTGAAAGTGCTGATCTTGATGGATCCTGACAGAGTGTGAGGCTTTGGGGTTGGCACCCTGGAATTTGGGGAGGGATGCAGGAGAAGGTTGGAGCTCTGGGAATGTTGGGGTGCGGGATGAGGGGGCTCTGGGAATGTTGGGGTGCAGGATGAGGGAGCTCTGGGAATGTTGGGGTGCAGGATGAGGGGGCTCTGGGAATGTTGGGGTGCAGGATGGGGGCTCTGGAATGTTGGGTGCAGGATGGGGGCTCTGGGAATGTTGGGGTGCAGGATGAGGGGCTCTGGGAATATTGGGTGCAGATGAGGGGCTCTGGGAATGTTGGGGTGCAGGATGAGGGCTCTGGGAATGTTGGGGTGCAGGATGGGGGCTCTGGGAATGTTGGGGTGCAGGATGAGGGAGCTCTGGGAATGTTGGGGTGCAGGATGAGGGGGCTCTGGGAATGTTGGAATTCCAGTAAAAGGGGTCAGGGAGGATTTTTCTTGTGGGGTCACCCCAAATTCCCTCCACGCTGAGCTCAGCCACTCCCAGGAGCACCCAGCACCCCACAGCCTTTTTTGGAGGTTTTGGGGGGTTTTTTTTGCAGCTCCCAATTTTCCACCCTCAGCAATCCATCCATGAGAAACGGGGGTGGCTCTGGACATCCCGTGCTGCAACGTGCATCTCCAGCCCTAAAAATTCCCTAAAAAAAAAATTAAAAAATCCATCGCGGGGGGGTTTTTTTGTGTGTCGCGTTGTAGCCTCGGGGCCGTGTCTGAGCAGCCCAGGCGGGGACGATTTGATCCCAAAAATTCCCGATCCAGCCCCGCGGAGGCCGTGACTCAGCCGTGACGGGGGCGGGGGCGGGCTGAGCATCACCGACAGCTCCGGGGGGGCCCCGCTTGGTGCCCCCCACCCCTCCCGCACCTCCCCTCCATCCTCATCCTCATCCTCCTCCGGAGCGGCTCCATCATCACGGGGACCGCGATCCCCGGCAGCTCCGTTTGCGCATCCCGGGGGATCCAGCGCTGCTCCCCCCTCCCCTCCCGGTGGGCCGAGCCCCCCGCCCCCGCCGAGCCCCCCCCCCGGTTCTCGGTTGATCCCTCCCTTGCCGGGGCTGCGCCGATGGACTCTCCCAGCGCTCCGTGTGTGCGGCGGAGGCTGCGGCGTTAGCGCTGCTACCCGGGAGCTGCTGCCGCTGCCGGAGCATCCTCTTCATCTCCTTCATCCCCGGAGCATCCTTCCCCAGCGGAGCATCCCCCGGCAAGGAGCTGGAGCGGGGCGAGGGCTGAGCCAGGTAAGGGGGGACAATAAATGGGTTTATAGCCCGCATCCCCCCCTCCCCGCGGCGTTAATCGGAGCCGCTGATGGATTCGGGGTTCGGCTTCTCCTTCCCCACTTGCTGTGGCCATTTTGTCCTGGAAAAGCTTCCCGGGGGCCGGGCTCTGCCTTTGGATGTGCGTTTTTGGGGGGCTCCTCTCATCCCCCGCCGCAGAGCAGCCGGAGGGGATCGGGAATTCGCCGCAGGGATGGGAGGGGGGAACCGGGGGGGTTTTGGGGAAGGGGTGACGGGGAGGGGGATGTTGGGGGGTGACCTTGGACACGAGGGATTCCCAACTCTTCCCCCTTGTCGCCATGTTCCTGGCGTTCCGCAGGGAGCCTGGGGGCTGCGGGGGGGTTTGGATGGGGGGGGGATGCAGCCCCCTCATTTTGGGGACTCTCGGGGCTTTTGGGGCGCACGGCTTCATCCATCCTCGGCTCCCCTTGGAGGAGACGGCTCCAGAGCCGATAACCTTGTGCAGAGCTGTCCAACGCCACGGCGGGGCTGCAGGGCCAGCGCCGTGTTCAGCCCCCCCAAATGGGCATTTTTGGGGGGATCTCCCTGGCTCCCACATTTCAGGGATTGTGGTCTGGGGGGTTTCTGGCTCTCCTGTGGGATCAAACCCCCCGATCTCAGCCAGCTCCGGCTCCTGGCGTCGGCTCGGCCGCTCGAGGCTGCCCGGTTTGTGCGGCCGCTCTCTGTGACAGAGGCAGCCGTGACCTTGCTCCCCCAGCCCATCCTCTTCCTCACCGCGCTCCCAGCCTCTCCCTGCTCCCCTCCCGACCCCCAACAGCTCCCGGGCTGGGCAATGCCGGCCCCACACGGGGAGATTCCAAAGGGAACCTCGAGCCTGGCTGGAGCAGAATGACCTTGGTCATGGATCCAGGAGCCCCGGGGAGGGGACTGGGGTCTCCCTGCAGCCAGGGGGGAGAATTTGCCATTTTATCCTATAAAACCACTGCCTGTCTGTGCTGGGGAGTGGGGGCCCGCGCTGTGCCGCAGCCCCCCTCCCTGCAGGCTTCCCAAATTCTAAATTTAGCGTCCCTGCGTGCCCTGTCCCCTCTCCTGGCCAGGGGGGGACACGTCGCCGGCTGCGTCCCTGCGCTCCCAGCTCCTTCCCGCCTGGCCAGAGACAGAAATAGCGCTTGGGGGGGGTCACGGCAGCCCCCGAGGGTGGAGGAGCAGCAGCATCGGGGGCTGGGGGGCTGCGGGTCCGTCCCTGTCACGAGCTGAGCCGGGCTCTGTGCAGTGGGGGTGGGATGTGAGGGGACAAGGAGATGGCACCACCCGCGGGGATCTGGATGTCCCCCTCCTCGTGGTGCCCCCCAGCCCCCTTTGGCCCGGTCAGCACGTGCCAGGGCTGGCGTCTCCCGCAGTAAATCCTGCCTGGCAGCTCCTGCAGTGAGCGTGGCCTGGCACACTCGGGTCCTTGGCACTCGAGGGATCCTCTGAGGGGCTCCTGTACCCTGGGGCACCCAGCCGGGGTGATGCTGGGAGGGTTTGGGGACCTCCTGACCCCCTCATCCTCCCTGTGGTGCCCAGGGGATTGGGGAGCTTTGGCCCAGAGCTTGTTTTGTGGGGTGACTCTCAGTCCTGGGCATGTCCCTGCTGTCCCCCTGTGCTTTGGGATGGGGGCAGCAGGGAGGGATCCAGGGGGGCTGGGGGCAGCTGGAGCCCCCCAAGTGAGGGGAAGGGGGCTGACATGGAACCAGCGTCTCCCAGCCTGTCCCCACCCCAGACCCCACCTGCTGCTTCACCTGGGGGTCCCCAAACCACAGAATCCCAGAATAATGAGGTTGGAAGAGACCTCTAAGTCCAAGCTATGCCCTGACACCTCAACCAGGCTGCAGCACCATGTGTTTATTTAAACACATCCTGAGATGGTGATTCTACACCTCCCTGGGAAGAGCATTCCAGTACTTTATTATTCTTTGGGTGAAATTTTTTTCC
Organism: Zonotrichia leucophrys gambelii; assembly: GCF_028769735.1. Classification (NCBI taxonomy): domain Eukaryota; kingdom Metazoa; phylum Chordata; class Aves; order Passeriformes; family Passerellidae; genus Zonotrichia; species Zonotrichia leucophrys. The sequence goes on along the minus strand of NC_088194.1, from coordinate 1,947,509 downwards.
TAATATCCAGCAGAATATTTTTCCTAATATCCAGTGGAATTGTCTTCCAGTGGAAGACAATTCCAGTACTTCATTATTCTTCGGGTGAATTTTTTTTTTCCTAATGCCCAACCTATCCCTTCCCTGACGCAGTTTGAGTCTGTGTCCTCTAATCCTCCTGCTCCAATCTGAGATGGAGAAAAAGTGCAAAGTGACCCTCGGGGGCCACCACCACCCAACTCAGCCTGGTTCTGTCTGGGCTCCCCAGGTCCAGGCTGGCATCCCGGGTGCTCCCACCCCCCGTTCCATGGATGGGTAGCTCCAGCAGCCCTGTCCCCTCCCCGCGGGCCTGAGGGCGCAGCCCCCGCAGCAGAGACCCCGCAGCAGCCGCAGCAGCCCCGCGCAGCCCCGAGGGCACCATGGAGGAATCGTTCCGGGACCGGACCGCCTTCATCCGCGGCGCCAAGGACATCGCCAAGGAGGTGAAGAAACACGCGGCCAAGAAGGTGAGCAGGGGCATGGACCGAGTGCAGGACGAGTACACCCGCCGCTCCTACTCGCGCTTCGAGGAGGAGGAGGACGATGAAGACTACGCGCCCCAGGACGGCTACTACAGAGGGGGCGAAGGTGCCAACGAGGAGGAGGGGGTGTCCAGCGACGCCACGGAAGGCCACGATGAGGAGGATGAGATCTACGAGGGCGAATACCAAGGGATCCCCCGGCAGGAGTCGCTGAAGGGGGGGGAGCGCCTGGGGGCCGCGGCGGCCGCCGGAGCCTTCGACGACACCGAGGGGCAGCGGAGGAAGGACCGGGAGGAGCTGGCGCAGCAGTACGAGCTCATCCTGCAGGAGTGCGGCCACGGCCGCTTCCAGTGGACCCTCTACTTTGTCCTGGGCCTGGCCCTGATGGCCGACGGCGTGGAGATCTTCGTGGTGGGCTTCGTCCTGCCCAGCGCCGAGAAGGACATGTGCCTGTCCGACTCCAACAAGGGCATGCTGGGTGAGGAGAGGGGCACGGAGGGGGGTTTGGGGGGGACAGGAGGGTCAGGGCGAGATGTGGAATGTAGGGGGACATGAGGATGCATTGAGAAGCACAGGAGGATGGGGATGGGGAAGGACATGGGGGGCTCAGGAAGGTTTGGGGGGGTCATAGGGGCTGTGGAAGAACATAGGAAGAATTGGGAGGCCATGGGGTCCAAAAGGGAATGTGGGGTGTGGGGTCCAGGAAGGGATGTGGGGACCAGGAAGGATTGGGAGGCCGTGGGGTGTGAGATCCAGGAAGGGATGTGGGGACAGGAAGAACTGGGGGCCATGGGTCCAAAGGGTGGGGATGATGGGGGTGGGGTCCAGGAAGGGCTGTGGGGTCCAGGAATGGGCATGAGTGTGGGTCCAGGAAGGGCTGTGGGGTCCAGGAAGGGATGTGGGGTCCAGGAAGGGATGTGGGGCTCCCACCATCCTCCTCCCAGTCCCTCACTGCTCCCCACATGAGCAATGCCTGAAATTTGGGCTGACCATGGATGCTGAAGCTGGGTTTGAGGGAAGCTTTGTTCCATTGGTTCCCCCCTTCTCTGTGATGCCTGCCGGAGCCTGACACCCCCCAAAAACCCCAAATCCCTGAGATGTGGCAGTCTTGGGACAAGGGGCAGGGCTGGGTGAGGGGGTCCTGGGGTCCCACAGTCCCTGAGCAGAGCAGGGGACAACAAGGGAATTCTGTCCCCTCCCCTCAAGGGCACCCAAATTTCAGGGAGAGGGTCCCAAACCCGAGGATGCTCCCCCTGCTCCAGCTGACCCGGGGTGCAGCTCCCCGTGTCCCCCAGCCCTGACCTCGCTGTGTCCCCCCTTGCCAGGGCTCATCGTGTACCTGGGCATGATGGTGGGCGCGTTCGTGTGGGGCGGGCTGGCCGACCGGCTGGGCCGAAGGCAGTGCCTCCTCATCTCCCTCTCCGTCAACAGCGTCTTCGCCTTCTTCTCCTCCTTCGTCCAGGGCTACGGCACCTTCCTCTTCTGCCGCCTGCTCTCGGGCGTGGGGTAAGGGGGGCCCGGCTGCTGGGCTGCCTTCCTTCGTCCCCCAGAACAAGGGAGGAATGAGGGATCTGATTCCGTGTTCTCAGAAAGCTAATTTGTTATTTTATTATGCTATATTTTGTTAAAGAATGCTAAACTATACTATACTAAAGATTACAGAAAGGATACTTAAAGGGGAGGGCAGCTTTTGTATTTTTGTTCCCCCCCAGACAAAGGAAGGAATGATGGATCTGAATCTGTGTTCTCAGAAGGCTAATTTATTTTTTTGTGATACGATATGATGATACTATATTATATTAACATTAACTATACTATACTAAGGAATACTGAAAGGATACTTGCAGGGGGGGCACAGCTGTAGGAAGGAAGGAAGGAAGGAAGGATCAGATTCCGTGTTCTCATAAAGCTAATTTGTTATTTTATGATGCTATATTGTATTATTATACTATATTATATTAATATTAACTACACTATAGAATACAGAAAGGATAGTTGCAGGGGGGGCAGTTGTTGTATTTGTTTGCCCCCAAGACAAAGGAAGGAAGGATGAATCTGGTTCTGTGTTCTCATAAAGCTAATTTGTTATTTTATGATACTATATTATATTACATTATATTATGATACTATATTATATTAATATTAACTATACTATACTAAAGAATACAGAAAGGATACTAGCAGGGGAGCAGCTGTTGTATTTTTGTTCCCCCCAGATAAAGGAAGGAAGGATGAATCTGACTCCTTGTTCTCATAAAGTTAATTTATTTTATGATACTATATTATATTAATATTAACTATACTATACTGAAGAATACGGAAAGGATACTTACAGAATGCTAAAAAGATAATAATCAAAAACTCGTGGCTCTCTCCAGAGTCCCCAGTTGACCAAAGAGTCAAAACTCTCACAGCAGAATCCAATAAAACAACCACCTGTGGGTAAACAACCTCCAAAGCAGCAAAACACAGCAGAAGCAAATCAGATCATTATTGTTTTCCTTTTCCTCTGAGGCTTCTCAGCTTCCCAGGAGAAAAATCCTGGGTGAAGGGATTTTCCCAGAAAATGAGAATGTCCCACAGGGGCTGGCCCCGCTGCGTGTGGGTGTGCTGGGGCAGGGGCTGACGCCGCTCCCTCCCCTCCATCCCCAGCATCGGCGGCTCCATCCCCATCGTCTTCTCCTACTTCTCGGAGTTCCTGGCGCAGGAGAAGCGCGGGGAGCACCTGAGCTGGCTCTGCATGTTCTGGATGATCGGGGGCATCTACGCCTCGGCCATGGCCTGGGCCATCATCCCGCACTACGGTAGGAGCCCTGGGCTGGTGGCACACGGGGGGTCAGCCGGGGCTCGGCCCCACCACCGTGTCCTGTCCCCCCTGTCCAGGCTGGAGCTTCCAGATGGGCTCTGCGTACCAATTCCACAGCTGGAGGGTTTTCGTCCTGGTCTGCGCCTTCCCCTCGGTCTTCGCCATCGGGGCGCTCACCACCATGCCGGAGAGCCCGCGCTTCTACCTGGAGGTGGGTCTGGGGGGCATTCAGGGGGGATTTGGGGTGCATCAGGGACCTGGAGTGGGTCCCCAGGAAGGGACATCCAGGTTGGGGTGGAGATGGGGCAACCCAGACAAAGGTGGTGAGGCCTGGACAGGAAGGCCCAGATGGGGTTTGAGAGGGGTAGAACTGGCCAGGAACCCCCAAGAGGTTGTGGGATCCAGAGGGATGGAGGAACCTGAGGAGGTGATGAAGATGATGGAGGGATCCCTGGGTGGGTGTCAGGGCCCCAGGTGGGTTTTGGAGAGGGGTAGAAAGGGGCAGGAACCCTCAAGTGGATGATGGGACCCAGAGGGATGAGGGGACCCTGAGATGATGAAGATGATGGAGGGATCCCCGGGTGGGTGGTGGGACCCAGAGGGATGGGGGGACCCTGAGGAGGTGATGAAGATGAAGATGATGGAGGGATCCCTGGGTGGGTGGCAGGACCCAGCTGATGGGGGGTCAGGGTCCAGGTTTGGGGTGTCCCAGGGTGACCTGGGACCTGTCCCTGCCCTCACAGAACGGGAAGCACGACGAGGCCTGGATGGTGCTGAAGCAGGTCCATGACACCAACATGAGGGCCAAGGGCCACCCCGAGAGGGTCTTCTCGGTAAGGACCCCCCAGAGCTGACCCCCCTGGGGTCCCCAGCACCCCAAGTGAGGGTGGGGTGTCCTCCAGGAGCTGGGGTGCAATTCCCACCTCCGGGAAAAGCACCACCAGGGGAATGCTGCTGTAACAGGTGGGGAAACTGAGGCAAAACTGGGTGCTGGTGGAGGATTTGGGTGCAAGGAGTGAGGTTTTGGGTGCAAGGAGTGAAGTTTTTGGTGGCTTCCTGGTGTCCCCAATCTGTCCCCCCCACAGGTCACCCACATCAAGACCATCAAGCGGGAGGACGAGCTCATCGAGATCCAGTCGGACACCGGGACGTGGTACCGGCGCTGGCTGGTCCGATGCCTCAACCTGTCCCAGCAGGTGAGCCCGGGGCCACCCAGGGCTCCCCGTGCCCCCTGTCACCTCCCGTGTCCTCGTTTGTCACCTCCCGTGTCCCTGTGCAGGTCTGGAGCAACTTCCAGCAGTGCTTCGTGCCCGAGTACCGGCGGGTGACGCTGATGATGATGGCGGTGTGGTTCACCATGTCCTTCAGGTGCTGCGGGGTGGGACGGGGTGGGATCCATGGGATGGGATCCATGGGATGGGATGGGATCAATGGGACCAGTAGGAGGGAATCAATGGGATGGGATGGAATCCATGGGATCAATGGGATGGGATCAGTGGGATGGGATCAATGGGGATGAGATGGGACAGGATAGTGGATCAATGGAATGGGATCACTGGGTGGGATGGGACCCATGGGATGCATGGGATAGTGGATGGGATGGGATGGGAATGGGATGGGATGGATGGATGGGATGGGATCCATGGGTGGATGGTTCAGTAATGGGATGGGATGGGATCAATGGGACAGGATGGGATGGGATAGGATGGGATGGGATCAGTGGGATGGGATCAATGGGATGGGATAGGATGGGATCAGTGGGATGATCATGGAATGGGATGGATCCATGGATGTATGGGAGAGGATGGGATCGATGGATAGGATGGATGGGATCAATGGGATGGGATAGGATGGGATCAGTGGGATGGGATCCATGGGATCCATGGGATCAATGGAATGGGATCCATGGGATGGGATGGGGCAGCAGGGAGTGGGATGGGACGGAATGAGCATCCCTGGGATAGCCCTGGGAGCTCAGGGCTGGCTCTGGGAGCCCCAGGCCAGCTCTGGCAAGCCCAGGTGTGTGGTGCCCGCTCACCCCTGTCCCCGCAGCTACTACGGGCTCACCGTGTGGTTCCCGGACATGATCAAGCACCTGCAGAGCATCGAGTACGCGTCGCGCACCAAGCTCTTCACGCGCGAGAAGGTTCGGCACTTCACCTTCAACTTCACCCTGGAGAACCAAGTGCACCGTGGTGGGGAGTACTTCAACGACAAGTGAGCGAGGGGAGGCTGGGCCCGGCCTTGCTGAGCTTGGGGCTGAGCTTGGGGGGCAGCCGGGCTCTCCCTCCTGTCCCTCCCCGCGCAGGTTCATCGGGCTGAAGATGAAGTCGGTGACGTTCGAGGACTCGCTCTTTGAGGAGTGCTACTTCGAGGACATCACTTCCAGCAACACCTTCTTCAAGAACTGCACCTTCATCTCCACCGTCTTCTACAACACAGGTGGGGCAATGGGATCCCTGGGAAGGGGGGATCCACCAGGGTGGCCCTCAGGGTTTTGGTGGAGATGAGGGTGGGCCCAGTCGGAGAACCATGCACGATGGATGGGAGGGCAGATAATTGAGCCCCAGTGGAGATGGATTGGGGTGGTAGAAAACCTGACCCCCAGGGTTTGGAGGAAGGTCAGGAAAGCCCTTAGTGCCATGATGGAGTTGGAGTGGTAGAGATAACCTGACCCACCAGGGTTTTGATGGAGGTGGGAGTGAGCCACCAGTGTGGAGGAAGGTCAGGAAGGTCCCCAATGGCATGATGGAGTTGTGGTGGCAGAGATAATATGACCCACAAGGCTGGCTCTCAGGGTTTTGATGGAGATGGGAGTGAGCCACCAGGTTGGAGGAAGATCAGGAAAGTCCTCAGTGCCATGATGGAGTTGGAGTGATAGTGATAATGTGACCCACCAGGGTTTTGGTGGAGGTGGGGTTGGGCCACCAGCTTGGAGGAAGGTCAGGAAGGTCCTCAGTGCCATGATGGAGCTGGGGTGGTAGAGATAACCTGACCCACCAGGGTTTTAATGGAGATGGGGATGGTTGAAGGAAGGTCCACCTTGAAGGAAGGTCCTCAGTGGCACGATGGAGTTGGGGTGGCAGAGATAAAAAGTGTGACCCACCAGGGTTTTGGTGGAGATGAGGGTGACCCACCAGCTTGAAGGAAGGTCCTCAGTGGCATGATGGAGTTGGGGTGGCAGAGATAAGGACCAGGGTGGTCCTCACGAGGGTGGTGGGCCCACCAGGTGATGTGGGATGGGCCAGCAGGTGTGCACAGAGATGGGGTGACCCCGTGTCCCCGCTGTCCCCCCAGATCTGTTCGAGTACAAGTTCATCAACAGCCGGGTGGTGAACAGCACGTTCCTGCACAACAAGGAGGGCTGCCAGCTGGACTTCAGTGACGACAACAACGCCTACATGATCTACTTTGTCAGCTTCCTGGGCACCCTGGCCGTGCTCCCCGGGAACATCGTCTCGGCCCTGCTCATGGACAAGATTGGCCGCCTGCGCATGCTGGGTGGGCAACGGAACCCCTTGGTGGGGCTGGGGGGTCCTGGAGGTGCTTTCAGCCCAAACCAGGCTCTTGATCTTCTTGAGCCACCACCATCACATCTACACTGGTGGGTCATCCCACTTCCATCATCCTTTGGGGACTTTCTTCATCCTCCTTCCACCTGTTGGTCGCCTCCATCTCTGGTGACCTCTTGGGGACTTCCTGGTGGGTCACTCCCATCTCTTGACCCACCACCCTCACCTTTACCCTGGTGGGGTAAAGTCCATCAACCCTTTGGGGACTTTCCTGATCCTCCTCCCACCTCCATCTCTGGTGACCTCTTGGGGACCTCCTGAGGACCTCCTGGTGGCTCACCCTACCTCCATCACTCCCTTTCCTGGTCCTACTCCCACCCGTTGGTCACCTCCATCTCTTGGTGACCTCTTGGGGACCTCCTGGTGGGTCACCCCCACCTCCCTCTCCCCTTTGGGACTCTCGGCCCCACCTCGTGCCTCAGTTTCCCCGCGCTCTGACGTGTCCACGTGTCCCCCAGCTGGCTCCAGTGTCATGTCCTGCATCAGCTGCTTCTTCCTGTCCTTTGGGAACAGCGAGTCTGCCATGATCGCCCTGCTCTGCCTCTTTGGGGGGGTCAGCATCGCCTCCTGGAACGCGCTCGACGTGCTCACCGTGGAGCTCTACCCCTCCGACAAGAGGTGGGGGCCTGGCGTGGAGGTTTTGGGTGCAAAAAGTGAAGTTTTGGGTGCTGGGTGGAGGTTTTGGGTGCAAGGAGTGAAGTTTTGGGTGCTGGGTGGGAGGTTTGGGGTGCTGGGTGCCCATTTTGGGGTTTGGATTTTCCATTTTCGGGTGCTGGATGCCCATCTAAGGATTTTGACTTCCCATTTTGCAGTGCTGGATGCCGATTTAAGGGTTTTGGATTCCCACTTTGGGGTGTTGGGTGCCCATTTAAGGGTTTGGAGTTCCCATTTTGGGGTGCTGGGTGCCCATTTAAGGGTTTGGAGTTCCCATTTAAGGGTTTGGAGTTCCCATTTTGGGGTGCTGGGTGCCCATTTAAGAGTTTGGAGTTCCCATTTAAGGCTTTGAGCTCCCATTTTGGGGTTTTGAGCTCCCATTTTGGGGTTTGGAGTTCCCATTTTGAGGTGCTGGGTGCCCATTTAAGGTTTTGGAGTTCCCATTTTGAGGTGCTGGGATGCTGGGTGCCCATTGAAGGGTTTGGAGTTCCCATTTTGGAGTTCCCATTTTGGGGTTTGGGGTTCCCATTTTGGGGTGCTGGGTGCCCATTTAAGAGTTTGGAGTTCCCATTTAAGGCTTTGAGTTCCCACTTTGGGGTTTTGAGTTCCCATTTTGGGGTTTGGGGTTCCCATGTTGGTGTCCCAGGTGCCCATTTCACCCCTCCAGGTGCCAGTTTCGTGGTACCACCTGCCCCGTGCAGGTGCCCCCCTAGGCTTGGCACCCACCCCTTCCCCCGGGGGGTGCCCTCACCAACCCCAACCCTCCTCATCCTCCCCAGGACGACGGCCTTTGGCTTCCTGAACGCCCTGTGCAAGCTGGCAGCCGTGCTGGGCATCAGCATCTTCACCTCCTTCGTGGGCATCACCAAGGCCGTGCCCATCCTCTTTGCCTCAGCTGCTCTGGCCCTGGGCAGCTCCCTGGCCCTCAAACTGCCCGAGACGAGGGGGCAGGTCCTGCAGTGATGGGGGGCTGGGGGAGAGGGACCCCCCCTTTCCCTGGGGTACCCCCCAAAATCCAGCATTTCCCCCCCACCCCCCCGTCCATCTCCTCGTGCCCCCGGGGTTAGTTCTGCGTTAGACACTGTGAAACGTCTTCTTGGAGCATTTGGGATCTTTTTCATTTGCACTTGGACCCCTCCCCACCCCAAAAAATCCCTCTGTACCCCCAAAACCTCCCTGATCCCTTCAACTCCCCCCAAATTCCCCCCTGACCCCCAATTCTCCCACCCCAGTTTCTTTTCTTGGTGTCACCCCTGTGTGAGTTGCTGCTCATTCCTGGGGGGCTTTAGGGGGATGGGATTTAGGGGGGCCCCCGACCCTCTGAACCCCCCCCCCCAAATCTCTGTGTACCCCCAAATCCCTGCTGAGCCGAGGAGGATGAAGCAGGGGGAGCCCCCTGTGCCTCAGTTTCCCCATCCCCAGCAGGGTCCCCCCAAACCCCCACAGATTTTTTTTTGGGGGGGGGGATAAGAACCCTTGGGGCACCTTGGGGTGGGGGGAGAGCAGGAAATATTGGGGTGCAGCTCCCTTTGGGGGGGTGCAGGAAATATTGGGGTGCAGCTCCCTTTGGGGGGTGCAGGAAATATTGGGGTGCAGCTCCCTTTGGGGGGTGCAGCTCCCTTTGGACCCCCTTGACAATTTTAGGGTGCCCCCTCCCCCTTTAAAGCACATTCCCCCCCCCCCAGGATGCCCCAATTTTTGGGTGCCCCCCCCCCCAATTTTCAGGGTGCAAAGCACAGCCCCCCCTCTCCCCTCCATTTAGGGTGCAGCAGTGGGGGACCCCAAAACTGCCAGTTAGGGATTTTTAACTGATTTTTAAAGGATTTTCCCCAATTTGAGGGAGGCTGGCGTGGGTCAGGGGGGGTTCAAGAGGGGGGGGCTCCCTGCACCCCCTTTTCCTCCTCCCTGCACCCCAAGTCCCCCCCATATCCCCTATTAATAATCCCCTTTTTCCTCCCCCCACCCCAAAACCACCAGCGGTTTGCAAAGCACAAACAGCCCCTAAACCCCCCCCCAAAAAAAAAAAAATCGGGGTGCAAGGGGTCCCCAGTGCTCAAATCGGGGTTCAGGGGGGGTCCCAGTGCTGTGCCCCCTCAAAATTCGGGGTTTGGGGGGGTCCCCCATGCTCTGCTCCCTTCCCATAGGGTTGGGCAGAGCTGGGGGTCTCCCCCAGCCCCAGGGCAGCCCCCCCCCATTCCATGCAGCCCCCCCGTGTGCTTTGTCCCCCCCCTTGGTGTAGCTGGTCCTTGGGGGGCCCCCCCCGGCCCCCCCCTGTAGCTCTGTCGTGCCGTGCTGTAGTTTCAGGTGTTTGTAAATTAATTAAAATGGAAAAAAAACCATCCAAAAAAAAAAAAAATCCCCAAAAAAACCCCACAAAATAGTTACCAACCCCCCCCCCCCCAAAAAAAAAGGATTCTCCAGCTGCCCACAGAACACTTTTATTTAAATTAATTAATTAATGCAGATTCAATGGGAGGGACACCCCAAAAATCCCCCACAGGGTGGGGGTGCTGGGTTGGGGCAGGGCATCACGGGGGGGGGGGGTCACCCCAATTATTTTTGTCCCCTCCCAGTGCTGAAAACAGGGTGGGGGTCCCAGGAACCCCATGTTGTTCCTGGGGGGTCCCAGGATTCCAGTTGTTCCTGGGGGTGTCCTGGAGCTCCAACCAGTTTTTGTGGTGGGGTCCTGGCGCCCCCTGTTTCTTGGGGGGGGTCCCAGGAGTCCCACCCAGTTTTTGGGGGCTCCGTGGCTCCAGTTTCCTGGGGGGTCCTGTTGTTCCTGGGGGGGGTTCCTGTTGTTCCTGGGGGGGTCCCACGTTGTCCCTGGGGGTGTCCTGTTATTCCTAGGGGGTCCCTGTTGTTCCTCGGGGGGTTCCTGTTGTTCCTGGGGGGGGTCCCAGCAGCCCCACGTTGTTCCTGGGGGTGTCCTGTGTTCCTGGGGGTCCTGTGTTCCTGGGGGGTCTGCAGCTACCGTGTTTTGGGGGGGGTCCAGCAGCCCCACGTTGCTCCTGGGGGTTCCTGTTTTCTAGGGGGTCCTGTTGTTCCTGGGGGGTCTCCTAGCATCGTTGGGGTCCACTCCGCTTCCCGTGGCCTTTCCCAGGCCGTCACTGCTTCCCCGCCGCCTCCTCCTCCTCCTCCCCAGCCCCGCGCCGTTCCTCCCTCTTGGAGCCTCCCAGGCAAGGGGGCGCGGGGGGGTTTTGGGGGTCGCTCTGCCACTGCTCGGGGGTGCGGGCCGTGACCTGCAGGGCGTGCAGGGGCCCGGCCAGCTCGGCCCGCAGCGCCTCGTGCACCAGGCGGTGCCGCTGCAGCGGCGACAGCCCCGCGAAGAGCGCGCTCACCACCAGCACCCCGAAATGCGTCTCGGCTCCGGGGGGGCCCCCGTGCCGGGGGGAGTCATCGCGGACCTCCAGGTGCGTGGGCTGGAGGGCGGCGGTCAGCTTGGCACGGATGGTGCGGGCTAAGGGACCGCCCGGGCCACCCATGGCAGCGGCCGCGGCGGCGAGGAGGGGACCCCGCATCGGGGATGGGCTGGAACAGAGAGAGAGAGATGGGAAATTGGGGGGTGCAGGGAGAGAAACCCCCCCAGACCCTCAGGAGGGGACCCCGCATCGGGGATGGGCTGCGAGAGAGAGATGGGAAATTGGGGGGTGCAGGGAGAGAAACCCCCACAGCCCCCAGGAGGGGACCCCGCATCGGGGAAGGGCTGGAACAGAGAGAGAAGGGGGAATTGGGGGTGCAGGGAGAGAAACCCCCCAGCCCCAGGAGGGGACCCGCATCGGGGATGGCTGGAACAGAGAGAGAAGGGGAAATTAGGGGTGCAGGAGAGAACCCCCCGCCAGGGGGAAGGTGCTGGAACAGAGAGAGAGTGGGAAATTAGGGGTGCAGGGAGAGAAACCCCCCCACAGACCCTCAGGAGGGGACCCCGCATCGGGGATGGGCTGGAACAGAGAGAGAGAGATGGGAAATTGGGGGGTGCAAGGAGAGACCCCCAGGAGAGGACCCCACATGAGAAGGGCTAAGAGAGAGGGGAATTGGGGGGTGCAAGGAGGAGAAACCCCCCAGGGGGGGGACCCCACATGTAAAAAGGAAGGTTAGGGGGACAGGTGAGACATCCCCCTGACCCCCAGCCATGGAGAAGGGCTTAAAGAGAGAGAGGGGGAATTGGGGGTGCAAGGAGAGATCCCCAGGAGAGGACCCCACATTGAAGGGCTGCACCGACGAGAGAAGGGTTTGGGGGGGTAAAGGGGAAGACGGACCCCCAGGAGAGGACCCCACAGAGAAGGGGCAGGAGAGGGGATTGGGGGTTACAAGGGAGAACCCCCGGACCAGGGGGCACTAGGGGGGCTGCCAGGGTAGCGTGATTGGGGTGTCGGAGGGGCTGAATGGGCAGGGACTGGGGGAGCTCTGCGGGTCAGCCGGATAAAGGGGGGCTGGGAGGGGCCCCCTTGAACTGGCCATACGGGGAGCACGGGGTGTGGGGAATATAGGGGGCCTCGGAAGGCCGTGACCCTCCTTGAACGCCACTTCCCCGACCACCCACAGGGCACCCCGGGCACCAGGCAGGAAGCTCATCCGAAAGCCCTGACCCCCCTCAGAGCCCCACTGTACCCCCGATCCTCCTCACGGCACCCCCCCCGCAGCTCCGGCGCCCCCCTCACGTTCCCCCCGTGCCCGATCCCCTCACGTGATCCCCTCACGCCCCACCGCCCCACACGTGACCCGCCGCAGTGCCACGTGACCAACCGCCAACCCGCACCTATCATACAAACGCGCCTTTATCCTTTTATGAAGGGCGGAGACAGGTGTGGGGCGTGGCCAGGCTTGCTTGTGAGACACAGGGCATTTTATTTCTCATATTTTTTCCTTATTATTTTCCTAATTTCATCCTGATTTTTCCCGGTTCATCCTCCATTTTCTTACTTTAATCCTGATTTTTCCGTATTGACCCCTATTTTTCCAGCACTGCCCTCATATTTTCCAGATTCACTCTCATTTTTTATTTCTCATTTTTCCAATACACTTTATTCTTTCCTATTTCATCCTGATTTTTCCACGTTCATCCTGATTTTCCTACTTTTATCCTGATTTTTTCCATATTCATCCCTAATTTTCCAGCACTGCCCTCATATTTTCCAGATTCACTCTCATTTTTTATTTCTCCTCATTTTTCCAGGTACACCCTTATTCTTTTCCTGTTTCATCCTGATTTTTCCCAGATCATCCTTAATTTTCCAGGTTCACCCTCTTTTTCCAAGTTTGCCCTTATGAGATTCCCTAAAAATTAAAAGGGAGTTCTTTTGGTCTTTTTTTCTTTTTTTTTTTTACTTTTTTGGGTTCCTGCAGTCCTGCTGCCACCTCATGGCATGGATCCTCTTCTCCTCAAACTTCTCTCTGGCTCAAGAAGTCTTTGTAAACCTCTCCACAAATCCCAAATCCCCAAAAATCCCTGTCATAGTTGAGATGGAGACAACACCAAGCAAACTCCATTTTCAGGAGGCTTCAAACTATTTATTGGAATAGACATTCTCTTATTTATCTTATTTATTTTCTTATTTCTCCTTTTTTCCTTGGTTTCTATGTCAAGCACCTTGGTAGGAAATCCTTTCAGAGGTGAACATGGATCTCAAAATTCTTTGTGCCTCCCAGAAATCGCTTTAAAACCTCTCCCACACCTGGAGAACCCTCAGGATGGGCAGCTCTGAGGGATTCCGTGCCCACCTCACCCCATTTCTCTGTGTGTGCTTGGGAAATCTTGGCTCTCCCTTCCCCTCCCCACTGGAATTTGCCTTTTGGGATCCAGAATCCCCCCTGGCTATTTTTAAAGTGCTCTCGGAGCCCACTCAGCCCCTGCTCTCCCCTGTCAGAATTTTCAGCTGTTTTTTCCTCCCTCTGGGTGGCAACAGCCGGGATTCCCTCCTCATTCCCACCCTGACCAAGCACCGGGATTTTCCTCTGGATTTGGGGGGATTTGGTGGCATTTTCTGGGGTAAGGGGAGTGCTGGGATCCTTGGATGAGGTGTGGGGATGGAGGGATGGGATTTGCGCTTGGGATGGGATTTATTTCCTTTATTTCTGAGGGATGGGATTTATTTCCTTTATTTCTGGAGGAATGGGATTATTTCATTTATTTATTATGGAGGAATGGGGTTTATTTCCTTTATTTCTGGAGGAATGGGATTATTTCCCTTATTTATGGAAGGATGGGATTTATTTCCTTGATTTCTGGAGGGATGGGATTTATTTCCTTTATTTATGGAGGAATGGGATTTATTTCCTTTATTTCTGGAGAAATGGGATTTATTTCCTTCCAAGCGTGGCATGGAAGGAGGAGTGCATCCTTTGGGATTGATTGTGCATCCTGGAAAGAAGAGGCATCCACTCTTCCAGCTCTCTGGCAAACACTTTTTTCCCCAAATTCTTCTCTTCCCACCCCAATCCCAGAGCTCTCCTGGGCTCAGGTGGGCACCAGGATTTGCTCCCTGCAGGTGGAAAACAGCAGGAACTTGGTTTGGGAGCCAGAAGGATTTCCTGGATTGTGTTCCCAAAGGGATTTGTGGGTGCTGGAATGGTGAGGGACCAAATTCCCACCCCTGTCCTCTGGAATGGACCTGGAAAATCCCAGTTTGGACATTCCTGACCATTCCTGACCATTCCTGACCATTCCTTCTCCTTGCAGGGGTTGGTGCAGCACTTCCTGCAGGTTTAGATGGGATTTCAGGTGGGAATGGACCCAAAAAACCCCAATTTGGACATTCCCGACCATTCCTTCTCCTTGCAGCAGGTGCAGGTGGGATTTCAGGTGGGAATGGACCCAAAAAATCCCAATTTGGACATTCCCGACCATTCCTCCTCCTTGCAGCAGGTGCAGGTGGGATTTCAGGAGTGCAGCCAGCATGGCCTGGCAGTCATTGACCCCTGGGGACATTGGCCACCAGCCCTGGGGACACTGGCCATTGATCCCTGGGGACATTGGCCAACTTTGGCCCGTGCCATGTTTGCCTTCAGGACCTGGCTGTGCCCCAGGAGACAAAACGCTGGAAAAGCGTTCCCAGGCAGGGACCATCCCCATTCCCTGCTGGACACATCCCACAGGGAAAAGCTTTTCCACAGGGATTCACCCCCGGCTGGTGCCCACGGGAGTTTCCAAGGAGGAAATCCCAGTGAAGCTCCCACATTCCTTGGGTCTGGGGGCTCCCCAAACCTGGAGCTGCTGTGCCCCACCTTCCCCAGGCCCTGGCTGTTGTTCCAGGCTGGAGCAGAGCCCAGCTAAATTTAGAGGGATCGATTTCAACCCCCGCCTCTGCCCCGCGGGGGGAAAGGACAGAGCAAAGGTGGCCGGGGACGAGGAGCCACGGGGGGATCCCTTCTCTGTGCCCTGAATTTGGGCTCCTGGGACCCCAAACTCATCCAGGACCATGGAGGAGCCCAGGGGGGCTGGAATTGTCCTGGGTTATTCCACGGGTCTCTGTGGCTGTCACCTGGGGCAGAGCTGGTGACAAGGACGCGGGGAAGGAGCTCCTGAGGAGGCTGATCCAGGTGAGGGGGCAGTGGGAGAGCAGGAATGAGGGTCCCAGGGTGTGGTTGGCACCCAGGGGTGGCTCTGATCCCACCTCTGGTGTCCCCAAAGTGAGGGTGGAGTGAAATGCTCAGCGCCCACCCCTGTGAGCAAACAGCTCAAGGAGCACCGGGGGGGTTTAGGTTGGATATCGGGGTGATAAAACTTCAGGGGGATGAAATTTCCTCATGGAAAGGGTGGTCAAGGTGTGGCAAAGCGGAGTCACATCCCTGGAGGTGTTCAAAACCACCTGGGGACAAGTGGTGGCCTTGGAAATGCTGGGTTGGACTTGCTCCTGTGGTCCATGGGGTGCTTGGAGGAATCTTGGGGTACCTGGGGAATTTTAGGGAATCTTGTGGTCCATGGGGTGACCAAAGGAATCTTGGGGTACCTGAAGGAATCTCGTGGTCCATGGGATGCTTGGAAGAATATTGGGGTACCTGGAGGAACCTTGGGATACCTGGGGAATCTGAAGGAATCTTGTGGTCCATGGGGTACCTGAAGGAATCTTGGGGTATCTGAAGGAATCCTGTGGTCCAAGGGGTACCTGAAGGAATTTTGGGGTGCCTGAAGGAATCTTGTTGGGTTTGGCTCCACCTGAGTTTTCCATTGCTCAAATGGTGTTTAAAAGGTCCCATCTCTCCAATCCCACCTTTGGTTTCAGGGGAGCTGCTGAATGAAGCCGGGAGCTGCTGGTGGGTGAGAGACCCCCCGAGTTCTGCATGGATGGGAATGGGGAGAGCTGCCCACAGTAGGAGCCCAGGGCAGCTGGAAAACTCCGGCCTCTTCCTCCGAGCTTTCCTGCTCCTCTTCCTCCTCAGGCATGGTAAGGATCAGCATGGGCAGGGTTGGTCTCTGTAAAAATCAGGAGAAAAATGCTTCCAGGAGGAATCTCCATGAGAATCTTGAGATAGATGGTGGGGGGAATGTTGTGGTTTAGTTTGGTGGGTTGTAGGTGTGAGTTGTTGGTGGCTTTTTGGTTGTTTAGTTTAGAGTAGGTTTAAAGAAAAGGGAAAAAACCCTATAGCTTAGGGATTTTTTTTAGTTTTAATATAGCATTTTATTTTAATATAATATATATCATAAAATAATGAATCAGCCTTCT
This sequence comes from Zonotrichia leucophrys gambelii, assembly GCF_028769735.1. Classification (NCBI taxonomy): domain Eukaryota; kingdom Metazoa; phylum Chordata; class Aves; order Passeriformes; family Passerellidae; genus Zonotrichia; species Zonotrichia leucophrys. The sequence goes on along the minus strand of NC_088194.1, from coordinate 1,931,317 downwards.
GAAACATGGAGTCAAGATTCTCATCTCTTTCCATCTCGGGGTTGCCTGCAAATTCCACATTTGGTGAACCCTGAGTGAGGAACATTACCACAATTTTGGAAGAGATAAGGTGTGATGGTGTTTGCAGGGGTGCCAGGAGGAGGGTCTATGTTTCAGAAGGCTGTTTAATTATTTTATTATATATATTATATTAAAACTATACTAAAAGTATAGAAGAAAGGATTTCATCAGAAAGGAATAGAAAGGAATGACAATAAAATCTTGTGACTCTCAGAGAGTCGGAGACCGCCGGACTGTGATTGGCCATTAATTAAAAACAACCCCATGAGACCAATCAAAGATTCACCTGTTACATTTTACAGCAGCAGATAATTATTGTTTGCATTTCGTTTCTGAGGCTTCTCAGCTTCTAAAGAGAAAAAGATCTTAACAAAAGGATTTTTCAGGAAATATCATGGTGACAATAGATATATATATATATCATAATATAATAAATCAGCCTTCTGAAACATGGAGTCAAGATTCTCATCTCTTCCCATGCTGGGATTGTCGGCAAATTTGGTGAACCCCGAGTGAGGAACATCACCACAATTGTGGAAGAGATAAGGAAAACTGTCCACTTGACAAAAGCCAGCGGCCACACAGATGGTAACAGAACACATCTCGCCTCGAAATGTGGAACAGGGGAGGAGAAGCTGCCCTTTCCCTACTCCATCCTTTCTCTCTCAGTCTCTTCCCAGTGCAAGATCCTCCGCTGCAACTCGGAGTACGTGGCGGCCACGCTCCACCTGCGCGGCCCCGAGCGCGGCGCCGCCTTCTGCACCGCGCTGCGCTCCTACTCGCTGTGCACCCGGCGCACGGCGCGCACCTGCCGCGGCGACCTGGCCTTCCACTCGGCCGTGCACGGCATCGAGGACCTCATGATCCAGCACAACTGCTCCAAGGAAGGCCCCACGGCCCCGCCGCGGCCCCGGCCCGCGGCGCCCAACGCCGCGCACGGCTTCGAGTCGCTCGATATCTGCGATTACGAGAGGAGTTTCCTCTACAAGCACGGCCGGCCCCCCGGTTTCCAGCACTGCGCTGCTTTTGGGGACCCCCACATCCGAACCTTTCATGATGATTTCCACACGTGCCGCGTGGAGGGCTCCTGGCCGCTCCTGGACAATGATTATCTGTTTGTGCAAGCCACCAGCTCGCCGGTGGCCAAGGGGTCCAACGCGACGGTCACCAGCAAGGTGAGGTTAGCGCACAGCATGGGGGGCAAATCCAGGGTCAGGGCATCTCCTGTGCTTCCCAAAATCCTTGGAACCCCTTCAGATCCAGGGAGGGATGAGGAAGGAGGGACAACAGTGGTGAAAGTTGTTGAGGGGACCCTCAAATACTCCTGGTGCTGTCAGCTGATTGTGTGGTGCATGGGGTACCTGGAGGAATCTTGGGGTGCCTGGAGGAATCTTGGGGTACCTGGAGGAATCTCGTGGTCCATTGGGTACCTGGAGAAACCTTGTGGTCCATGGGGTGCCTGGAGGAATTTGTGGTCCATGGGGTGCCTGGAGAGATCTTGTGGTCCATGAGGAATCTGAAGGAATCTTGTGGTCCATGAGGTACTCAAAGCAATCTTGTGGTCCATGGGATACCTGAAGGAATCTTGTGTTCCAAGGAGTACCTGGAGAATCTTGGGGTACCTGGAGGAATTTTGTGGTCCATGGGGTACCTGGAGAGATCTGTGGTCCATGGTGTACCTAAAGGAATTCTGTGATCCATGGGGTGCCTGGAGGAATCTTGTGGTCCATGGGATACCTGAAGGAATCTTGTGGTCCATGGGATACCTGAAGGAATCTTGTGGTCCATGAGATACCTGAAGGAATCTTGTGTTCCAAGGAGTACCTGGAGAATCTTGGGGTACCTGGAGGAGTCTTGTGGTCCATGGGGTACCTGGAGGAATCTTGCTGGGTTTGGCCCCACCTGAGTTTTCCATTGCTCAAAAGGTGTTTAAAAAAGAAGGAAATATTGTAGTTATCCCCAAAGGATGTAGCAGGGATGGTTTGAGGATGGATAGGTGAGGTGACACCTCCATCCTGAGATACCCCAACCCCTGTGATGGAACCACAACCACCACACTCACCCCCCTCCAACCCCACTCTCCACAGCTCACCATCATCTTCAAGAACATGAAGGAATGCATCGACCAGAAGGTCTACCAGGCCGAGCTGGACAACGTCCCCGCAGCCTTCCAGGACGGCTCCGTCGACGGCGGCGCGCGTCCCGGCGGGAGCAGCCTGTCCATCCGCGAGCTCAGCCCCGGCCGGCACGTGGAGATCCGCGCCGGCTACATCGGCACCACCATCGCCGTGCGCCAGGCCGGCCGCCAGCTCTCCTTCTCCATCCGCGCCGCCGAGGAGGTGGCCAGGGCCTTCACGGAGGAGCAGGACCTGCAGCTCTGCGTGGGCGGCTGCCCCCACAGCCAGCGCATGTCCCGCAGCCCCCGCGGGCGCGGCCGCGTCCCCGCCGAGACGGCGCGGGCGCTGTGCCGGGAGATGCTGCCCGTGGAGGATGTCTACTTCCAGTCGTGCGTCTTCGACGTGGTCACCTCCGGGGATGCCAACTTCACCATGGCGGCGCACGGGGCGCTGGAGGATGCCCGGCTCTTCCTGCCCGATGCTGAGAAGCTCCACATCTTCCAGGCTGGGGGAGGCTGCCAGCTCAGCTCTCCATTGTTTCTGCTCCTCTTCCTCCTCCCGTGTGGATTTTGGGCTGGTTTGTTGCACTTTTAAGGCCTGCTTGCTCTGTAGGGAACCTGCGAGAGCTGCTGGCTCCACCTTGAAGGTTCCTCACCTTGGCTCCACCTTGAAGGTTCCTCACCTTGGCTCCACCTTGAGGGTTCCTCACCTTGGCTCCACCTTGAGGGTTCCTCACCCTGGCTCCACCTTGAAGGTTCCTCACCCTGGCTCCACCTTGAAGGTTCCTCACCTTGGCTCCACCTTGAAGGTTCCTCACCTTGGCTCCACCTTGAAGGTTCCTCACCCTGGCTCCACCTTGAAGGTTCCTCACCTCAGAGACCCAAGAGAGGGAAGGGGTGAACCCCTGGTTTGTACCCACAGGTCTCGCATGGATGGTGCAGCTGCTCCCAGCTCCTCTCCTGAAGGCAGTTCCAATTTTTTCCGTTCCATTCTGACACGTTCCTTTTCCCCTCAGGATGTGGCATTTTGGTGCATCAAAGGAAGATAAATCCCCAGGGTTAGAAACCCCTCCGAGCCTTTCCATAACTAATTTCCCACCTTTCTCCCCATGTTAATCCAGCAGAATTCCACTCAGCAACCTCACAGATCCAGAAATAACAGACTCAGAGCCCAAAGCCCAATTTTTGGGCAGTAAAAAAAATTTTTAATGGATTTGGGACCTTTCACTCAGCTGCTCCCAAAGCAGAGCAAGGCCACAAATAATTTTGGGGAGCGTTGTGACCAAGAGGGAGACTTTTGAGTGGAAATCAGCCGGTTTTGTCCATGTTTCCTCTTCCAGGATAAATAACAAATGAATCTCCAGCAGTGGGAGCTGTGGAGCTTGAGATCTCCCATATCCCAGGCCGCTGTTGCTATTTTTCCTTGTTTTCTTGGCACCTGTTGTGGACTCAGTTTAGCCGGGTCTGGGCTTGGGGACCGGTGTCAGGTTTTAGGGAGGACAAAATTCCCTTGGGAATTCTCTCCCTTGGGCCCAGGTTCTCTGTTGCTGCTCAAATCCAACCCAAACTGGAGCTTTTGCTTGGAAAAACAGAATTCCTGATGGCAAGGATCCAGCTGGGCACACAGAGGGGCAGGTATTGCCCCGTGGAAGGTGCAGGACTGCAGAGGGGAGGGCAAATTTCCCATATTTCAGAGGATTTCAGTAAAGCAGATGGAGCTCTACAGGAGAAATCATTTCCTTAGGGAAGACTTTCCTTTGTTTTTAATAAAGTGTTAAAAACTTGGCCATCCCTGTGGCACAGAATTGCAGGAAGGGCTTGTGGACGTGGGGGAAAAGGGAATTTCCGCCCTTCCAGGCACGGAGGCTCCATCAAGGGAGGTTCCACCATTCAAGTTCCAATACATCCACAGGATTTTCTCTTTACTCTTTTGTGCCCAGAGCGCGGAGAACACACAGGAAATAATTTCACGGATATCACGGTGAGTTCCCCCTCGGATGGGTGCTCAGAGCACACAGTGAGGAGCAGGAGACCTGCTCCGTGTTTTTTTATTTTTTATTCTGTTCCCGGTAATCCCTGATGGGTTTGACATTAAAGGGTCTATTTTTGAGTCCCCATTTCCTGTCATCTGTCCCTTCATGTCTTTGGGCAGCAGTGGCAGATGAGGATAAGAATATCTCCTTCCTGCCCTGCTCCCGTGGCTCCAGAGCTTTGGTGGATGGAGGGGAAAGCCAGCTGCTTCCTGATGTCTCCTTTTGGGAAGAAAATCATCTGGGCAGGGATAAAACCCTCTGGAGGGGATAAAATCCTCCGTGGGGAGAATGTTCTCCATAGGGATGAAACCTCTGTGGGGATGAAACCCTCAGGAGCAGCGTTGGTGGTGCTGGAGCTCCTGGTGGAAATGAGATGGGTTTGATGATGCAGAACTTAATTGTCCTTTAGTTGTTGGCCTGTGGAGCCACTCAACAAGAATTCCATGGGGAAAGGAGGGCTCCCAGTGGAACCAGACCTTCCCACCTCCTGCACCACCAGGACTGGGCCTGGAGCTTCCCTCGCCAGCCCTTTCTCAGGAGCCACCTCTGAAGTTTAGGGAGCAGCTCCCAAACTGAAAATGCCCAGGAATTGTGATTTGGGGAGCTCTGGTTTCAGATTTGAGGCTCAGCAGCTCCACCCAACCCAGAGTTACAGCAGGAGTGGCCCAACGTGGACAATTCTGACAACTGGATTACAACGTGGAGAAGCTGTTTCTGATGAATTATGGACTCATTAAGGCTGGAGAAACTTCTGAGATCATTAATCATTAACTCTCCCCCAGCACTGCCAAGGCCGCTCCTGACCCGTGACCCCAGGCACCACATCCACTTGTTTTTGAACACATCCAGGACGGTTCCAACGTCTGACCTCCCTTCCCACCAACACAATTCCCAAAATATCCAACCCAAACCTTCTCCTGAGGCCTCCTCCTCTTGGGAGACCACCCTGAACCCCCCCCAGCTCCAGCTGGGAGGTGAATTCCCCCGAGTGGGCTCTGCTGGAGCTGGATGGAGAAGCTGAGATGTTTTTGAGCCGGTGACATCAGCCATGGAGGGGAAGGGTCGATCCAAAGTCCTTTGACGTCAATGGAAAGAAATTTGTTGACATCAACAACTCAGAGTGGTGCCAATGTTCTGCTGCTGGGTGTGGGGTGGGGGAAGAGGCTGTGCCTGCCCCGGGGTGGCCCTGAGGAGGAGCAGGGTGGGACAATTTGGGAATGGGACAGGACCACCCCATGGTTGGCACTTTTTCCCCATTTAGATGAACACCTGCATTGGGTTTGAGATCCTGAAGGGTGTCCAGAGGAGGGGGTGGCCCTGGGACACAGGGAGATGGTGGCCCTGATACAGACGAGATGGTGGTTGGATGGATGGATGGATGATGGATGATGGATGGATGGATGGATGGATGGATGGATGGATGGATGGATGGATGGATGATGGATGATGGATGGATGATGGATGGATCGATGGATGGGTGATGGATGGATGATGGATGATGGATGGATGATGGATGGATGGATGGACAGATGGATGGATGGATGGATGATGGATGGATGGATGGATGGATGGATGATGGATGATGGATGATGGATGGATGGATGATGGATGGATGATGGATGGATGGATGGACAGATGGATGGATGGATGGATGGATGATGGATGGATGATGGATGATGGATGAATGATGGATGATGGATGGATGATGGATGGATGGATGGATGATGGATGGATGGATGATGGATGATGGATGGATGATGGATGATGGATGGATGGATGATGGATGGATGATGAGGATGGATGGATGATGATGGATGATGGATGGATGGATGGATGATGGATGGATGGATGATGGATGGTGATGGATGATGGATGATGGATGGATGATGGGATGGATGGATGGATGATGGATGGATGATGATGATGGATGGATGATGATGGATGGATGGATGGATGGATGGATGGATGGATGATGGATGGATGGATGATGGATGGATGGATGGATGGAGATGGATGGATGGATGGGATGGATGGATGATGGATGGATGGATGGATGGATGGATGGATGGATGATGGATGGATGGATGTGATGGATGGATGTGGATGGATGGATGATGGATGATGGATGGATGGATGATGGATGATGGATGGGATGGGTGGATGGATGATGGATGGATGGATGGATGGATGATGGATGATGGATGGATGGATGGATGATGGATGGATGGATGGATGGATGGATGGATGAGGATGGATGGATGGATGGAATGGATGGATGGGATGGATGGATGGATGGATGGATGGATGTGGATGGATGGATGGATGATGGATGGATGGATGGATGGATGGATGGATGGATGGATGGATGGATGGATGGATGGATGGATGGATGGATGACAGATGGATGGATGATGGAGATGGATGGATGGATGAGATGGTGATGGATGGATGAATGATGGATGGATGATGGATGAGATGAGATGGATGGATGATGGATGGATGGATGGATGATGGATGGATGGATGGATGGATGATGGATGGATGGATGATGGATGGATGGATGTACAGATGGATGGACAGATGGATGGACAGATGGATGGACAGATGTACAGATGGATGATGGATGGAGAATCCTCTGCCATTCCCGGGAAAGCCTCTAGATGTCCACAGAACCCAGCACTGCGGCACAGTCAGAGCTCCAGAGTCACAGGATTTCCATCCTCACCCCCATCCACAAGGAATCACAGAATTCCAGAATTCCAGAATTCCTTCCAGGTTGGTTCTGGCTGGAACAGACCTTCAGGATCATTTTGCTGGTGGCAGGGACACCTTCCAGACACCAGATGGCTCCAAGCCACCTTTCTCTTCCCTGACCTTGACACTCCCAGCTCGGAGCAGTTTCTGCTGCTGAAAATGAGGAAAATTCCCCATTTTTTTGCTGTCTGAGGGGCTCCAGGGGCTCTGCCCCTCTCTGCTGTCACTGTCCCTGCCAGAGAAGGTGACAAAGACGGGATTTTGCACTCCCAAAATCTGAATTCCTCCCTGTTTATGGACGGCTGAGCTCTTCTGGAACCTTCTCTCCCCCTCCCTGCTCCACAAAACCCCCACAGGGCAGAGAACAGGGGAGGAAATCCCACCTGGATGGAGAATTTCCACACCCCAGTCTCCAGTGGGAGCTGGAAAAATGGGATTTCACGGGAAAAAATCCTCCTGAGGGAAGGGGAAAAGGGGATCCTGATCCCTGACCCTGCAGAATCTCAAATATGGGGGTCAAAAAGCTTTTGTTGGGGACAAAACAGCAAAAAAAGGAATTTTTTTAATTTTTTTTTTTTTTAACTTAGAATTTGGGCAATTGAGAGGTGTTTTTAAAAATGTTAATTTTATTTTTAGTGTTATGAGAAGGGTGAGACAATAGAGATGTTATCATTAGAACTTAAAAAGAAATGTTATAGAAATAGAGAAATGTTAATAAATGGAATAGAAAGAGATGTTATAAAAATAGAAATGAATGTTATAAAAATAGAAATAAATGTTATAAAATTAGAAATGAATGTTATAAAATAATAGAAATAAATGTTACCAAAATAGATGTTATAATTTATGTTATGACAATTAGAAGTTAACTATTTTTTAATTATAATGCGTTATAAGTGGGTTTTGGTTTATTAGTTGTAGTTACACCATGTTGTAAATGCTTTAAAGCCAATAATTTAAAATTACTCTTTGTGGGGTTTATCATAATGTATTTTTATAGTTCTATTTTTTAAAGTATTATAGTGGCTTTTTATAGTTCTATTTTTTAAAGTATCTAAACTTCTTTTTAGTTCAATTCTTTCCTTACCAACGTTCATTTTATTTTATGGTATTTCTAAGTCAGTATTTCTCATTTTCAGGTTTCTGCATGTCAGTTTTCTGCAAGGCTTTGGGTTTCCTCTTGGGCTATAAATTTATTTCCCACTATATATATATAAAATATATAAATATATAAATATATAAATATATAAATATATAAGTATATGAACATATAAATATATAAATATATAAATGAATATATATAAAGTGTATATATATATAAAGTATATATATATTAAATGTGCATATATATATACATATACCTACTTTTTATATATATACTTTATATATAATAAATATATTATAAGAAATGAAATATATTATAATATATAAATATACATTATATAATACATTATATAATATATAACATAATATATAATATATAATATTATATATTATATATAATATATAATATTATATATAATATTATATATAATATATAATACGAAAATAATAAATTAAAAATATAAATATGCTATACAAATATAGTGTATATTTATATATATTTATATATCACATATAAATATATATTAATATATTTCCATTATATTTATATATTTATATTTATATTTATATTTATATTTATATTTATACTTATATTTATATACAATATATAAATATATAATATATTATAAAATATATATTTATTATTGTGGGACAAGCAGCTGCTTTCCAGGAGCCAACCCAGTTCCAGAGTCCTTTTTTTGTTCCCAGCTGGGCTCCGTTCCCAGCGCTCCCCGTGCACAAACAAGCAGAGGAAATGCTTTTTCCACCCCAGCTCCAGCTGCACACTCTGTCCCCTGCTCCAACCACTCCGGATCCCTCCCTGCCCCTCTCTGCCCCCCTTTCCCAGTCTGGAAAATGCTGGAAGGGACCATATAAGGTGAGAAAAATGGAATAAACACCCCGGAGAAGCTGCAGGGCCGCAAGAACCCTCCCTCTCTCCAACAGATCCAGACGAAATTCTGCTTTTTTTTATAGCAAGGACAAAGGCCAGGCTGCCCCAGGAGCTCCTGGCAACCAACCCTGATAACCTGGAGCAGAAAAAAAAGCACAGGATCTTATCAGCAGCAGAAAAATATATATATATATATATAACCAGGGATCTTATCAGCACCAGAGGGCTGTGCTGGCACAAACAAGTCTGAGCCGTGCCCAATTCCTTCCCCTGGCTGAGTCACCCCAGGGTTCATTTTCTGCCCCTGTGCCTTTGGAAGTGGGTTATTCCCAGGCTGGGTGACTCACAGTGGCCTGGAATTCTCTTTTCTCTATTTAAAAGCTCCAGGAAAAATTGTGGATCCTGTCATTCTGCCCATCCATCCACCTGGATCCAACCTCCTGCCAGCACTAAAATTTTATTTATCACTTTAATACCCCTCCCATGGGTGTTCAAGTGTTTAATAAAATTTTAGTGGGAGCAGGAGGTGGTTCCTGCCCAGAGCTGCTGGTGATTCCTCTCCTGATTTTCTTGGTTTTGAAGGAGATTTTATATTGGGAGAATTGGCTTTTTATTTCATCCATTCACTTGAAGAACCTCTGAGCCCATGGGATGGGGATAAATGCCTTAAATAACATTTTAGTGCCTTAAATTTAGTGCTGGCAGGAGGTCGTCCCTGCCCAGAGCTGCTGGGATTCCTCTCCTAATTTTCTTGGTTTTGAAGGAGATTTGATATTGGGAAAATTGGCTTTTTACAAGTAACAGCTTGGAGGGAAGTGAATGCTTTAAATAAAATTTTAGTGGGAGCAGGAGGTTGTCCCTGCCCTGGTGATTCCTGATTTTCTTGGGTTTGATATTGGGAAAATTGGCTTTTTTCAAGTAAAAATCCTGACACCACACTCCAGATTAATTCAGATTTCCTGGCCATTTCTTTTCACTATTTAGGAGCTCCAGGAAAAATTATGGATCCTCTCATTCTGCCCATCCATCCACCTGGGGAATCTCTCAGCCCATGGGATGGGGATAAATGCCTTAAATAACATTTTAGTGCCTTAAATTTAGTGCTGGCAGGAGGTTGTCCTTGCCCTGGTGATTCCTGTACTGGATTTATTTGGTTTGATATTGGAAAATTGGCTTTTACCAAGTGAAAATCCTGACCCCCCACTCCAAATTAATTCAGATTTCCTGGAATTCTCTTTTCATTATTTAGGAGCTCCAGGAAAAATTATGGATTCTGCTATTCTGCCCATCCATTCACCTGGGGAACCTCTGAGCCCATGGGAAAGCAGCTTGGATGGGGATAAATAAAATTTTAGTGCTGGCAGGAGGTTGTCCCTGCCCTGGTGATTCCTGTCCTGGATTTATTTGGTTTGATATTGGAAAATTGGCTTTTCCCAAGTGAAAATCCCAACCCTCCTCCAAATCCATGCAGAATTCCTGGAGGGAATTCTCCACCCTCGAGGGAATTGCCCGGGATGGAGGGCAGCGGGGGAAAGGGCAGCTCAGGGAGGATTTTTGGGATGTGGAACGTGCTCGGGATCATTTCCCGATGAGTTCCTTGGCCCTTTGGCTCTGCTGGAATGTCTGAGGGGATGGGAACGGGAGAGGGAGAGCGTAAACAGGGGCAGAGATCTGAGGGCTCAAATATCCCCTGGCAGGGAAGGCTGGAAAAAGCTCCCCACCTTTCACCAAATTATTATTATAATTATTGTTATATTTATAGTATAATTTTAAAAAATCTGTATATTTATATTATAAATATAAAGTATTATTTATACACAATATATAAATATATATTATATAAATATATAAAGATAAATATAGACATATATTAATATAATATAATATAATATAATATAATATAATATAATATAATATAATATAATATAATATAATATAATATAATATATACATATTAATATACTAAATGTATTCTATCAATGTATTAATGTATAATATTAATATATCAATACATGAATACATTATATCACTATATTAATATATTTAAAATATATGAATACTATTATATAAATAGATAAATACATCAACAGATAATATAAATATATTATATATTTACATTTCAAATATAAATGAGTACAGATAAATGTAAGTATATAATATATAAACATATAGAAAGAAATATATGCACGTATAATATAAATGTATTCTTTATATTTATATATTTAAATAAATATAAAAATATACAATATAAATATATATTTATATTTCAAATAGAAATGAATACAGATAAATATAATAAGTTATATATAAGTTATATATAAGTTATATATATAGAATAAGTTATATATATAGAATAAGTTATATATATATAAGTTATATATAAGTTGGCCAATAAGTATATAGTATGTAAACATATAATATAGAAATAAATATATACACATATAAAATGAATATAGTTTTATATTTTATTTTTATATAAATTAAAATTATAATTTAATTATAATTTAATTATAATTATAAATCCCTAATTCTCCATGAACCCATCATTTTTTTCCTAGTGGGAGACAACAGGGACCAGAGAAAAAAAAATCTGCATTTCCTCCATTGTGCACCAAGCAAGGAATAATTAATTCCCTCTCAAGGTGGAATTGTGTCCTGTGGCTTGGCAGGAGGGCAGTTTATGCCCCGGGGTTTATCCGGAGCTTTATCGGTTTATACGATCAGGTGTGAATTAACTCCGGGGGGAAGAAGGGCAGGAACAGCGCCAGGAGCAGCGGGACAAACAGCCCTGAAGGACAACTCCCAACAAAAACAACAGAAACCCAACAGAGCCTCCCTGGAAATGGCCGCCACTCCCATTTCCACCGCTGGCTCGCCCCATGGACATTGTTCTCCCTCCTGAGCTGGGAAAGGACCAAAACTGGGCAAAAAAATAAAGAGGAAAAGAGGAAATTGTTGGAGTGGAGTAATGCTGAATGTGAAATTCTGATTTACTCCTCAAATCCCTGCTGGAAAACAGGGCCAGGGCTCCATGGACATTGTAATTCCTCTGCATTTTCCTGAGGTGGGAAAGCACCAAAAACTGGGGGAAATAAAAGAGGAAAAATAGCAAATTCTTGTCTTGGAGTAATGCTGGTGTAGGGAGGGAAATCTGATAGTTTCTCAGAAACCAAAGTTTCCTTTGGAGGGGTTGGGAAGGAGGAGAAATTCTGTTTTAGTGCTCAAAACAGGGCCAGGGCTCCATGGACATTGTACTCGTTCCTCTGCATTTTCCTGAGGTGGGAAAGCACCAAAAACTGGGGAAAATAAAAGAGGAAAAAGATCAAAATTCCTGTCCTAGAGTGAGCAATGTTCATGGGAGAGAATTGTGATGGTTTCTCAGAAACCAAAGTCTCCTTTGGAGGGGTTGGGAAGGAGGAGAAATTCTGTTTTACTGCTCAAAACAGGGCCAGGGCTCCATGGACATTGCTCTCCTCTTTCCTCTGCTTTTTCCTGAGGTGGGAAAGCACCAAAAACTGGGGAAAAAAAAGAGGAAAAAGAGAAAAATCTTGTCCTGGAGTGAGCAAATCTGGTGTAGGGAAAGAAATCTGATGGTTTCTCAGAAACCAAAGTCTCCTTTGGAGGGGTTGGGAAGGAGGAGAAATTCTGTTTTAGTGCTCAAAACCAGGCCAGGGCTCCATGGACATTGCTCTCCTCTTTCCTCTGCTTTTTCCTGAGGTGGGAAAGCACCAAAAACTGGGGAAAAAAAAGAGGAAAAAGAGAAAAATCTGTCCTGGGAGTGAGCAATTGTTATGGGAGAGAATCTGATGGTTTCTCAGAAACCAAAGTCTCCTTTGGAGGGGTTGGGAAGGAGGAGAAATTCTGTTTTACTGCTCAAAACTGGGCCAGGGCTCCATGGACATTGTTCTCTTTCCTCTACTTTTTCCTGAGGTAGGAAAGCATCAAAAACTGGGGGGAAAAAAGAGGAAAAATAGCAAAATTCTGTCGTGGGAGTAGCAATGTTCAGGGAGAGAATCTGATAGGTTTCTTGAAACCAAAGTCTCCTTTGGAGGGGTTGGAAAGGAGGAGAAATTCTGTTTACTGCTCAAAACAGGGCCAGGGCTCCATGGACATTGCTCTCCTCTTCCTCTGTTTTTCCTGAGGTGGGAAAGCACCAAAAACTGTGGGAAAAAGAGGAAAAAAAATTGTGTCCTGGAGTGAGCAAATTTGGTGTAGGGAGAGAAATCTGATGTTTCTCAGAAACAAAGTTCCTTTGGAGGGGTTGGAAGGAGAAATTCTGTTTTAGTGCTCAAAATCCTGGGCACAGGGCTCATGCACATTGTTCTTCTTCATCTGTTTTTTCCTGAGGTGGGAAAGCACCAAAATTGGGGGGGAGAAAAATAGCAAATTCTTGTCGTGGAGTAATGCTGGTGTAGGGAGGGAAATCTGATAGTTTCTCAGAAATGAGTCTCTTTTGGAGGGGTTAGAAAGAAGGAGAAATTCTGTTTTAGTGCTCAAATCCCTGCTGGAAAACAAGGCCAGGGGTTATGGGATGGATTTGGGTGTTTGCTGCAGCTTGGGTCGATGTTTGTGAAGGATATTTTGGGGAAAAAGTGTCCCCAAGCTGAGTGGGAAGCAAAAAACACTCCCAGAAATACACCAGGAACAGGGAGGGAAGCCCAAATTCAAATTCCCCAAATTTAGGAGCCTCAAATTTGATGCTGAACCCCTAAACTCAGCCTAATTTACCCCAAATAACAGAGGGGAGTGTGTGCAGGGAAGAGTGAAAATACCACTGAGGTGGTGGGAACAGTCCCAAAAATACACCAGAAGGAGGAAAAAATACACCAGAAGGAGGGAGGGAACCCCCAAATTCAGGTTTTTATGCTGAACCCCCAAATTCACCCTTATTTACCCCAAATAATGAGCAGGGAATGTGTGCAGGGGGGGTGTGAAAACACCACCCAAGGCAGTGAGGGAACCCCTCAGAAGCAGCTGAGGGATTCCAGGGAATGGAAGCAGCAGAAAAGGGAAAATCCTGCCCAGATGAGTCTCCCCCAGTTTCATCCGTACCCCAAATCCGCCCTAATTAACCCAAATTAATAGGGGAGAGTTCACTGGGGGGGCTGAGGGAGGGCAATGGAGGCGCCCCCAGATTTCATTTCTCACACCCTGGATGGGGAGCAGGATTCTGAGGAAGGAGGTGAAGGCTCTCCACCCCTCAGGGCCCCTCAGGGCCGCTCCCAGTGCTCCCAGTACAACGCGGCCTGTCCCAAACTGGGAACAACACCCCCGTTCCCCCCCCCACCCTGGGAACATGACATCGTGTTCCGCGTTCGCCATTGGCCAGAGCCGCCGCCCATCCTCGCTCCCCATTGGCCCCCCGAGCTGTCACTCCACCCCCGTCCGTCCCGCCCCCGCTGAACACGCGCTGCTTTCCTTCACACGCTGTCCACGCTCCCCGGGCCCTGCTCTGATTGGTCAGTGCTGCCGTAAACAAGGCAGCGGCAGCCAATCAGCGCGCTGATCACGCGAGCAGCACGCCCGGCCACGCGCCCTCAGCGTGGCGGCCCCGAGAGCAACAGGCGCGGGCGGGGGTGGGCGGGGACCCCGAGCCTATAAAAGGTGGAGACAGCAGCGGCTCCCTCAGAGCGCTGAGGTCCCGGGGCAAGGAGCTCCTGTGGGAACTTCGCAGCGTCTCTCTAAACAAAGCCTCCACTCCCTTTTCCTTTTTTTTTTTTTTTGCCTCGGGCGGATTTTGTTGCCCTACAGGGATAAAACCCTGCAGCCTTTACTTGATCAAACCGTTCGTCCTCGTCCTACCCCAGCCATGGTGATGTTCAAGAAAGTGAAGAACTTCGCTGTGGCCTTCAGCGAGCCCGACAAGGTTTACTTCAGCGGGGACAAGGTGGCCGGGCGAGTGCTGGTGGAGGTGGCCGAGGTGACCCGTGTCACCGCCGTCAAGGTGCTGGCGTGTGGCGTGGCCAGGGTGACCTGGGCCAAGGGCCCGGCCCAGTGCCGGCAGGAGATGGAGTACCTGCGCTTCGAGGACGTGCTGGCCCTGGAGGAGCAGCCCACAGGTGAGGCCATGGGGCTGGAAAAGTGGTGAGGGTGGCTTTAAATATTGGTTTGTAAACCCAACCCAATTTAGGGGTTGGTCACAGAAGGGGTGTGGTGAGGCTGGATGGGGTAGGGGGTTTGGGAAAGGCACCCTTAGAACTCTTGATCACCAGCGCAGCCTTAACGGTGTGCCTGGAGTTTGGGAAAAATAACTAAATGTAGGAAAACTTAACAACTTGGCCAAGCCAAGTCGAAGTTTAGGAGCGAAAGGACAAAATCAGAGCCTGGGGAGCTGCTGTGGTGTGTTGTGACTCCACAGGGGTTGGGAACACCGGTGGCACGGTCAGGGCCGGGCACAGGATCACACCCTGGGGCTGGAGCTGGGAGATAAAGGGGAAGCTGGAGCTGGGGTGGAGCCAGCGGGACACTCAGCTCTGCCCCGGGGTGTTGGTGAGGTGCAGGCAGAGAACACGGGGTTCCCGGGGTGTGCACAGGGCTTGGCCAACACCCTCGGAGCTCAGGATCACCCTGACGATTTCCCTGCCCTTTTCCTCCTCCAGATGACGACGGCTCAGTCATCCTGAGACCCGGCAACAAGTACGAGTACAAATTCGGCTTCGAGCTGCCCCAGGGGTGAGTATGAGGCAGCAGCTGCCACTGGGGTTGAATCAAACTGGAATTAAACTGGAATTAAACTGGAAAATGGCTGTTTTGGCTCTGGAGTGACCCCCTGTTTGTCTGCAGGCCGCTGGGCACCACGTTCAAGGGCAAGTATGGCTCTGTGGATTACTGGGTGCAGGCGTCTCTGGAGCGCCCGGCCTGCCCCGCTCAGCTGATCAAGAAACGCTTCGAGGTGATGGATCCTGTGGATGTGAACACCCCGGAACTGCTGGTGAGCCCCTTTTCTCTCTCAGAGCTGGTGAGAAAAGCCCTTGGGGGGGAGGGTCAGCCCAAGCCAGTGGTGGCTTTAATCAGATCTGAGCGGGATTAAGGGTGGGATTAAGGAGGTGTGGATAATTCCAGAAACTGACACTGGGTGGGGCGTGTTGGGCACTCCAGGGGAATTCGAGGCTCGGTTGCAAAAAGGGGAAGGAAGAAAAGGAGGAAGGAAGGGTTGGAAGGACAAGATGGGGCCAGTGTTTGACTGTTCCTTCTCTCCCCACAGTCTCCAGTTGCAGCCAAAAAGGAGAAGAAAGTGTCGTGCATGTTCATCCCCGACGGCCGCGTGTCTGTCAGCGCCCAGATCGACAGGAAAGGCTTCTGTGAAGGTGAGGATTGATGGGAACGGGGAACTGCAGTGGGGGAACCTCGGGGAAACCCCAAACCCCTTTAACAGTCGGTCATTGCCTTGGCAGGTGACGAGATCTGCATCAATGCCGACTTTGAGAACACCTGCTCGCGCATCGTGGTGCCCAAGGCCGCCATCGTGGCCAAGCACACCTACCTGGCCAACGGGCAGACCAAGGTGTTCTCCCAGAAACTCTCGTGCGTTCGTGGCAACCACATCATCTCGGGCACCTCCGAGTCGTGGCGTGGCAAAACCATCCGTGTGAGGAAGCTGAAACCTTCCATCCTGGGCTGCAACATCCTCAGGGTGGAGTATTTCCTGCAGGTGAGTTCTTATCTTTTAGTTTGCCTGGGGATTTTTTATCTTGGGGGGTTTTGTGCTACAGATCTCTAAGTTTTGGGGTTTTGTTGTTTCAGATTTATGTCAGCGTTCCAGGCTCCAAGAAAATCATCCTGGAGCTGCCCCTGGTGATCGGGAGCCGCTCTGGCATCGGCAGCCGCAGCTCCAGCATGGCCAGTCAGACCAGTTCCGAGATGAGCTGGGTGGACCTGAACCTGCCCGATGCTCCCGAGGGTGAGTTGGGGTGGGATCCCCTGTCCGGAGTGTGTGGAACCCCCTCAGTGATGTCCCAGCCGAGCTCATCGGC
Organism: Zonotrichia leucophrys gambelii; assembly: GCF_028769735.1. Lineage (NCBI taxonomy): Eukaryota > Metazoa > Chordata > Aves > Passeriformes > Passerellidae > Zonotrichia > Zonotrichia leucophrys. Next base: position 1,914,385 of record NC_088194.1, on the reverse strand, counting down.
GTTTTCCTGCCTCTCCACAGCTCCCCCGTGCTACCTGGACATCGTGCCCGAGGATCACCGCCTGGAGAGCCCCACCACGCCCCTGCTGGACGATCCCGACGGCTTCGACAGCCCCATCTTCATGTACGCGCCCGAGTTCAAGTTCATGCCGCCGCCCACCTACACGGAGGTGAGCACGGCAGCGGCGCCGGGGGAGCCGGGCCGGGCTGGGGCCGCGCTCACCGGGGCAGGTTCCTCACCCTCGTGCTGCCCGCAGGTGGATCCCTGCGTGCCCAACAACAACAACAACAACAACGGCAACACCGTGCAGTGAGCTCCGCACCCACACCCGGGGCTCTGAGCCCGCAGCGCGTCTGGAAAAGGGAAAAATGTCACATTCCTGAGGAGCTGCTGCGGAATTGCTGCACTTCCCGAGGAATTCCTGCACTTCCCGAGGAATTCCTGCACTTCCCGAGGAATTCCTGCGCTCCCAGGAGCTGCTGCGCTCCCAGGAATCGCCGCGTTCCCGAGCAATTCCTGCGCTCCCCAACTCAAATCTCGAGGGACAAAAAAAATCCCTCAGGGACTGTGGGGAGAGACCGAGCGGATCCAGCCGGGAGATCTCGGCTGTCGCGGTGCTCGTCCTGTCGTGACAGGGCCAGGCAGGGAGTTGTGGTTTTTAATGAATTCCAGCTTCATTTCGGGACTCTGGGCGCTCCCGCCGAGGGCAGCAGGGGGCGCTGTGACATCGTGAATCCGTCCTGTCGCGACACAGCGTTGGTGTCACGACCTTTTGTACTCTGGTTTTGTACATAGCGTATCGGGGAGGGGTGGGGGGGAAAGCACAAAAATGCAAATTTTGTACTTTTACTGGCCCCTGGGGGGCAAAGTTTGTAATAAAGTTGTAATAAATAAATGAAATTATTCCGTTGTCTCGTGTGTGTCTCCGGGGGTGGGAGGATGGCAGGAACCCCCTTGGAATCAGGATGGAAATAAATTGTTTTCCCAATTTTTGGTTTCTTCCAGAGGGGTTTTGGTTTGTTTTTTCCTGGGAGCAGACCAAGAGGGATTTTTTGTTTTTTCCAGAGAGGAAAAGCAAAAAAAGCTGAGGAGAAAAAAAGTAATAAAAGGAGGGAAACTGAGGCACAGAGAGATGGAAACAAAGTGGGGAAACTGAGGCAGGAACTGTTATGCTGCCTTTTTTTTCTGGTGCTTCTGAGGTTTTCCTGTTCTTTTTCAGGAGAAAAAAAAAGTTAAAAAAATAGTACAAAGAAGGGAAACTGAGGCACAGAGGGGGGGTGCAGAGTGGGGAAACTGAGGCACAAACTGCTTTACCTGCATTTTTATGGGGGGGTTTGGGGGGTTTTCCTGTTTTTCCAGGGGAAAAAAAAAAGAAAAAAAATCGAGCAGAAAACAGTGCCAAGAAGGGAAACTGAGGCACGGAGAGGTTGGAAAACAGAGTGGGGAAACTGAGGCACGAACTGCTTTTCCTGCATTTTTCTGGGGGAGCTTCTGGGAGGTTTTCCTGCTTTTTCCAGGGTAAAAAAGGCAAAAAAATCGGAGCAGGAAAACAGTGCCAAGAAGGGAAACTGAGGCACAGAGATGAAATAGGCAGAATGGGGAAACTGAGGCAGGAACTGCTTTTCCTGCCTTTTTTTCTGCAGGGGGTTCTGGGGTTTTCCTGGTTTTTCCAGGGGAAAAAAGGCAAAAAAAATCTGAGCAGAAAAACAGTGCCAAGAAGGGAAACTGAGGCACGGAGAGGTTGGAAAACAGAGTGGGGAAACTGAGGCACGAACTGCTTTTCCTGCCATTTTCTGGGGTTTTCCTTGTTTTTCCAGGGGGAAAAAAAGCAAAAAATCTGAGCAGAAAAACAGTGCAAAGAAGGGAAACTGAGGCACGGAGAGACTGGAAAACAGAGGGAAAAGAGAGTGGGGAAACTGAGGCAGGAACTGCTTTTCCTGCCTTTTTTTTCTGAGATTTTCCTGGTTTTTCCATGGGAAAAAAGGCAAAAAAAAAGCTGAGCAGAAAAACAGTGCCAAGAAGGGAAACTGAGGCACGGAGAGGTTGGAAAACAGAGCGGGGAAACTGAGGCAGGAACTGCTTTTCCTGCATTTTTCTGGGGGGCTTTCTGGGAGGTTTTCCTGCTTTTTCCAGGGTAAAAAAGGCAAAAAATCGGAGCAGGAAAACAGTGCAAAGAAGGGAAACTGAGGCACGGAGAGATTAAAACAGGCTGGGGGTGCAGAGTGGGGAAACTGAGGCACGAACTGCTTTTCCTGCATTTTTTCTGAGATTTTCCTGATTTTTCCAGGGTAAAAAAGGCAAAAAATCTGAACAGAAAAACAGTGCCAAGAAGGGAAACTGAGGCACGGAGAAGTTGGAAAACAGAGCGGGGAAACTGAGGCAGGCCTGATTTTCCAGCCTTTTTTTGGCCCTGCTGCCGGAGCAGCGCCCCAGGCTCCATTTGGGGATGTGGGTGAAAGGTCCCAAAACCGAGGCCACGACCTTGGCCTGGCTCCCCCAACTCTCTCCCACTTGGAGCCCCCCCAAAAATCGCTGGGTTGGCTCCTCCCCATCCCCCCCCCCCGGCTTTATCCCGTTTTTTTTTTTTATGGAATTTGAGCCATTTTTGGACAACGGCCAAGGAGGGAAAAGGTCACCCTGCCCTGGGCCAGGCGGGCTGGGCTGACGGAAAGGGGAGGCACAAACAGCACCAAAAATAAAGGAAACGCTCCCAGAAAGCACCAAAATTTTAGGGAGAAACTTCCAGAGCACCCCCAAAAATCTGGGAGACACCCCAGTCCCCTCCTGGTCATCCCACCCCCATAAATTATTTATTTTTCCCCATGAATTTGGTTTTTTTTTTTCTCTGAAATTGCTCATTTTCCCCCCTGAAACTGTTGGTTTTTTTCCCTCCTAAAATTGTTGATTTTTCACACTGAAATTGTTGGGTTTTCCCCCCTAAAAATATTGATTTTCCCCCCTGAAATTGTTGATTTTCCCTCCCTGAAACTGCTCATTTTTCCACCCTGAAATTGTTCATTTTTTCCCCTGAAGTTGCTGATTTTTTCCCCTGGAAAAATTTATTTTACCCCCCTGGAATTGTTGATTTTCCCCACCTGAAATTGTTGATTTTTCCTTCTGAAATTGCTGATTTTTCCCCCCTTAAAATTGTTGCTCTTTCCTCCCCGAAATGTTCTCCTTTCCCCCCTAAATTGTTGATTTCCCTCCTAAATCTTTATTTTTACCCTCCTGAAATTGTGATTTTCCCCCTAAAATTGCTGAATTTTCCCCCTAAAATAGCTGATTTTTCCCCCCTAAAATTGCTGATTTTTCCCCCTAAAATTGCTGATTTTTCCCCCTAAAATTGTTGATTTTTCCCCCTAAAATTTACTGATTTTCCCCCTAAAATTGCTGATTTTCCCCCCTAAAATTGTTGATTTTTCCCCCTAAAATTGCTGATTTTCCCCCCTAAAATTGCTGATTTTTCCCCCTAAAATGCTCCACCCCAGGGGCTGAACTCTGCCCCCCCCTCCCCATTTTACAGCCCTAATTAAACCAATTAAGGCCATAAACTTTCCTCATTATTCCTGTGGGTTCAGCCTGACCCTCCCTGGGTTTTTTTTTGGGATTTTGGGAAACTCCAGAATTTCCAAACTGGGGGCAAAATTTGGGGTGGGGACCCTCAGAAACGGGGAAACTGAGGCACAGAGATGGGGGTGACCAAACCCAAAGGATTTGGGTTTAAGGGGACAAATCCCACCCTTAAAATTAAATTTTTTCACTGGAAAAGAGGAAAAAAAAGGGGTAAAAAATGGTTTGGAAGTTGAGAATGGCTGGAATGTTCGTGAGCACAAACAGGAACTGGAGCATGTGAGCAGCCCTGAGGCACAAACAAACCCCAGGGTGAGAGAAAACCTCTCCTTCCTGCTCAAAAACCCAACCCTGAACTTCCCCAAAACTCCTCACCCTCACCCCAAAATATTTATCCCCATTTAAAATATCCCCCCTCTAAAAAAAAGCTGTTTTTCCCCACCAAAAAATGTCTCTCCCCCCAAAAAAATCCACATTTTCTCAACCCAAAAAGTCATCCCTGAAAAAAAAAAAAATTGCTTTTTCCTCCCCCAAAATCCACCTTATCACCTAAACCCTAAAATGTTATTTAAAAATACACCTTGCTCCTCCAAAATTTCCACAGTAAACCAAAGTTTCCTCCGTCAAAAATGCACATTCCACCCAAAACATATTTTTCCCTCCCCAAAAATAGATTTTTCCCCCCTCAAAAAGACATCTTGACCTACAAGAAGTTACTTTTCCCTCCCCAAAACTCCACCTTTACTCCCCAAAAATCCACCTTGTCAACCCAAAAAATAGTTTTCCCCTAAAAAAACTTCTCGTTTTTTTCAAACAAGTTTTTTTTTTTTCAAAAACCATTTTTTCCACCCGAAAAAAACCACCTTCCTCTCCCCATAAAACTTTTCCTTCTAAAATATCTTTTCCTTCTTTATAAAAACACATTTTCCACCTCAAAAAAAATCAAATTTTAGCCCCCCCAAAAGTCTTTTCCCCATTTTAATTCCTCTTAGCCTCTGGTAACCCCCTTATCCAACCCCCCTGAGTAAAAAACACCAAAAGCTGAGCCAGAAATACCAAAAATATTTTAAAATTCACACAAAATTCACCCAAAAAAAGCCCCAAAATTTGAGGGGGTCCCGCCCCCCCCACCCCGGGCCTGGAGCGCCGGCGCCGCCTGGTGGTGACAAAGGGAATGACAGGACAAGGGGGACCCCAATGTCCCCAAGGGGGGAACGGGGACCCCAATGCACCCCAATGTCCCCAAGGGGACCCCAATGTCACCCCAATGTCTCCAAAGGCGGAATAGGGACCCCAATGCACCCCAATGTCCCCAAGGGGACCCCAATGTCACCCCAATGTCCTCAAGGGGACCCCAATGTCACCCCAATGTCCCCAAGGGGAGGAACAGGGACCCCAATAGGATGGGCCCGGTCGGGGTGCTCAGTTTTAGGGTCAGTGCCCATTTTGGGTTCAGTGCCCATTTTGGGGATCATTGCCCATTTTTGGGGTCAATGCCAGTTTTTAGGGTCAGTGCTCATTTTTGGGGTCAGTACCCGTTTTTGGGGTTCAGTGCCCCTTTCGGGGTCAGTACCCATTTTGGGGTGCCCGTTTTTGGGGTCAGTACCCATTTTGGGGTGCCCATTTTGGGGTCAGTGCCCGTTTTTGGGGTGCAGTGCCCCTTTCGGGGTCAGTACCCATTTTTGGGGTCAGTACCCATTTTGGGGTGCCCATTTTTGGGGTTCAGTGCCCCTTTCGGGGTCAGTACCCCTTTTGGGGTGCCCATTTTTGGGGTCAGTACCCATTTTTGGGGTCAGTACCCATTTTGGGGTGCCCATTTTGGGGTCAGTACCCATTTTTGGGGTGCAGTGCCCGTTTTTGGGGTGCAGTGCCCCTTTGGGGTCAGTACACGGCCTCGTCGCCGTTGTCGTCGCTGTCGGGCCCGAAGCTCTCCCCGTTGTCGAAGTAGGACAGCACGTAGTCGGTCTCCTGAGGGCACAGAGGGGGCTCGGGTGGCACCTGGGGACCCCCCCGAGCACCCACAAACCCCCAGGGCCCCCTCGGTCACCTCCTCGTGCTCTTCCTCATCGTACTCCTCCTCCTCCTCCTCCTTGCCTTCCTCCTCCTCCTCCTTCTCCTCCTCCTCCTCGGATGTCACCTCCTCCTCCTTCTTCTCCAGGCTCTGAGGGGACAAAAAAAAACCCCAAATTCACCCATTGGAATTCACATTTTCTGGAAAAATCCCTTCGATTTTCCCTGAAAAAATTCCAGGATTTCTCTCCTGGGAAGCTGAGAAACATCAGAAAAATGAAAACAATTCTGATCTCATTTGCTTCTCCTGTGTTTTGCTCATGTGGAAGAAGTTTGGATTGTTTGATTCTGCTGTGAGTTGTTTTGATTAATTACCAATTAGTGCCAAACTGTGTCAAGACTCTAGAAAGAGTCACAAGTTTTTATTAATATTTTTTTTCATTATTGTATTTTATCTTTTTTTCATTATTATCTTCTTATCTTTTCATTATTCTATTTTCTTACTTTTCAGTATCTTTTCTGTATTCTTTAGTATAGTATTGCATTTTAAAATACAATATAGTATTATAAATAATACTAGATATTGCTATATATAGGACTAATATATAATATATAATATATTCATTAATAAAATATATATTAATAACTATACTACATTAATATATTATAGTATATTACTATGTACTATAATATATAAAATTATAGTATATATTATATACACTATAGTATATATAATACTATATATTAAATAGATATTTTTAATACTATATATTAAATAATACTGTATATAAAATATATATAAAAAATACATACTTTATATAAAATGTATATAAAACATATATATAAAGTATATATATATAAAATATAAAAAATATATATAAAAAGTAATAAATTAGCCTTCTACAAACACACTATAGTATAGTATAGTATTTTAAAATACAACATAGTATTATAAATTCCATTAAATTATGTATATATTATAAATTTATAGATATAAATTTATATAAAGTAATAAATTAGCCTTCTGAGAACACACTATAGCATAGTATAGTATTTTTAAATAAAATACAGTATTATAAAGGAATAAATAGCATTTTTAAATATAATGTAGTATTATAAATTATTAAATTAGCCTTCTGAGAACATAGTATAGTATATTATAGTACAGTATAGTATAGTACAGTATTTTTAAATACAATATAGCATTATAAAGTATTATAAATTTATACAGTGTTATATAGTATCATAAAGTATTATAAATTGTATTATAAAGTATTATAAATTTATTATGAACTGAATCAGCCCTCTGAGAGCCTGGGGTCAGATCCCTCACCCCTGCCAACCCAACCCAACCAGCCGCAGCTTCCCCTCCGTACCTCGAGCTTCTTGATGGCCTCGTCCTTGTCCAGCGCCACCTGCGGCTTGGGGACAGGCCCGGGGGCACCTGGGGGGCACAGGGCGGGGTCACCCCTGGGGACAACGGGGACACCGGGGGGACAATGGGGACACGGGGGACAGGGCGGGGTCACCCCGGGGACAATGGGGACACCCGGGGGGACAGGGCGGGTCACCCTGGGGACAATGGGGACACCAGGGGGGACAGGACAGGGACACTCACGGGGACACCGGGGTGACAGGCGGGGTCACTCACGGGGACACCGGGGGGGACAGGGCGGGGTCACTCAATGGGGACACCGGGGGGACAGGGCGGGGTCACTCATGGGGACAACGGGGACACCGGGGGGACAGGGCAGGGTCACCCCCAAGGACACCGGGGGGGACAGGGCGGGGTCACTCAATGGGGACAACGGGGGGGACAGGGCGGGGTCACCCCCAGGGGACACCGGGGGGGACAGGGCGGGGTCACTCAATGGGGACACCGGGGGGGACAGGGCGGGGTCACTCACGGGGACACCCGGGGGGACAGGGCGGGGTCACTCAATGGGGACACCGGGGGGGGGACAGGGCAGGGTCACTCAATGGGGACAACGGGGGGAGATAGGGCAGGGTCACTCACGGGGGACAACGGGGACACCAGGGGGGGACAGGGCAGGGTCACTCAATGGGGACACTGGGGGGACAGGGCAGGGTCACCCTGGGACAACGGGGACACCGCGGGGACAGGGCGGGGTCACTCAATGGGGACAACAGAGACACTGGGGGGGATAGGGAGGGGTCACTCACGGGGACACCGGGGGGACAGGGCAGGGACACCCCTGGGGACAGGGACAACGGGGACACCGGGGGGACAGGGCGGGGTCACTCAATGGGGACACCGGGGGGGACAGGGCAGGGTCACCCCCGGGGGACAATGGGGACACTGGGGGGACAGGGCGGGGTCACTCAGTGGGGACACCGGGGGGGACAGGGCAGGGTCACTCAATGGGGACAATGGGGACACCAGGGGGGACAATGGGGACACCGGGGGGGACAGGGCGGGTCACTCACGGGGACACCGGGGGGGGGACAGGGCGGGGTCACCCCTGGGGACAATGGGGGGGACAGGGCAGGGACACTCAATGGGGGACAATGGGGACAATGGGGGGGACAGGGCAGGGACACTCATGGGGGACAATGGGGACACCGGGGGGACAGGGCGGGGTCACTCAATGGGGACACCGGGGGGGGGGGATAGGGCAGGGTCACTCACGGGGACACCGGGGGGGGGGGACAGGGCGGGGTCACTCACGGGCCTTGCGCAGCCGCCGCACGCGGATCTTCAGCTCCCGCGGGAGCCGCCGCCAGTCTGGGGGGGCAAAATTGGGGTTGGGGGGACCCCAAAAAAACCCCACGTGCCCCCCAGGACTCCCGTGTGTCCCCTCCTGTGTCACCCACCTGGGTTCCAGTCGATGGCGTTGTCCACAGGGCTGGAGAGCTGGTACTTGTCCGAGTAGCGCTCGATGTCTGCGGGGGCATTTGGGGACATTTTGGGGGATTTGGGGAGATTCTGGGGGATTTTGGGGACATTTTGGGGGCTTTGAGGACACTCTGGGGGGACTTGGGGACATTCTGGGGGATTTGAGGACACTCTGGAGGACTTGGGGACATTTTGGTTGGGGGATTTGAGGATACTCTGGGGGGGATTTGGGGACATTTTGGGGGATTTGGGGACATTTTGGGGGGATTTGAGGACATTCTGGGGGATTTGGGGACATTTTGGTTGGGGGCTTTGAGGACACTCTGGGGGGATTTGGGGACATTTTGGGGACATTTGGGGGATTTGGGGACACTCTGAGGGATTTGGGGACATTTTGGGGGCTTTGAGGACACTCTGGGGGGACTTGGGGACATTTTGGTTGAGGGATTTTGGGAATTCTGGGGGATTTGAGGACACTCGGGGATTTGGGGACATTTTGGGGGCTTTGAGGACACTCTGGGGGGATTTGGGGACACTCTGAGGGATTTGGGGACTCTTAGGGGGATTTGGGGACATTCTGGGGAATTTGGGGACATTTTGGGGGGATTTGGGGACATTTGGGGGGATTTGGGACATTCTGAGGGGGTTTGGGGACAGCCACCCCCAGGTGGTGCAGCTGGGGGGCATAAACGGGGGGATAAAATAGGGGGGATAAAAAATGGGAATAAATAATGGGGGATAAAATGGGGAATAAAATAGGGGGACAAAATGGGGAATAAATAATGGGGGGATAAAATGGGGGAAAAATTGGGAGGATAAATAATGGGGGGATACAATGGGGGAATAAAATCGGGGGAATAAAATAGGGAAGAGAATGGGGGGAATAAGATGGGGGAAATAAAATGAGGGAATAAAATGGGGTAATAGAATGAGGGAGATAAATAATGGGAATAAAATGGGGGATAAAAGGGTGGAATAAATAATGGGGAAAAATGGGAGGAAATAAAATGGGGGGAAATAAATAATGGGAATGAAATGGGAATGAAATGGGGGGAATAAAATGGGGAGAATATAATGGGGGGGAATAAAATGGGAGGGATAAAAGGGACAGGAATAAATAATGGGAATAAAATGGGAATGAAATGGGGGGGTAATGAAAATGGAGGGAATAAAATGGGGGGGAATATAACGGGGGGGATAAAAGGGGTGGGAATAAATAATGGGAATCAAACGGGGGAAATAAAATGGGGGGAATAAAATGGGAGGATAAATAATGGGAATAAAATGGGAATGGAATGGAATGGAATGGGGGGAATAACATGGGGGGGAATATAATGGGGGATAAAATGGGAGGGAATAATTAATAGGAATAAAAAGGGGAAAATAATATAGAGGGGAATAAAATGGGGGGAATGAAATGGGGGAAATAAAATGGGAGGGAATAAAATGGGGAAATAAATAATGGGAATGAAATGGGAATGAAATGAGGGGAATACAATGGGGGGAATAAAAGGGGGGGAATACAATGGGGAGAAATAAAATGAGGGGGAATAAGTAATGGGAATAAAATGGGAATGAAATGGGGGGATAAGTAATGGGAATAAAATGGGGGGACAAAAGGGGGGGAATAAATGGGAATGAAATGGGGGGAATAAAATGTGGGGGAATACAATGGGGGGATAAAAGGGATGGGAATGAAATGGGGGGAATACAATGGGGGGGGATAAACGGGATGGGAATAAAACGGGAATGAAATGGGGGGAATAAAATGGGGGGACAAAACGGGGGGGAATAAATGGGAATAAAATGGGAATAAAACGGGAATGAAATGAGGGGAATACAATGGGGGGAATGAAATGGGGGGGCCGCAGGTGAGCTCTGCAGCAGCCCCGGATCCGCAGCCCGGGCTCAGCCCCCTCCCGTCCCCGGGCACAGCGGTGCCGGTGGTGCCGGTACCTCTGCGGGGCGCCCCCGGTTTGACGAAGTACGGGAGCCCCTTCATGGCCCGGCGCAGCTCCTGCTTCAGCGCCAGCATGTACTCGCCCTCCTCGCCCCCGGGCAGCGGCGCCGCGCGGCGCTCCAGGGCCTGCGGGACCGGGAAAAAATGGATAAAAATGGATATTTTATCATTGGGTTTTGGCAAATAAGGAAATTAATGTTACACCAGTTATGGTAGAAATTGATGCGGTGTTAATTTTCTTAAGTAGCATGTTCTAGGTTTTATATATATTATATACTAAATTATATCAAATATTATCCAAATTTTTATTACTCTAATTACATTGCTATTTTCATAGCAATATAATAATATTATTATCATTATACTATTACATTATTATTTATTAATAGCATATATTAGTATTACATAATTTATTATATTACTATATTACTATATAATGTATTTGTAGTATTTATTAGTATTATATAATTATTTCTTGTATTATAATACCATTATACTATTATAAAACTTATAATTATTATTAGTATTTATTATTACTATAATATTTAATATTTTATTATCATTTATTGTATTATGACATCATTATAATATATAATTTATTATTATTATTTATTGTTAGTATTTATTATTGCTATATTATTTAATAGAATGAAGTGTTATTATTAGCATTGTTATTATTATTATTTTCCTATTATTTTTCTGTTATTATTTTCCTACATTCATTTCCTAATATTATTTCCCTACTATTATTTATTAGCATTTATTAGTATTACGTTATTATTTATTGTACTATTATATCATTATACTATTATATAACTGATTATCATTATTTGTTAGTATTTATTATAACTAATATTATATATATTAGTTTATATACATTAATATATATAATATATATATATTAGTATATGTATTATTTGTAATAATATATATACTAATATATATTATAATATACTATATAATAATATATATACTATATAATAATATATATACTATAATAATATATATACTAATATATATTGTTACTAAAATAATAATAATGATAATGATAATAATAATAATAATTTCCTATTAAACTTTTACAATTTTAAAACCAACTGATTGGGGTTTCCCCCCCGGGGCCCGCGTTACCGGAGGACTCACCGGGAAGAGCGGCGCTGGCTGCAGGGTGGGCGGCGGCAGCGCGTCCCCCTTACCGATGCCCACGGCCTCCACGTTAAACGTCATCTGCCCCCGGCCCCGGCCGCGGCCCCGGCCCGCCATGGCGACCCCGGCCCGCTGGGGACAACCGGGGACACGTTATCAACCTCAAAAAAAAATCACATTTCATCCCTCCCCCAAAACCCCTTTCCCTGTTTATAATCCTTCTTAGCTCCGGGTAACCCCTTTATCCAACCCCCCTGGGTAAAAAGCAGCAAAAGCTGAGCCAGAAGTACCAAAAATATTTTTAAATTCACATAAAATCCACCCAAAAAAAAGCCCCCCAAAATTTGGAGGGGGTCCTGCCGGGCCTGGAGCAGCGGCGCCACCTGGTGGTGACAAAGGGAATGACAGGACAAGGGGGACCCCAATGTCCCCAATGGGGGAACGGGGACCCCAATGTCACCCCAATGTCCCCAACGGGGGAACAAGAATTTCAATGTCCCCAAGGGGACCCCAATGTCCCCAAGGAGACCCCTTGGCATCGCCGTTCTGCCCGGTGCCGGTGATGCCCCAAGTGCCGCTGCCCAGCTCGGTTCGCCCCTCGGTCCGGTCCCGGTGCCTCTTTCACTCACTCTCGGTCCCGGTCCCGGTTGTTCCCCACGGACATGGTTATCCCCCATCCCGGTTCCACCCCGTTCTCGGTCCCGGTGCTCCCCGGTGTCGTTTCTTCCCCCTCCCCAAAGCTGCTGCCGGTGCTGACCCCAGTCCCGGTGTCCCCCCGGTCCCCATCCTTGTCCCGGTACCCTGTCTCTGTGCACCCCCCAGTCCCGATGGCCTCCCCCAGTGGCTCCCGGTCTCGGTCTCCGTCTCCATCCCCGTTCCTGGGTGCTCCCGGTGGCCCTCCCGCTCCCGGTGTCTCCTTATACCCCGGCCCCGGTCCCGATATCCCCTCGTACCCCGGTCCCGGTCTCCCCTCGTGCTCCCGGTTCCGCTCCCGGTGTCGCTCCCGGTACCAGCCCCGCTCTGCGCAAGCGCAATCGCTCCCCACGTGTGCGCGGCCGCCGTAGCCCCGCCTTGCGCATAGGGGGCGGAGCTTTAATGCAAACCCCGCGCTGATTGGCGGCTCAGAAAGAGGGGCGGGGCCCAGAGCGGGATCACCGGAGGGGGCGGGGCCGTGGGTGTGGGGTGGGAACGGGGGGCTCAAAAAGGGGGATGGAATGTGGATAAAAAATGGGGGAAAAATTGATTAAAACTGGATCAAAAGGGGATGAAAAGGGGATTAAAAGGTCCCTCAGCCCCTCCCAACCCCTCTGTTCTGGGGTAGCTCAGCCCCCGGTGCCGGTGCCACCCCAGCCCTGCCATGCTATGCCCCCCAGTCCCGCTGCCCACTGCCCCCAGCCCCACTCTAGGAACCCCCAGACCCGCTACCCCCTTGTCCTCCCCCAATTTTCGATGCTCCAGGGCCCTCAGCTCCCCCATTCCCGCTGCCCCCCGGCGCTGCTGGGCTCTGCCCCCCGGTCCCGCTGCCCCCCGAGAGCCCCCGGTGCCCCCCAGCCCCCGATCCCCCCCCGTCACTCCCACGCAGGGCCGGGCTCTGGATGCGCCGTGGCTGATTCATCCCGCTCCAGCCCCCCCCCCGCGCCCGCAGCTGCCAAAAATAGCGCTGCGGGAGGGGGGGGACCCTCCACAGCACCTCCCGCCCCCCCGCCTCACCGGCGGCAGGCCGGGATGGCGGCCACGGGCCGCTGTCCCCGACAGCCCCATCCCCGGGGCCGCGGGAACCGGGACGAGCGAGCCCACGCTCCGGTTGGCACGGTAAAACGGGGATGGAGAGGGGCGGGATGGGGGGGTCCGCGCTGAGAGGGGAGGTGAGGGGACAGCCCCCCAGGTCCCGGGCTCGGGGGGGTCTCACGGAGGGGACCGGGAGGGTTCCCCCCCGTTTTACCGGCTGGTTGGAGCGGGATGAGCGGCTGTCGCCATGGGAACCGGGCGGGCGGGGATCGGGGTACCGGTGGGGATGGGGTGTGGGCAGGGATGGGGGTACCGGGAAGGATGGGGGTACGGGGAAGGATGGGGGTACCGGCAGGGATGGGAGTACCGGGAATAATGGGTGTACTGGTGGGGATGGCGCTGTGGGCAGGGGAAGCAGGTGGGGCAAAGGGAGGAGAAGGAGGAGGATGAGGAGGGGGAGCAGGAAGGGATTTGAGGAATGGGGTTTGGGGGTGCAGGCACAGCCTGGGCATCTCGGGAACCCTCATTTACCGGGGAAACTGAGGCAGGGAGAGGGGACACCCCATGCTGGGGGTTTGGGGGTCTCAGCGCACCCTCTCCCCTCGCAGTGAGCGAGCGCCACCCGCACCCCCGTGAGCCCGGCCATGCCCAGCGCCGCGGTGCCCCCGGGGGCGCTCCCCATGATCCCGGCCGAGGGCTCGGCGCTGCTCCGCGCCGTCTCCCAGGGGAAATTCCGCCTGACCCGCCTGCTGCTCGAAGGGGGAGCCTACATCAACGAGGGCAACGCGGCGGGCACCACGCCGCTGATGGCAGCGTGCCGGGCCGGCTACGCCGAGCCCCCCGAGCAGCCGCGCATGGTTCAGTACCTGCTGGAGAACGGCGCCGACCCCAACATCCCCGACAAGGCGGGCAAAACCGCGCTGATGCACGCGTGTGCCGAGCGAGCCGGCCCCGCCGTGGTCGCCACGCTGCTCGCCCACGGTGCCGACCCCAGCGCCCGCGATTACGGCGGGGGCTCGGCGCTGGTTTACGCCCTGGAGCGGGGGGACCGGGAGACGCTGCAGGTGCTGCTGGACGCGTGTCGGGAGCGAGGCCGCGATGTCATCATCATCACCTCGGCCACGTCGCCCCGAGGCACCAAGACCACCCGGCAGTACCTGAACTCGCCGCCGTCGCCCGCTCTGTGCGCGTCCCCGTCGCAGGTGCAGGTGCGGGCGGCGGCGGCGTCGCCGGGGGCCGGCGGGAGGGATGAGGAGCGCGATGTGTTCCGCTTCCCTCCCGCCGCTCCCGCCGCCCCGGAACCGGCCCGGGCCGGGCCCAAGCGGCAGCTGAAGAGGCTCAACTCGGAGCCGTGGGGGCTGGCGGTGGAGGGGATGCGGGGGGGACACTCGGAGGGGACGCAGGGACCCGCAGAGGGAGCACGGAGAGCTTTAGATGAGATATGGGGACACCCGGAGGGGACACGGGGACCCTCGGAAGGGTCGTGGGCTTCTCCTGAAGGGACATCGGGCCCTCAGGAGCAGCTGGCAGCAGGGCTGGAGGGGCTGCGGCTGCGCCCCCGCCGGCACAGCGTGGAGGGACGCGATGTCTCGGGGCTGCCCGGCGCCACCTGGGCAGAGCGGGTGCCCCCCGTGCCCGCCGCGGGGCGTTGGGTTCCCCCCGATCCTCCACGGGGCAAACCCTTACGCCGGGACCCCCCTAACCCCGAGCTGGGCGCAGCTCCCGGGCCGCTGCGGCACCCGGCGGGGCTGCTGGAGCGCCGCGGCTCCGGAACGTTCCCGCCGGAGCCGCCGGGCCGGGCGGGGCTGCTGCCGCCGCTGCCGCCCCGAGCGCTGCTCCGCCGCCACTCCATGCAGCCGGAGGCGCTGCGGAACCTCGGCGCTTTCTGCGGGGGGCTGGCACCCGAGCCTGGCTCTTAGGGACCCCCTTGGGCAAAGCCTCGCCCTGCTCTGAACCCCGCTAAGGGTGAACCTTCCATCCCCGTGTCGGCATAAACTCTGCACGAGCCCCAGTTTGGGGAGCTGGTGGGGGCACCCCAACTGCCAGGGCCCCCCCCAGAATCGCCCTCCTGCTCCTGCCTCATCCTCCCAGCAGCTTTTTCCCCCAGGGTCTGGCGTTAAAGGCCCCAGTGTAGCTCAGTGGATGTGAGTGAGGGGTGGTGGGCACATCTGCGGGATTGGGGGCACAGCTGTTGCATCCCAATCTCTGTTTTAAGGGAAAAAAAAGGAGTTTTTTTGAGATCTGAGTTGTTCTACTGCCAGGCTGGGAGGGATCCCCAGGATCCTTGGGGGTCCAGCAGCTTGGATGGAAAAGGATTTTAGGGAAAGGGGCTTGGGAGCTTTAATGAAGGACAAAGAACAAGGAGACAAACTTAGACAAAATCTTGTTATTTGACACAAAACAAGGAATGCCCAGTGGGATAAATACCATGGGAGATTCACAAACCATTTGCCTGGAGCATGGAAAAAAACAACTCCCAGGATATTCTGGGATGGGGAGCTGGGAGGGATCCCCCCAATCCCAAGGGAAATCCCCCCCAACCCTCCGAAACTGCTGCTTCCCTCATACTTGTCCTTTGAAAACAATAAAATTCCATAAAACCCACATTTCCCCGGGGGATGGAGCTGGTCTGGCTCCTCCAGGCTGTGTCCAGAGCCCAGTTTGCCCAGTTTGCCACCAGTTTGGAGGTGGAACATCAATGGGAGGAGGTTTGGATCCATCATCGGCGGCGCCGGTCCGGACTGCGGCTCCGCCGGCGGCCGCCCCTGGAAAAGAGGGAAAAGTGGGGAAGAGAAAGGGGAAAAAAAAGGGGAAAAAGGGGAAAAAAATAAGGGAAAAAAGGGTGAGGGAATGGGGAATGTAAAGGGGGAAAGGGAAAAAGGGAAGGAAAGGGGAGGGAGGGGAAAAGGGGGAAAGGGAAAAGAGGGTAAGGGAATGGGGAAAGTAAAGAGAGAAAAGGGAAAAGAAAGAAGAGAGGAAAGAGGAAAAAGGGAGGGAAAGGGAAGGAAAGGAAAAAGGGAGGAAAAAAGGGAAAGGAGAGGGAAAAGGGGAAAGGAAATGGAGAAAAGGAGAAGGAAAGAGCACAGGAAATGGGGAAAGGGTACAGGAAATAAGGGAAAAGAAAGAGAAAAAGGGAGAGGGAAAGGTACAAGAAATATGGGAAAGGAGAGGGAAAAGGGTACAGGAAATGGGAGAAAGGAAAGGGAAAAGGGAGGGAAAAGGATATGGGAAATAGGGAAAAAAGAAGGAAAAGGGTACAGGAAATGGGGAAAGGAAAAAGAAAAGGGAATAGGAAATGGGGGAAAGGGACGGAAAAGGGAAGGAAAAAGGTACAAGAAATATGGGAAAGGAGAGGGAAAAGGGTACAAGAAATAGGGGAAAAGAAAGGGAAAAGGGAAAGAAAAGGATACAGGAAATGGGAGAAAGAAGAGGGAAGGAAGAAGTGCAGGAGAAGAACCATTTTGGGGTGTTTATTCCTATTTTAACCCCGCCATCCCCATAACGGTGAACAGAATTCCCCCATTCCCCTCGCCCACAAGTCCCTCCCATTGCCAGCTCCTGGAATTCCCACAATTCCCAGGAATTCCCAGGAGTTCCCAGGAGTTCCCAGGAGCTCCCTCACCTCCTCTTGCCCTTGGGGGGGCCCCTGACGAAGCACCAGTCCACGCTGACCGGCTGCCCCATCAGCTCCTGCCCGTTGAGCCCCTCCATGGCCGCCTGCGCCTCCTTGTACGTCTCGTACTCCACCAGCGTGTAACCCTGGGGGAACGGGGCACGGCGGGGTTGGCAACGGGACAGACACCTGGGGAACTCGGGTTTGGGGTGCATGGACCCCCTGAAAGCCCAGGATTAGGATTGGGAACGGGACAGACACCAGGGGAACTCGGGTTTGGGGTGCATGGACCCCCTGACACTTAGGGTTTAGGATTGGGAATGGGACAGACACCAGGGGAATGCAAATTTGGGGTGCATGGACCCCCTGAGAGCCCGGGATTAGGATTGGGAACGGGACAGACACCAGGGGAACTCGGGTTTGGGGTGCATGGACCCCCTGAGAGCCCAGGATTAGGATTGGGAACGGGACAGAAACCAGGGGAACTCGGGTTTGGGGTGCACAGAGCCTCTGACAGCCCGGGTTTAGGATTGGGAATGAGCCCAGACACCATGGAAACTCAAATTTGTGGTGCATTAACCCCCTGACACCCCAGGTTTAGGATTGGGAACGGGACAGACACCAGGGGAACTCGGGTTTGGGGTGCATTAACCCCCTGACAGCCCAGGATTAGGATTGGGAACGGGACAGACACCAGGGGAACTCGGGTTTGGGGTGCATGGACCCCCTGACAGCCCAGGTTTAGGGTTGGGAATGAGCCCAGACACCATGGAAACTCAAATTTGTGGTGCATTAACCCCCTGACACCCCACGTTTAGGATTGGGAATGAGCCCAGCTCAGGTTTGGGGTGCACAGACCCCCTGACACCCCAGGTTTAGGATTGGGGTGCATGGACCCCCTGAGACCCCAAATTTAGGATTGGGATTGAGCCCAGCTCAGGTTTGGGGTGTATGAACCCCCTGACACCCCAGGTTTAGGACTGGGAATGAACCCAGAAACCAGGGGAACTCCCAGCTCAGCTTTGGGGTGCACAGATCCCACAAGACCCCAGGTTTAAGATTGGGAATGAGCCAGACACCAGGGGAACTCAAATTTGGGGTGCAAAGACCCCCCAACACCCCAGGTTTAGGACTGGGGTGCATGGACCCTCTGACATCCCAGGTTTAGGATTGGGAATGAGCCCAGACACCAGGGGAACTCAAATTTGGGGTGCACAGACCCTCTGACACCCCAGATTTAGGACTGGGAATGCTCTCAGGCATTTGGGGAACCCAGCTCCCAGCTCAGTTTTGGCTTTTGGGGTGCAGGAACCTCCCAATAAATCAAAGTTGAGCTGCAGATACTCCCATAACCCCAGAACTGGCTCAGTTTTGGGGTGCCCCCCTGGCACCTCATAGCCTGGAGGCTGAGCTGGAGCTTGGGGGGGTCCCCAAAAGCACCCCCTCCTCACCTTGAGGTAGCCAGTGCGCCGGTCCAGGTTCAGGTGGATGTTTTTGATCTCCCCAAACTCAGCGAATCTGTCGTGCACGTCCTCCTCCGTGGCCTCCTCGTGCACCCCTGTCACAAACAGGATCCAGCCCTCCACGGCTGGGCAGGGAAAGTTGGGGGTCACAGGGCTGGGAATGCAGATTTGCACCCCAAAATCCTTGTGAGGTTTGGGGGGCAGGTGAGATTTGGGCCTTAATCCTTCTTCCTTGCTGTGCTGGGTCCCCAAAAAAAAGGTTTGTCACCCCAAAATCTCTCATTGTTCAGCTGGGAAAGGGAGATGAATGTCCAAAACCCCCAAATCCTGGGGGAGGTTGTGGAAAGCTGATCCCAGCAGGGCTGAACCCAAATCCAGATCCCATTTCCCATGGGGAAAGTGACCATGGTGATATCTGGGATGTCATGGGGCTCTTAGGAAGGAAAATCTCCCTCAGATTCCCCCATTTCCACCTTGGGAAGGGGATTTGGAGCTGGGCTTTGCCCTAAAATAAATCCTGGGAATGAGGGAAGGGAAAGGGAAAGGGAAAGGGAAAAGGGATTGTCCCAGGCTAAAACAAATCCTGGAAATGAGTGAAGAAATTATTCCAACATAAATTAAATCCTGGCAATGAGGGAAGAGATTGTCCCAGCCTAAAATAAATCCTGGGAATAAGGGAAGGGAAGGGATTGTCCCAACATAAATTAAATCCTAGGAATGAGGGAAGAAATGTCCCAGAGTAAAATAAATCCTGGGAATGAGGGAAGGGAAGGGATTGTCCCAGCCTAAATAAATTTTGGGAAGAAGGGAAGGGAAGGGAAGGGAAGGGAAGGGAAGGGAAGGGAAGGGAAGGGAAGGGAAGGGAAGGGAAGGGAAGGGAAGGGAAGGGAAGGGAAGGGAAGGGAAGGGAAGGGAAAGGGAAGGGAAGGGAAGGGAAGGGAAGGGAAGGGAAGGGATTGTCCCAGGCCAAATTAAATCCCTGGAATAAGGGAAGGGATTGTCCCAGCCTAGGAATAAGGGAAGGGATTGTCCCAGCCCAAATTAAATCCCTGGAATAAGGGAAGGGATTGTCCCAGGCCAAATTAAACCCTGGAATGAGGGAAGGGACTGTCCCAGGCCAAATTAAATCCCTGGAATGAGGGAAGGGATTATCCCAGTCTGGAATAAGGGAAGGGATTGTCCCAGGCCAAATTAAACCCTGGAATGAGGGAAGGGACTGTCCCAGCCCCCCAGAGCCCTGCAGGTCCCCAGTGTCCCCTCACATCTCTGTGGCCCCGGCTCGTCCCCGTCCTGCTCCACGCTGTCGTAATCTTCGCGCACCCGGGCGCGGGATCCTTCCTCTGGGGAAACAAAAACGGGGGGAAGAACGGGAGCCCCAAACCTCAGGGGTCACCCAGAGGGGCAGAAAAGGGGTCTGGGGGTGTTCTGGGGTCTCACCTGAGCCGAAGCCGCGGCCCTTCCGCTTCTTGGCCTTCTCTTTCAGCTTGTGGATGCTCTCTGTGGGAAATGGGGGTGTGGGGTCAGCAGGGGCAGGGAGACCCCCAGAGAGGGATGGGAGCCCTCAGCCTGGCTGGGAGGGGCTGGGAATGACCCCCCTGGGAATGACCATTGGGATGGGAATGACCACTGGGACTGGAATGATCCCCCTGGGAATGACCCCTGGGTTAGGAACGATCCCCTGGGCTGGGAATGGCCCCTGGGTCGGGAATGATCCCCCTGGGAATGACCATTGGGATGGAATGACCCCTGGGCTGGAATGACCCTGAACTGGGATGACCACTGGGACTGGAATGATCCCCTGGGAATGACCACTGAGATGGGAATGACCCTGGAACTGGGGATGACCACTGGCTGGGAATGACCACTGGGCTGGGGATGACCACTGGGCTGGGAATTATTCCTGAACTGTACAGGGACCCCCTGGGTCAAGAATGACCACTGGGATGGGAATGACCCCCCTGGGAATGACCACTGGGTTAGGAACAATCCCCTGGGCTGGGAATGATGCCCCTGGGAATGACCATTGGGATGGAATGACCCCTGGGATGGGAATGATCCCCCTGAGAATCACCACTGACATGGGAATGACCACTGGCATGGGAAGGGCTGGGAATGACCACTGGGTTGGGAGTGACCTTCTGGGCTGGGCAGGAACCCCGGGCTGGGAATGACCCCTCTAGGAATGACCACTTGGCTGGAAGTGACCACTGGGCTGAAAATGATGTCCCTGGGTCGGGAAAATCCCACCCGGGCCGGGCAGGAACCCCCGGTCCAGGCAGAGCCACCCCCGGGCAAGCCAGGTCGGTTTCCCCGTGACGGGAACGACCCCTCCCGGGACGGACAGGGCCCCCCGAGTCCCCCCGGGCCAGGAACGGACAGCAGGACCCATCTCCCACACCGGGAGCGACCCCCGAGCCAGGCGTGACCCCCCAGCACCGAGCAGGACCCCCATGGCACCGACAGCAACCCCCGCACCGGGCCCGGGATCTCCCTGAGGCCGTCGCGGCCGGAGGCGGCGGGAGCGGCTCCGCTGAGCCGGGACCCGGCCGGATCGCTCGGCGGGGCCGCTCTGGGCCGGGCGGTACCGCCCCAACCCCGCGCTCACCGTCCCCATCCTCGTCCATAGCGAAATCCTCTCCGCCCGCCTCATGAAGATCCAGCACGTCCGCCATCTTGCCGGGAGTAGCGGGGCACGCCGGGAGCGCGCCGGAAGTGGGAGGGAGCAGAGCGGAAGTACCGGAGCGGCCATATTGGGTGTGTGGCGGAAGTATCGGAGCGGCCATATTGGGGAGTGTGGCGGAAGTATGGGCGCGGCCATGTTGGGAAGGGCGCTGGGCGGAAGTGTCCGGTCCGCCATTTTGAGAAGGTCGCGACAGCTTGCCGCCATTTTGAGAGGGACGGGGCGGTTCTTTTTGCCCCAGGAATTTCGAACCCGGGAATTTCGAACCCCGGGAATTTTGAATCCCGGGAATTTCAAACCCCAGGAATTTCGAACCCCGGGAATTTTGAATCCTGGGAATTTCAAACCCCGGGAATTTCAAACGCCACACCAACGCAGCTCAAAGCGGTTTTTGGACACAACCGGCCTCCCCAAAAAATGAGCAAGAGCACCAAAGTTAACCAAAATCGCTGGGTTTATTGTAGAAAATCCACAGAAGTGTTTATCCCATAATTCTACTGCCTCAATAAGGAGCACGGCTTTCTCCGTACAGAGAAAATTTGAATTTTTAAAATTTTACGCCTTCCACGGAGATCCGGAGCCTCCAAATAGGCGCCTCGATCCCACAAGCAATGGAATATCCTGCTTTTTTTCCCTTTTATTTTTATTTTTTTTTAATTCCACAGTGATGGAACTCCTAAAGTCCTCCGAGATTTATTTGGAGCATAAAGAAGTGGGAGGAGCTTCAGGGATTCCCATAGGTGCAGAATAAATTGCAGGATTAACTCCATGTTATTCCTAAATCAAAATTTTCCAATATTTCAGGAAAATTACACCCCAAAACCCCTCCCACCCCCCCATCCCTTTTAAAATCCAATTTCCAGCGACATTGAACGTTATTAGTGTTTGTAAAAAGTATAAAAAATATATAAACCCCCAAAATAAGCTCGTTAGGGTGTGGATATAAAAATGGGGTACCTACAGATAATGGAATTATTCCAATTTTATCCTAAAACAATGATTATTGCTGGAATATCCTGTGGTCAGGCAGAGGGAAGGAGGAGGGTGGGAACAGTGGAATCTGCAGGGTTTAAGGGGATGAGAAGTGGGAAAAGCTCTAGGCTGGGGTGGAAAAGGAATTCTGGCTTGGAATGCAGTTTGTACTCCCAGTTTGCTGGGGAAAAGGGGAGTAAAATGGAAATTTCCATGGATAAATCGACATTTTCTTGGGTGACCTCGGAGCTGCTTGAACAATTCCATGCCATAAAAGGGGTTTTAAAGCTAAATATAGTCTAAATTCCATATGGATACAAAGGATAAGGAATGATTAGTGCAAATCCCTCCCTCGTCCACGAACTCTCCAAGACTTTTCCAACCTTCCAACGCTGATGTTTGGCTCCAGACAGGGCAATTCCATGGGGAGAACTGCAGATCCTGGAATGCTGCAGGCTGATCCCAGATTTAACTCCAAAATTAAATCTGGATATTGCACGCCTTGGCACCCACTCATTTAATTAAGGAGCTCATTAAGGAGCTCTAATTGATCCCTTTCTGCTGCAGGAGGGAGGGGATCCAATGGGTTTTTCCAGAGGAAACGCTGGATTCCATGGAATCCCAACTGCTCCAGCAAGGACGGAGTGAGGAGAGGACAAAACCTGGGATCCGAACCCCGAAAATAAGGGACAGGAAAAAATCTGTAGGGATTATGAGGGAATAAAACGTTCCCTAGGGAATAAGGAGTTCTCAAGGGAGGAATGAGGAGGCTGAGAAGCAGCTCTAAAAAACAGGATGAAATTGCTAAAATCCATTCAGGAGCTTTTTCCCTAAATTTCCTCTAAGTGTGCAAACGGGCCGGGATTTGGGGAAAGGGTTTAGGGGATCAACCAAGGGTGGGATTTGGGGGTTCAGCAACCAGAGGAGTGTAAAAAGCTCTGAAGGGAGGAATGAGGGAATGAAGAGAATGAGAAGTAGCTCTAAAAACCAGGATGAAATTGCTAAAATCCATTCAGATTTCTTCCTAAATTTCCTCTAAATGTGCAAACGGGCTGGGATTTGGGGAAAGGGTTTAGGGGATCACCAGGAAGGATCTCGGGGTGGGATTTCGGGGCTCAGCAACCAGAGGAGTGTAAAAAGTTCCCTGGGGAATAAGAAGTTCTGAAGGGAGGAATGAGGAGAAGCTCTAAAAACCAGGATGAAATTGCTAAAATCCATTCAGATTTCTCCCTAAATTTCCTCTAAATGTGCAAACGGGCCGGGATTTGGGGAAAGGGTTTTGGGGATCAACCAAGGGTGGGATTTTGGGGTTCAGCAACCAGAGGAGTTGAAGGGAGGAATGAGGGAATGAAGAGAATGAGAAGTAGCTCTAAAAACCGGGATGAAATTGCTAAAGTCCATTCAGATTTCTCCCTAAATTTCCTCTAAATGTGCAAACGGGCTGGGATTTGGGGAAAGGGTTTAGGGGATCAACCAAGGGTGGGATTTTGGGGTTCAGCAACCAGAGGAGTGTAAAAAGTTCCCTGGGGGATAAGAAGCTCTGAAGGGAAGAATGAGGAGAAGCTCTAAAAACCAGGATGAAATTGCTAAAATCCATTCAGATTTTTCCCTAAATTTCCTCTAAATGTGCAAACGGGCTGGGATTTGGGGAAAGTGTTTAGGGATCAACCAAGGGTGGGATTTTGGGGTTCAGCAACCAGAGGAGTGTAAAAAGTTCCCTGGGGAATAAGAAGCTTTGAAGGGAGGAATGAGGGAATGAAGAGAATGAGAAGTAGGTCTAAAAACCAGGATGAAATTGCTAAAATCCATTCAGATTTCTCCCTAAATTTCCTCTAAATGTGCAAACGGGCCGGGATTTGGGGAAAGGGTTTAGGGGATCACCAAGGGTGGGATTTGGGGGTTCAGCAACCAGAGGAGTGTAAAAAGCTCTGAAGGGAGCAATGAGGGAATGAAGAGAATGAGAAGCTCTAAAAACCAGGATAAAACTTGCTAAAATCCATTCAGATTTCTCCCTAAATTTCCTCTAAATGTGCAAACGGGCCGGGATTTGGGGAAAGGGTTTAGGGGATCACCAAGAGTGGGATTTTGGGGTTCAGCAACCAGAGGAGTTGAAGGGACGAATGAGGGAATGAAGAGAATGAGAAGCTCTAAAAACCAGGATAAAACTTGCTAAAATCCATTCAGATTTCTTCCTAAATTTCCTCTAAATGTGCAAACGGGCCGGGATTTGGGGAAAGGGTTTAGGGGATCACCCAGGGTGGGATTTGGGGGTTCAGCAGCCGGAGGAGTGCGCTGAGCCCAGCTGGCCAGCTGCCAGCAGCAGGATGTCCTTCTTCTCCTTGTGGAACCGGAGCTCCTTCCCGGCCAGCCGGGCCTCGTCCAGCTCGCGCTCGGTGGCCGCCAGCTCCCGGGAGAGGGCGCCCGGAACGTTCTGCTCCCGGTTCACCCAGTCCAGCGCCATCTGGTTCCGGATGTCGTCGTCCAGAGCGCGGTGGGAGTAGTGAGCCAGGACTTCCTGGTGGGAATGGGAGGCAGAGAATTGTTAAAACTGGGAAAAATTTGTTAAAATTGGTGTTGGAGATGTTGTCAGAAATGGCTTAGAAGGCAGCTGTGAGGAGCAAAATTCTCACGGCCTGTTTGTCGCTGAAGGACACGAGAGAACACAAGCACACCACCACTCAAGGTGAAGGGAAAAAATGGAAGTTTTATCCTCTGACTCCAATATTTATAGTTTTACAAAAGTGACAGTGGATTGGAAGGTGACACTGACACCTCTGCAATGACACTGGTCAAACCAACAGTCCATCAACTCTCTCCTCCTCCATAAAAGCAATGAGTTATTTACAGAAAGTGTGTGAGAAAATTCACTACAAGAATGTCAACATCAGAAGGCTTGGAAAATCTTAAAAAACCAGGGTGACGTCTCCTTCTGTAAACAGCAGAAGTTCTCAGGTTGTTTTTAATTACAAGTAAATATCTTGTATGGGAAAGCAGAGGTGACAAACATGAGGGCCTTGAGAACCTTGCATACCAAGGTTCTCAGGCAGTTTTCTCATAACAGGTAAATATTCTATCTTTGGCTATTTTGGGAAAGTAAAAGTAAGTTTTGAGAACACAAATCTTGGTATTGAAAACAAAAGGAGGGGTTGGTGTGTTATCTCTGACCTATGATGAGCTTGGGTTTTGCAATATGCATGAACTTAATTAACACGGTTATAAAAAGTGATTGATTGAGTCAATAAAGGGAGTTGATGCTGACCAACAAAGGGGGGTCGTCTCCCTTCAATAAATTGGGAATAAAACCATATGGGCATGCGGTAGAATTGTTAAAATTTGGAAGAAGCTTGAAGGGAATGATGCTTTGTGAAGTTTGAGGCAGGACAGAGGTTGGGCAGAGTTAATTAATAAAGCAGGGGTTCATTAAAAGGGTGTTCTCAATGGATGCACCTTGGGCAGTGACAGAGACCAGGCAGGGCTACACCCAGGATGAACCAAAATGGCCACAAAATGAACCTAAGAGGGTCACAAAATGGACCCAAAATGGTCACAAAATGAACCCAAAATGGTCACAAAATGGACCCAAGATGGACCCAAAATCGTCACAAAATGGACCCAAAACAGACCCAAAATGGTCACAAAATGAACTCAAAATGGGTCACAAAAGGAACCCAAAATGGTTACAAAAATGACCCAAGATGGACCCAAAATGAACCCAAAATAGTCACAAAATAGACCCAAGATGGGTTACAAAATGGTCACAAAATGAACCCAAAATGGGTTACCCAAGATGGACCCAAAATGGTCACAAAATGGACCCAAAATGGACCCAAAATGGTCACAAAATGAACCCAAAATGGTCACAAAATGGACCCAAAATGGGTCACAAAATGGGTCACAAAATGGACCCAAGATGGACCCAAAATGGACCCAAAATGAACACAAAATGGGTCACAAAATGAACCCAAAATGGGTCACAAAATGGACCCAAGATGGACCCAAGATGGACCCAAAATGGTCACAAAATGAACCCAAAATGGACCCAAAATGGTCACAAAATGAACCCAAGATGGTCACAAAATGGACCCAAAATGGTCACAAAATGGACACCCAGCCACAGGATCTCTCACTTTTATAAGTTTTGATCCATTTGCATATTGGACTTAATTGTCCAATTACAGCTCCAGCCCATGAAATCCCATTTTCCTTGTTTTCTCTCTTCAGTCCACATTGTTTATGCTCCTGGGCCTGAGATTTGGATGGATTTGGATCATTTGTGCTTCCCAAGGCACCAGGGGCAGCTCAGGAATGGGAAGGAGCAGCAGGATGGGCTTGGACTCACCTGGCGCGAGCACTGACGCTCCCTCATGGCCTTCAGGCTCCCGTTCCAGTGCAGCAGCTGGAACACTGTCATCAGCTCCTGGCATGCCAAAAGAGAGGATTATTATATTAGATTTATTATTATTTTTATAATTTTTATATAATTTTATATATAATTTTATATAATTTTAATATAATTTTATATATAATTTTATATATATTTATATATATTTTATATATATATTATTTTTATTATATTATATATTGGTTTTTTTATATATATTATTATATTTTTTATTATTATATTTTAAACTATAAAACCACCAGATGTGCTGGCATTGCTCAGGGCTGGGTGATTTCCCACTTGGGTGTTTTGGAAAGTTGATACTATAAAATAATTCTTTAATGCATGTGAATAAACTCTCATAAATGCTGGTGGTACACAGAGCAGCAAAATGATAGAATATAGTGATTTAGGCACCTCATTAGGGAATTCTACATTTAAAATGAAATGCAGTGACTCTCTAAAGTGGGAGGGTCACTGAGAGAATATTTGCTTTGCAAATACAGGTACACGTATTTATATCTATAATATATTTATAACACATATCTATAATTAAATATATGTGTGTATTTGCATGAGAGCAGATACTCCATTTCCAGCTGTTCTGATCTTGATCCACGTTCCAGAACCTTCCCTTGGCAGCTCAGACTTCCCATTATCCAGATGTTTTTCCCACATTCCATTGGGATCCAAGGTTGTGGTTTGGGGTCAGGACATCCCAATCCCACCACCAGCCTTTGGGGGAAATATCTCCCCAAATTGTGGGAGCTCTTGCTCCCCTGTTTTTAAGGATGAATCCCACTAATTAACTGGATTACTGCAATTAGGATATGTTGGGAATTTAGCTGACTAGAGACTGGAAAATTACAAAGCTGTGGTTAATTCCAAGTCCTGCACCTGTAAGATAGCAGTGTCCTTGGGCCTGGCTGTAGTATGATAACAAATAGTGAAAGACATGAGAAAAGAGAGATGTAACCCCTAAGGAATGAGGAAGAGTTAATGATATAGTTTAACCAATAGACTGCTTGATTTACAGAATATTCATAAGCTTATTATTTGCTGTATAAGTGCTTGATGCTTTCTTCAATAAACTGGAGCTGTGATGAACCAGCTGGGGTCCTGGTCCCCTTCCTTCCACAAATGGTGACCCCAAAATCACAGCGACAGTGAGAAAAACAATTCCAAGGGGGTAACACTGGAATCACCCCAAATCTGATCAGAATCAGAGGGAAACCCTGAGTTAATTTCCCATGGAAAAAACTAAAAATACACCTGGGAGACCAACCCAGACATCCCTTAAGCAAACCAGGAGTGGGAGCTGGGTAGGAGAGGACACAAAGCGGACACAGCACCTGGAACTCCAGCATGGATTTGCCCTTGTTGGACTCCAGCATGAAGCGGAAGGCCCCGATCCCGGTGTTGGGGTTGTCGGCCTCCTCCCGGTTGCCCTGCAGAGAAACCCCAGCTGTGGAGCCGCCACTGCCATTCCTGGAATTCCCACTGCTGGAATTCCCACCCCTGGAATTCCCACTCCTGCAATTCCCACTCCCGGGATTCCCACTCCTGGAATTCCCACCCCTGGAATTCCCACTGCTGGAATTCCCACTCCTGCCATTCCCACTCCCGGAATTCCCACTCCTGGAATTCCCACTCCTGCCATTCCCACCCCTGCCATTCCCACTCCCGGAATTCCCACCCCTGCCATTCCCACTCCTGCCATTCCCACTCCTGGAATTCCCACTCCTGCAATTCCCACTCCTGGAATTCCCACTCCTGCCATTCCCACTCCCGGAATTCCCACTCCTGGAATTCCCACTCCTGCAATTCCCACTCCTGCAATTCCCACTCCTGCAATTCCCACTCCTGCAATTCCCACTCCTGCCATTCCCACTCCTGCCATTCCCACTCCTGCCATTCCCACTCCTGGAATTCCCACTCCTGCAAATCCCACTCCTGGAATTCCCACTCCTGGAATTCCCACTCCTGCAAATCCCACCGCTGCCATTCCCATTCCTGCAATTCCCACTCCTGCCATTCCCACTCCTGCCATTCCCACTCCTGGAATTCCCACTCCTGGAATTCCCACCCCTGGAATTCCCACTCCTGCAATTCCCACTCCTGCCATTCCCACTCCTGGCATTCCCACTCCTGCCATTCCCACCCCTGCCATTCCCACCCCTGCCATTCCCACTCCTGCCATTCCCACCCCTGGAATTCCCACTCCTGCAATTCCCACTCCTGCAATTCCCACTCCTGGAATTCCCACTCCTGCAATTCCCACTCCTGCCATTCCCACTCCTGCCATTCCCACTCCTGGAATTCCCACTCCCGGAATTCCCACCCCTGCAATTCCCACTCCCGCCATTCCCACTCCCGCCATTCCCAGTGGGATCCAGGAGAGCCCGATGGCAGCACAGGCCGAGCTGTCACACGATGGGTGTGACACGTTTAGAAATGAGAAATAATTCACTTCTGATTGTGATAGTGTGAATTATAACATCTGTATTGCCTCACCCTACACACGAGACTGAAAATGGAACTAGAAATAAGTTTAGAAATAAACTTATTAAACTAATAGATAAACTTATTTCTAAACTTATAGTTTAGAAATTAGAAATAAGTTTAGAAATTAGAAATAAGTTTAGAAATTAGAAATAATTAACTTCTGATTGTGATGGTGTGAATTATAACAGCTGTATTGCCTCACCCTACACGAGACTGAAAATGGAATTAGAAATAAGTTTAGAAATTAGAAATAAGTTTAGAAATTAGAAATAAACTTAGAAATTAGAAATAATTCGCTTCAGATTGCGATGGAGTGAATTATAACATTTGTCTCCATTGCCTGACCCCACACACGAGACTGAAAATGGAACTAGAAATAAGTTTAGAAATAAGTTTAGAAATTAGAAATAAGTTTAGAAATGAGAAATAAGTTTAGAAATTAGAAATAAGTTTGGAAATGAGAAATAATAAGCTTCAGATTGCGATGGAGTGAATTATAACATCTGTATTGCCTCACCCTACACATGAGGTTGAAAATGAAATTAGAAATAAGTTTAGAAATTAGAAATAAGTTTAGAAATTAGAAATAAGTTTAGAAATTAGAAATAATTAGCTTCAGATTGCGATGGAGTGAATTATAACATTTGTCTCCATTGCCTCACCCCACACACGAGACTGAAAACGGAATAAATTCTTTTAAACCGCCTCCAAACGACCCCACCTCAGGGTCACAAAATGGCTCGATCTGACCCCAAAAAAGCCCAACCAAGCCCCCCCTGCTCACGTTGAAGGACGCCAGGGCCTCAGAGACGCTCTTCTCGATGAAGTCGTCGGTGATGCGGCGCGAGGGGTGCTCGTTGAACACGGAGTTCATCAGCGCGATCTTGGCGGCGCTGCGGCGCGCCTCGGCCTTGGTGGGACAGAACTGGGGACACGCGGCCACGCTGGGGCACCCCGGGCTGCCCACGCAGCCCCGAGTGGGAACTGCACCCCCAGAGTGGGAACTGCACCCCCAGAATGGGAACTGCACCCTCAGAATGGGAACTGCACCCCCAGAGTGGGAACTGCACCCCCAGAATGGGAACTGCGCCCTCAGAATGGGAACTGCGCCCACAGAATGGGAACTGCGCCCACAGAATGGGAACTGCACCGCCGGAATCGGAACTGCACCCCCGGAATGGGAACTGCACCCCCAGAGTGGGAACTGCATCCTCAGAATCGGAACTGCACCCCTGAGTGGGAACTGAACCCCAGAATCAGAACTGCACCCCCAGAGTGGGAACTGCACCCCCAGAATGGGAACTGCACCCCCAGAATGGGAATGGCACCCCCGGAATGGGAACTGCACCCCCAGAATCAGAACTGCACCCACAGAATGGGAATGGCACACCCAGAATGGGAATGGCAGCCTCAGAATGGGAACTGCACCCCCAGAGTGGGAACTGCACCCCCAGAATGGGAACTGCACCCCCAGAATGGGAACGGCACCCCCAGAATCAGAACTGCACCCCCAGAGTGGGAACTGCACCCCCAGAATGGGAACTGCACCCCCAGAGTGGGAACTGCACCCCCAGAGTGGGAACTGCACCCCCAGAATGGGAATGGCACCCTCAGAATGGGAATGGCACCCCCAGAATGGGAACTGCACCCCCAGAATGGGAACTGCACCCCCAGAATTGGAACTGCACCCCCAGAATCAGAACTGCGCCCCCAGAGTGGGAACTGCACCCCCAGAATGGGAACTGCGCCCCCAGAAGCAGAACTGCACCCCCGGAATGGGAATGGCACCCTCGGAATGGGAACTGCACCCCCAGAGTGGGAACTGCACCCCCAGAATGGGAACTGCACCCCCGGAATGGGAATGGCACCCTCAGAATCAGAACTGCACCCCCAGAATGGGAATGGCACCCCCAGAATCAGAATGGCACCCCCGAGTGGGAACTGCACCCCCGAGTGGGAACTGCACCCCCAAAATGGGAACTGCACCCCCCGAGTGGGAGCTGCACCCCCAGAGTGGGAACTGCACCCACAGAATGGGAACTGCACCCCCGAGTGGGAACTGCACCCCCAGAATGAGAATGGCACCCCCAGAATTGGAACTGTACCCTCAGAATGGGAACTGCACCCCCAGAGTGGGAACTGCACCCACAGAATCAGAACTGCACCCCCAGAATCAGAACTGCACCCCTGAGTGGGAACTGCGCCCACAGAATGGGAACTGCACCCCCAGAGTGGAAATGGCACCCCCAGAGTGGGAAATGCACCCCCAGAATGGGAATGGCACCCACAGAATGAGAACTGCACCCACAGAGTGGGAACTGCACCCTCAGAATTGGAACTGCACCCCAGAGTGGGAATGGCACCCCTGGAATGGGAATGGCACCCCCGAGTGGGAACTGCACCCTCAGAATGGGAATGGCACCCTCAGAATCAGAACTGCACCCCCAGAGTGGGAACTGCACCCCCAGATGGGAATGGCACCCCCAGAGTGGGAACTGCACCCACAGAATGGGAATGGCACCCCCAGAATGGGAATGGCACCCCCAGAATCAGAACTGCACCCCCAGAGTGGGAACTGCACCCCCAGAATCGGAACTGCACCCCCAGAATGGGAACTGCACCCCCAGAATCGGAACTGCACCCCCAAAATTGGAACTGCACCTCCAGAATGGGAATGGCACCCTCAGAATGGGAACTGCACCCCCAAAATGGGAACTGCACCCCCAGAGTGGGAACTGCACCCCCAGAATGGGAATGGCACCCCCAGAATGGGAACTGCACCCCCAGAATGGGAACTGCACCCCCAGAGTGGGAACTGCACCCCCAGAATGGGAATGGCACCCCCAGAGTGGGAACTGCACCCCCAGAGTGGGAACTGCACCCCCAGAATGGGAACGGCACCCCCAGAGTGGGAACTGCACCCCCAGAATGGGAACTGCACCCCCAGAATGGGAACTGCACCCCCAGAATGGGAATGGCACCCCCAGAATCGGAACTGCACCCCCAGAGTGGGAACGGCACCCCCAGAATGGGAACTGCACCCCCAGAGTGGGAACTGCACCCCCAGAATCAGAACTGTCAATTAATTAATTGATTTAATTTAATTTAATCCTGGGAAGGAGAAGGAATCAAATCCTCGGAAGGAAAAGGATCAAATCCTGGGAAGGATCAAATCCCGGCAAGGAAAGGAAGATCAGATCCAGCCAATCCAACAATTTTCCCTGATATCCCCTCTCCTACCTCATCTATAAGTGACCAGAACAGGGAATAAAGGCCACCAAAAATCCCAAAATCCACAGCCAAATCTTCCTAGACTGGGACCTGATGAGGATTTACAGACCAGGAGCAATTTGCAATTAAATCTCCTTGTAACTAACGAGGTTTAGAGGCAGATGGAGGGAGAGGAACATCCAGCAGGAGAAGATATTTGAGAAATGATCCTGGTGGGCTCCAGGAGAGGCATTCCCCAGGAATTTCCTTGCAACTAAAATGGTTTAGAGGCAGATGCAGGGAGAAAATATTTGGATATTTGGAAAACGATCCTGGTGGGGTCCTGGAGAGGCATTCCCTGGGAATTTCCTTACAACTAAAGAGGTTGCACAATCCAAATCTTTCCAGATTGGGACCTGATGGGGATTTACAGACCAGGAACAACTTGCAATTAAACCAAGAGGTTTAGAGGCAGATGCAGGGAGAAGAACACCCAGCAGGGAGGAGATATTTGGGAAACGATCCTGATGCGGTCCTGGAGGGCATTCCCCGGGAATTCCCTTACAAATAAAGAGGTTTAGATCCAGATACAGGGAGAAGATATTTGGGAAACAATCCTGATGTGATCGGAGGGCATTCTTGAGAATTTCCTACAACTAACGAGGTTTAGGAGATGCAGGAGGAGAACGCATAACAGGGAGAGATATTTGGGAAATTGTGGTGGGGTCCTGGAGGCCATTCCCCAGGAATTTCCTTACAAATAAAGAGGTTTAGATCCAGACACAGGGAGGAGATATTTGGGAAACAATCCTGATGTGGTCCTGGAAGGGCATTTCCCGAGAATTTCCTTTAAACTAATGAGGTTTAGAGGCAGATGCAGGGAGAAGAATGCACAACTGGGAGGAGATATTTGGGAAATTGGTGGGGGTCCTGGAGGGCATTCCCAGGAATTCCCTTACAAATAAAGAGGTTTAGAGCAGATACAGGGAGAGATATTTGGAAAACAATCCTGATGGGGTCCTGGAGAGGCATTCCCCGGGAATTCCCTTACAAATAAAGAGGTTTAGATCCAGACACAGGGAGGAGATATTTGGGAAATGATCCTAATGGGATCCTGGAGAGGCATTTCCTGGGAATTTCCTTACAACTAAAGGGGTTGCACAATCCAAATCTTCCCAGATTGTGACCTGATGAGGATTTACAGACCAGCAGCAATTTGCAATTAAACCAAGAGGTTTAGAGGCAGATGCAGGGAAGAGAACACTCAACAGGGAGGAGATATTTGGAAAACAATCCTGATGGGATCCTGGAGGGCATTCCCTGGGAATTCCCTTACAAATAAAGAGGTTTAGATCCAGATACAGGGAGAAGATATTTGGGAAAGGATCCTGGTGGGATCCTGGAGGGCATTCCCTGGGAATTTCCTTGCAACTAATGAGGTTTAGAGGCAGATCAGGGAGGAGAACACTCAACAGGGAGGAGATATTTGGGAAACGATCCTGGTGTGGTCCTGGAGAGGCATTCCCCGAGAATTTCCTTACAACTAACGGGATTTAGAGGCAGATGCAGGGAGGAGAATGCACAACAGGGAGGAGATATTTGGGAAACGATCCTGGTGGGGTCCTGGAGGGCATTCCCTGGGAATTCCCTTACAAATAAAGAGGTTTAGATCCAGATACAGGGAGGAGATATTTGGAAAACGATCCTGGTGGGGTCCTGGAGGGCATTCCCTGGGAATTTCCTTACAGCTAACAGGGTTTAGAGGCAGATGCAGGGAGGAGAATGCACAACAGGGAGGAGATATTTGGGAAACGATCGTGGAGGGGCATTCCCGGGTGGGGACGGTACCTGGAAGCTGCCGAAGCAGCTGCCCCCGGGCAGGGTGACATAGCACACGTAGGGCGGGCTGGCGGCCGGCACCATCTCGTAGAGAACCAGCGCTCCGTTGCGCAGCTCGGCCCCGCGGGATTGCTTCATCTGCCAGAACTCCTGCAGCGCCTCCACCACGTTCACTGCCCGGGGGAACCGCGGGGAGAGGGGATGGGGCATGGAGAGAGGGAATTGGGGTGTGGGAATGAGGAAAAGGGGCATGGAAAGAGGGAAAAGGGACATGGGAATGAGGAATTGGGGTATGGGAATGAGGAATTGAATGAGGAATTGGGGTATGGGAATGAGGAATTGGGGCATGGAGAGGAGGAATTGGGGTATGGAGAGAGGGAATTGGGGCATGGAGAGAGGGAATTGGGGTATGGAGAGAGGGAAAACGGGTATGGGAATGAGGAATTGGGGCATGGAGAGAGGGAATTGGGGTATGGGAATGAGGAATTGGGGTATGGGAATGAGGAATTGGGGTATGGAGAGAGGGAAAAGGGGCATGGGAATGAGGAATTGGGCACTGCCCGGGGATGATGGAATTGCAGGGTCAGCAGTCACGGTGGGAGCGGGGAGAGGGATGGGACATGGGAAGAGGAATTGGGGTATGGAGAGAGGGAAAAGGGACATGGGAATGAGGAATTGGGGTGTGGGAATGAGGAATTGGGGAATGGAGATGAGGAATTGGGGCTGGAATGGGAATTGGGGTATGGGAGAGGAATTGGGGTATGGAGAGAGGGGAATGGATGAGGAATGGGGAATGAGGAATTGGGCATGGAGAGGGAATTGGGCATGGGAATGAGGAATTGGAGAGGGAATGAGGAAAAGGGCATGGAGGGAGGGAAAAAGGCGGAGGAAGGAAGGAAGGGAATGGGGCATGGGAAGAAGGAAAATGGAATGGGGAAGGACGAACGGAAGGAAATGGGGCACGGAAAGATGGAATTGGGCATGGAAAGAGGAAAAGGGGCAGGGGAATAAGGAAAAGGGGAAAAAGGAAGGAAGGAAGGAAGGGAAAGGGAAGGAAGGAAGGAATGGAAGAAGGAAGGAGAGGAAGGAAGGAAGGAAGGAAGGAAGGAAGGAAGGAAGGAAGGAAGGAAGGAAGGAAGGAAGGAAGGAAGGAAGGAAGGAAGGAAGGAAGGAAGAAAAGGGCACGGAAAGAAGGAAAAGGAGAAGGGGGTGAGGAAGAAAGGAATTGGGGAATGGAAATAAGGAAAATGGACACGAAAATAAGGAAAGGGGGTGAAGAAGGAAATAAGGAAAAAGGACACGGAAAAAAGGAAAAGTGAAAAAATGGAATAAGGGACAATCGCCCCCCGCCCAGCCCGCTCTATCGGCACCCCCGGCTCCCCCGGCCCCGCTCACCGCGGCCGTAGCCCTGCGTGTGCTTGGCGAAGCTCCGCACCACGGCCTCCACCGCCTCCCGCAGCACCGCGGGCGGCCCGGGCACGGCCCCGGCTCCGGGCCCGGGGGGCGCGGGGGGGCCCTGCAGGCCCAGCGGGGGCGGCGGCGGCGGCAGCCCCAGCCCTGGGCCCAGCCCCGACCCCGCTGCCGGTCCGAGCCCTGCAGGAGCCCCGGTGAGGCCGGGCCGAGCCCCGCGGGGCCCGGTGCCCACCCCGGGCTGCAGCCGCTGAGCCCGCACCGCCTCCATAGCCGCGCTCCCTCCTCAGCGCCGCGCTGTCAATCAGCGCCGCTCGGAGCTCAGCGAGCCAATAGAAGCGCCGGATCGGGGAGGGGGAGGCGGGGAAAGCATCAAATGGCCAATCAGAACGCGGTGCGCGGCTGGAGGGGCGGGGTCAGGGCGCGGCGCACTCACCCATTAACACAAATAGCGGTGTGTGGTCGTGGGGCGGTAACGGGGCAGGGATTTGGTGTCCATTGACCAATCGAATTTCACAATTTGTTTGATTGACATGGGAATAAACAAATCAAAATGCAGAAAACACAAATTAGCAGAGATGACGGTGCGGGATGACAGCCCCACTCTTATTGATCAGCAGAAGCAATTAATGACAAAACAAACCAATCAAACTCTTGGACACAGATTTAGAGGCGGAGATTACCCTGCCGCCCATTCACGGGCTCTGTTTTGGTCAAAGTGGGCGGCTCCGCGCTCCGCCAATAGGAAGGAGCCGCGGCCGTGACGGAAGTGACGCCGCCGTACCGGGCTCGGTACCGGGCCCGCGCCATGGAGGCCTGGGTGCGCTTCAGCGCCCAGAGCCAGGCCCGGGAGCGCCTCCTCAGGTGCGGCCGCTGTTCCGCGGGCAGGGGAGGGGGTGTCCCGGGGCGGAGAGGCGATCCCAGAGAACGGGGGGTCCCCGGTGATGTCCCCGGTGCCCCCCCGTGACTCCCTCGTTGTCCCCAGGGCCGCCCAGTACGCCTGTGTGTTGGCCGGGGCCGCGCTGAGCCGCTCCGGGGGCAGCTCCGGGACCCTGAGCCGGCTGCAACAGCTGGAGGCGCACCTGAGCCTGGGCCGCAAGCGTGAGTGGGGCTGGGGGGGACAGGGGGGGTATGAGGGGGAACTTGGGGGTCTCACACCCCCGGTAACACCCCCTGGTGTCCCCCCCTCCTGTAGTGCTGCCTTTGGGGGGTTTTGAGGGGGATTTTGGGTCTGTGCACTCCCGGTGCCCCCTCCTCTAATGCTGCATTTGGGGGCTCGACTGAGGCGGTGTGGGGGGTCAGGATGGGTTTGAGGGGACATTTGGGGTCTCACACCCCCGGTAACACCCCCTGGTGTCCCCCCCTCCTGTAGTGCTGCCTTTGGGGGGTTTTGAGGGGGAAGTTTGGGGTCTCACACCCCTGGTGTCCCCCTCTCCCTGTAATGCTGTGTTTGGGGGGCTCGGCTGAGGCGGTGAAGGGGGATCAGGTTGGGTTTGAGGGACATTTTGGGGTCTCACACCTTCGGTGTCACCCTTTTGCAGTGCTGCGTTTGGGGAGCTCAGGGCGGTTTTGAGGGGGGATTTTGGGGTCTCACACCCCCGTTTTCCCCCCCTTTTGCAGTGCTGCGTTTGGGGGGCTCAGGGCGGTTTTGAGGGGGGATTTTGGGGTCTCACACTCCTGTTCCCCCCCTTTCGCAGTGCTGCGTTTGGGGGACTCTGGGGAGGATCAGGGTGGTTTTGAAGGGACATTTTGGGGTCTCACACCCCCGTTTTCCCCCCCCCTTTCGCAGTGCTGCGTTTGGGGGACTCAGGCGATTTTAGGGGACATTTTGGGGTCTCACACCCCTGTTTTCCCCCTCCTGCAGTGCTGTGTTTAGGGGGCTCAGGGCGGTTTTGAGGGGGGATTTTGGGGTCTCACACCCCCGTTTCCCCCCCTTTTGCAGTGCTGCGTTTGGGGACTCAGGATGGTTTTAAGGGACATTTTGGGGTCTCACACCCCCGTTTTCCCCCCCTTTTGCAGTGCTGCGTTTGGGGGGCTCGGCCGAGGCCCTGGGGGGCGCCCAGCGCTCGCTGCACCTCCCTGACCCCGTGCTGCGCTTCTGCCTCACCCTGTCCCACCTGAACCGCGCTCTGTTCCTGGCCTGTGACAACGTCCTGTGGGCCGGGAAAAGCGGGGTCCTGCCCGGCCTGGCCATGGAGAAATGGAGCCAGAGGTCCTTCAGGTGAGACAGGATTGGGGTTTGGGTCCTTCAGGTGAGACAGGATTGGGGTTTGGGTCCTTCAGGTGAGACGGGATTGGGTTGGGTTTGGGTCGTTCAGGTGAGATGGGATTGGGGTTTGGGTCCTTCAGGTGAGACGGGATTGGGGTTGGGTTTGGGTCGTTCAGGTGAGATGGGATTGGGGTTGGGTTTGGGTCCTTCAGGTGAGACAGGATTGGGGTTTGGGTCCTTCAGGTGAGACAGGATTGGGGTTTGGGTCCTTCAGGTGAGACGGGATTGGGGTTTGGGTCCTTCAGGTGAGACAGGATTGGGGTTTGGGTCCTTCAGGTGAGATAGGATTGGAGTTTGGGTCCTTCAGGTGAGACAGGATTGGGGTTTGGGTCCTTCAGGTGAGACGGGATTGGGGTTGGGTTTGGGTCGTTCAGGTGAGATGGGATTGGGGTTGGGTTTGGGTCCTTCAGGTGAGACAGGATTGGGGTTTGGGTCCTTCAGGTGAGACGGGATTGGGGTTGGGGTGCTTCAGGTGAGACAGGATTGGGGTTTGGGTCCTTCAGGTGAGATGGGATTGGGGTTTGGGTCCTTCAGGTGAGACGGGATTGGGGTTTGGGTCCTTCAGGTGAGATGGGATTGGGGTTTGGGTCCTTCAGGTGAGACGGGATTGGGGTTTGGGTCCTTCAGGTGAGACAGGATTGGGGTTTGGGTCCTTCAGGTGAGACGGGATTGGGGTTTGGGTCCTTCAGGTGAGACGGGATTGGGGTTTGGGTCCTTCAGGTGAGACAGGAGGTTGGGGAAGATTCCTGAGGTTGGGAAAGGCTGCTCGAGTGTGTGGGGTGGGCAGGGAGTGGAATTGCCCTGGGGAAAATGAGGAATGGGATTCGTGAGGGAGGGCAGGGAATGGGGTTCCCCTGAGGAGAATAAAGAATGGAATTCCTGAGGGAGGGCAGGGAATGGGATTCTCCTGGGGAAAATAAAGAATGGAATTCCTGAGGGAGAGCAGGGAATGGGGTTCCCCTGGGGAAAATAAAGAATGGAATTCCTGAGGGAGAGCAGGGAATGGGATTCTCCTGGGGAAAATAAATAATGGAATTCCTGAGGGGGGCAGGGAATGGGATTCTCCTGAGGAGAATAAATACTGGAATTCCTGAGGGAGGGCAGGGATTGGGGTTCCCCTGAGGAGAATAAATAATGGAATTCCTGAGGGAGGGCAGGGATTGGGGTTCCCCTGAGGAGAATAAAGAATGGAATTCCTGAGGGAGGGCAGGGAATGGGATTCTCCTGGGGAAAATAAGGAATGGGATTTCTGAGGAAGAGCGGGAAATGGGATTCCTGAGGGAGAGCAGGGAATGGAGTTCCCCTGGGGAAAAGGAAAAATGGGATTTCCAAGGGAGAGCAGGGAATGGGATTTTCAAGGGAGGGCAGGAATGGGATCCTGAGGGAGAGCAAGGAGTGGAGTTTCCATGGGGAGAATGAGGAGTAGAATTCCTGAGGAGGAGCAGGGAACGGAGTTCTTATGGGGAAAAGAATGAAATTCCTGAGGGAGAGCAGGGAATGGGATTCCCCTGGGGAAAATAAGGAATGGAATTCCCAAGGGAGGGCAGGAAGAGGAATTCCCAAGGGAGGGTAGGGAATAGGATTTCTGAGAAAGAGCAGGGAATGGGGTTCCCCTGGGGACAATAAGGAGTAGAATTCCTGAGGAAAGCAGAAGAAAATAAATAACGGAATTCCCAAGGGAGGACAGGGAATAGGATTCCTGAGGGAGAGCAGGGAATGGGATTCCTCTGTGGAGAATAAGGAATGGAATTCCCGAGGGAGAGCAGGAAGAGGAATTCTCAAGGCAGGGTAGGGAATAGGATTTCTGAGGGAGAGCAGGGACTGGGGTTCCCCTGGGAAAAAGCAAAAATGGGGTTTTCAAGGGAGAGCAGGGACTGGGGTTCCCATGGGGAAAATAAATAATGGAACTCCCGAGGGAGAGCAGGGACTGGGGTTCCCCTGGGAAAAAGGAAAAATGGGTTTTTTCAAGGGAGAGCAGGGACTGGGCTTCCCGTGGGGAAAATAAATAATGGAATTCCTGAGGGAGAGCAGGGACTGGAACTCCCGAGGGAGAGCAGGGATTGGGGTCCCCCTGGGAAAAAGCAAAAATGGGTTTTTTCAAGGGAGAACAGGGACTGGGATTCCCCTGTGCAGAATGATAAATACAATCCCATGGGCGAGCTTAGACTTTCCCACCCTCTGGGCATTTCTGTAGCTACTGGGAGCATCCAGACCCTTGTGCTGCCCCTTCTCCCCTCTCTCCTATTCCCCCAGGTATTACCTGTTTACCCTGGTGGTGAACCTGAGCCGGGACGCCTACGAGCTGCGGCTGCTGCTGGAGCGCGCCGGGGCCGCCCGCAAGCGCGGCCGCAGCTGCGAGAGCCCCGCCCAGCCCCTGGGGCAGGGCCGGCTGCAGCAGCTGCGGCTGCAGCTGCAGCTCCAGCTGCACCTCCTGCTGCAGGTGCTGCGGGACAACCCCCCCCTGCTGCTGGACCTGCTGCGCAATGCCTGCGACCTGGTGATCCCGCTGGAGAGGCTGGGGCTGTGCAGGAGCAGCCCGGCCGTGGTGGGGTTGTGTGGGCTCAGCTCGTCGCTGCTCTCCATCATCACCATCCTGCACCCCTGGCTCAAGCTGAAACCGTAGTTTTCTTGGGAATTTTTGGGATTTTGGGGGGTTTTGGCACCTCTGGAAGTGACTGGTTGGTGCCATTCCCATCATTCTGACTCTTTGGAGCCATGAGGTTCCAGCATTCGATGCAGCATTGGATCCCACAGGGACATCAGCTCCCCAAAATGTGTTTTTTCCCATTGATTTTTACAGCAATTTTAGGGGTTCAATGTTCCCCCTTTCTGTCTGGGAAGAGCCTTTCATATGGATCCAGCTAATGGGAATATTTGGGGTTGGAAAATGTGGGATTTTGGGGCTGGAAAATGTGGATTTGGGGTTGGAAAGTGTGGGGTTCTGTGGGCTCAGCTCCTCTGTGCTCTCCATCATCACCATCCTGCACCCCTGGCTCAAGCTGAAACCATAGTTTTCTTGGGAATTTTTGGGATTTTGGGGAGTTTTGGCACCTCTGGAAGTGCCATTCCCTTCATTCCTGACTCTTTGGAGTGACAGAGTTCC
This sequence comes from Zonotrichia leucophrys gambelii, assembly GCF_028769735.1. Taxonomy (NCBI): domain Eukaryota; kingdom Metazoa; phylum Chordata; class Aves; order Passeriformes; family Passerellidae; genus Zonotrichia; species Zonotrichia leucophrys. Next base: position 1,873,669 of record NC_088194.1, on the reverse strand, counting down.
AGCATTGGATCCCACAAAGGACATCAACTCTCAAAATGTGGTTTTTCCCATTGACTTTTCGAGCAATTATAGGGAAAAAATGGGGGTTTAATGTTCCCCCTTTCTGTCTGGGAAGAGCCTTTCATATGGAGCAACTAACAGGGAATATTTGGGGTTGGAAAATGTGGGGTTCTGTGGGCTCAGCTCATCCCTGCTCTCCATCATCACCATCCTGCACCCCTGGCTCAAGCTGAAACCGTAGTTTTCTTGGGAATTTTTGGGATTTTGGGGGGTTTTGGCACCTCTGGAAGTGACTGGTTGGTGCCATTCCCTTCATTCCTGACTCTTTGGAGTGACAGCATTGGATCCCACAGGGACATCAGCTCCCCAAAATGTGTTTTTTTCTTATTGACTTTTAAGGAAAAATAGGGGTTCAAAATTCCCCCTTTCTGTGTGGGAAGAGCCTTTCATATGGAGCGACTAACAGGGAATATTTGGGGTTGAAAAATGTGGGATTTTGGGGCTGGAAAATGTGGATTTGGGGTTGGAAAATGTGGGGTTGTGTGGGCTCAGCTCATCCCTGCTCTCCATCATCACCATCCTGCACCCCTGGCTCAAGCTGAAACCGTAGTTTTCTTGGGAATTTTTGGGATTTTGGGGGGTTTTGGCACCTCTGGAAGTGCCATTCCCTTCATTCCTGACTCTTTGGAGCCACAAAGTTCCAGCATTGGATCCCACAAAGGACATCAACTCTCAAAATGTGGTTTTTTCCTATTGACTTTTCCAGGGATTTTAGGGAAAAAAATAGGGGTTAAACATTCCCCCTTTCTGTCTGGGAAGAGCCTTTCATATGGACTGACCAACAGGGAATATTTGAGGTTGAAAAATGTGGGATTTTGGGGCTGGAAAATGTGGAATTTGGGGCTGGAAAATGAGGATTTCTGGGGGTTTCTCATGTTTTTTTTTTGGGGGGGTGAAGCCATGGTTTTGGGGTGATTCTGGTGCCAGATAATGAATCCAACCCCAAATTGTTTGGATAATTTTTTCCTGCCTTATAAAAAAAAAAAAAATAAAAAAAATCTGAGTGCAGGGAGAGGAGAATGGGAAAAAAACAGGTGTCAGGGATAAATCCATGGCTTTGGGGGCTCCAAATTATTAAATTCCAGAGGCAGATTGTCCTGGGGGGAGCAGGAATAGGTTTTGAAGGATTTTTGGGAGCTCCAAATTAAATTCCAGAGTCAGATTGTCCTTGGATCTGTCCCTGGGTAAGCAGGAATTTTTGGGATATTCTTAAATTCCAGAAGCAGATCGTCCTTGGGGAGAGCAGGAATGTCTTGAAGGTTTTCTTTGGGAACTCCAAATTATTAAATTCCAGATTTTCCTTGGAAGATCAGGAATATCTCGAAGGATTTTTGGGAGCCCCATCCTGAACTCCTGGGCCCACCTGGGCTGTGCCAAAGGCTTTGGAGCAGATGTGAATCCCGGTGGGAATTGGGTGGGGATCCCACGTCTCAGTGTAATTAATTAATGAATAATTTAATTATTAAAGTGCAGCAAACACTGCCTCAAACATTCCTGGAGCTCTTGGGGCCGTGCCCATTCCCTGGTTCAGTGCCCAGCACCTCTGGGGGAAGAACCTGGGTCTGATGCCCCCTAAACCTGGTTCTGATGCCCACCTAAACCTGGTTCTGATACTAAACCTGGTTCTGATACTAAACCTGGTTCTGATCCCTCCTTAAACCTGGTTCTGATCCTAAATCTGTTTCTGACACTAAACCTGGTTCTGATCCCTACTTAAACCTGGTTTTAATGCCCACCTAAACCTGGTTCTGATATTGAACTTGGTTATGATCCCCACCTAAACCTGTTTCTGATACTAAACCTGATTCTGATGCCCCCTAAACCTGGTTTTAATGCCTCCCTAAAACTGGTTCTGAAATTAAACCTGGTTCTGATATTAAACCTGGTTCTGATACTAAACCTGGTTCTGATGCCCCCTAAACCTGGTTCTGATGCCCCCTAAACCTGGTTCTGATGCCCCCTAAACCTGGTTCTGATGCCCACCTAAACCTGGTTTTAATGCCCACCTAAACCTGGTTCTGATATTAAACCTGATTCTGATACTGAGCCTGGTTCTGATGCCCACCTAAACCTGGTTCTGATACTAAACCCGGTTCTGATGCCCCCTAAACCTGGTTTTAATGCCTCCCTAAAACTGGTTCTGATATTAAACCAGATTCTGACACTGAACCTGGTTCTGATATTAAATCTGATTCTGATACTGAGCCTGGTTCTGATACTAAATCTGGTTCTGATGTTAAACCTGGTACTAATGCCCACCTAAACTTGGTACTAATGCCCACCTAAACCCGGTTCTGATGGTTGCCTAAACCTGGTTTTAATGCCCACCTCAACCTGGTTCTGATACTAAACCCAGTTCTGATATTAAACCCGGTTCTGGTGCCCACCTAAGTCTGGTTCTGCTGTCCCCCTAAACCCGGTTCTGATCCCCACCTAAACCTGGCCCTGAACTGGGGGCACTGGGCTGAACTGGGAATGCTGGACTGGGGGCACTGGGATGGGCTGGGGGCATTGGGATGGACTGGGTTGAACTGGGAGCACTGGGATGGGCTGGGAATCATGGACTGGGGACACTGGGCTGAACTGGCGGTACTGGGAATGCTGGACTGGGGTCACTGGGCTGAACTGGCGGTGCTGGGAATGCTGGACTGGGAGCACTGGGATGGGCTGGAAATGCTGGACTGGGGTCACTGTGCTGAACTGGGAGCACTGGGATGGGCTGGAGACACTGGGCTGAACTGGGAATGCTGAACTGGGAGCACTGGGCTGAACTGGGAATGCTGGACTGGGAGCACTGGGATGGGCTGGAGATACTGGGCTAAACTGGGAATGCTGGACTGGGGGCACTGTGCTGAACTGGCGGTACTGGTAATGCTGGACTGGGAGCACTGGGATGGGCTTGGGGGCATTGGGATGGACTGGGCTGAACTGGGAGTACTGGGATGGGCTGGGAATCATGGACTGGGAATGCTGGACTGGGGTCACTGGGCTGAACTGGGAGCACTGGGATGGGCTGGAGACACTGGGCTAAACTGGGAGTACTGGGCTGAACTGGGAATGCTGGACTGGGACCACTGGGATGGGCTGGAAATGCCAGACTGGGAGGACTGGGTTGAACTGGGATGGGCTGGGAATGGTGGACTGGGAGCACTGGGCTGAACTGGGGGCACTGGGAGTGCTGGACTGGGACTACTGGGTTGAACTGGTGTCCCTGTGCCTCAGTTTCCCCCTACGTGCCTCAGTTTCCCCTCCATGCCTCAGTTTCCCCCCCGTGCCTCAGTTTCCCCTGGGCAGGGCCCTGTTTGGCCGCCGGGGCCGCACACTCGCTGTTTGTCCGTTTTCTCTGTTTTTCTCCTCATTCCTTGAGGTTTTTTTTTTTTTTTTTTTTTTTTTTTTTTTTTCATTCCCCCTGAAAATTCCAGCCCTTCCCACAACCTCTGGCAGCACAATTTTCCCTCTGTCCTAACTCGCAGACTTTGGATTTTTTTTTCCCTTTTTTTTATTTTTTTTACTTTTTTTTGAACTCCGGGTGGTGCCAGTGTCACCCGGAGGACGTGGCAACCCAAAATCCACCCAAAATCCACCCAAAATCCACCCAAAATCCACCCAAAATTCACCCAAAAATCCACCCAGACCCCCCAAAATCCCTTTTCCCACCTGACTGTCCCCATAGAGAATATCCAGCATCTTTGTGCTTCAATCCTTGGGGGAAATTCACATTTTTCCCACCTCATTCTCCCAGAAAAAAGTGGAAAAATTCCCTTTCAATCATCCAGAACACCCCCCAAAAAATCCTGCCCCCACTCCTCCCTTATTTCTCCTTTTTTCCCTGTGTTTTTACCACTTTGCTGGGTTTTTTTCCCTGAAATTTCGCCTCCCTCCCATCCAAAACCACATTTATTTTTAGCGGCCAATTGAGGGTGAAGGAGGAGGGAAAAATAAACTGAAAAAAAAAAAAGAGGAAAAAAAAAAAAAAAACCCAAACTCGGGGATTTTTGTCCCGTTTGGAGTCAGAAATCGGAGCTGCAGCCATGAGGGGGCTGCTCCTGGCCCTGATCCTGCTCCCAGGTAAAACCCAAAAATTCCATTTATTTGGGGCTTTTTTTATTTATTTGGGGCTTTTTGGGGCTGAAATTGGGACCAGAATTGGGATTAAAGTCTGGGAGTTTGAATAATCCCAGTGCAGCCACGTGTGGTTCCCTCCTTGCCTTCTCTCTGAATTTCCAGCGGGGGATTTTGGGGTAAAATCAACAAATTTTGGTCATTTTCTCCCTCCTAATTTTATTTATGAGGGAAAAAACCCGCTAAAATCCCTTTAAAACCAACTAGTTTTGGTCATTTTCTGTCATTTAATTTATTTTGGATTTTTTTTAGAGGGAGAAAACACTAAAATCCCTGTAAAATCGACAAATTTTGGTCATTTTCCCCCTTCTAATTTTATTTTTGAGGGAAAAAAACCACCAAAATCCTTTTAAAACCAAATAGTTTTGGTCATTTTCCACCATTTAATTTATTTTGGATTTTTTTAATAGGGAGAAAACACCAAAATCTCTTTAAAATCGACCAATTTTGGTCATTTCTCCCCAATTAATTTATTTTTGAGGGAAAAAGCACCAAAATCCTTTTAAAACCAAATAGTTTTGGTCATTTTCCATCATTTATTTTTGAGGGAAAAAAACACCAAAATCCCTTTAAAACCAAATAGTTTTGGTCATTTCCTGTCATTTAATTTATTTTGGATTTTTTTAAATAGGGAGAAAACACCAAAATCCCTTTAAAATCGACAAATTTTGGTCATTTTCCACCATTTAATTTATTTTTGAGGGAGAAAACACCAAAATCTCTTTAAATTTAGGGCGGGCTCAAGGGGATACACCAAATTTAGAGTGGGCTCAAGGTGGGAAGGGGAACTCAGTGAAGAGGAACTAAAACCGGGAATTTTGAATGGAAAATCTTAATTTTAATGGCAAAATCTTATTTTTAATGGAGAAAAATCTTATTTTTAATGGGAAAAAATCTTAATTTTAATGGAAAAAGTCTCATTTTTAATGGGAAAAATCTCATTTTTAATGGGAAAAATTATCTTATTTTTAATGGGAAAAAAATCTTATTTTTAATGGGAAAAAAATCTTATTTTTAATGAGAAAAAATTATATTTTTAATGGAAAAAAATTCATTTTTAATGGAAAATTGTCATTTTTAATGGGAAATCTCATTTTTAATGGGAAAAAATCTCATTTTTAATGGGAAAAAACCTAATTTTTAATGGGAAAAAAAATCTTATTTTTAATGGGAAAAATTTCATTTTTAATGGGAAATCTCATTTTTAATGGGAAAAAATCATTTTTAATGGGAAAAAAATCTTATTTTTAATGGAAAAAGATCTTATTTTTAATGGAAAAAAAAGATTGTTTTTAATGGGAAAAATCTTATTTTTAATGGAAAAAAATTCTTATTTTTGATGGAGAAAAATCTTATTTTTAACGGAAAAAAATCTTAGTTCTAATGGGAAAAATTTTATTTTTAATGGGAAAAATTTTATTTTTAATGGGAAATTCTCATTTTTGATGGGAAAAAAATTATTTTTAATAGAAAAATTTTATTTTTAAATGGGTTTTTTTGGGGGAAAAAAAAGCCAAAATAGGAATTTCCACCTCCGCAGGGGTCGCTGAGGGGTTCAACATCGACGTGGGCACTCCCAGGGTGTTCCAGGGACCAGCGGAGTCCCAGTTTGGGTACCGGGTGCTGCAGTGGGGCAGCGGTGGGGACAAGGGGTGAGTGAGAGCCGGGGGAAACTGAGGCACGAAAGGTGGGGAAACTGAGGCAGGAATGGGGAAACTGAGGCAGGAATGGGGAAGCTCAGTTAGAAATGGGAAACTGAGGTGGAAATGGGGAAACTGAGGCAGGAGTGGCAAAACTGAGGGAGGAAAGGTGGGGAGGGGGTGGGAAAGGGGAAACTGAGGCAGGAATGGGGAAACTGAGGCAGGAAAGGGGGCAGTGAGGTGGGAATGGGAAATTGAGGTGGAAATGGGGAAACTGAGGCAGGAATGGGGAAACTGAGGCAGGAGTGGCAAAACTGAGGGAGGAAAGGGGGAAACGGAGGCAGGAAAGGTGAGGAGGGGGTGGGAAAGGAGAAACTGAGGCAGGAATGGGGAAACTGAGGCAGGAACGGTGGGGAGAGGGAAAAGGAAATTGAAGCAGGGAAGGGGAAAAATGAAGTAGGAAAGGGGGGCAAATGGGGCAGGAAAGGGGAAACTGAGGCAGGAAAAGAGGAAACTGAGTCAGGAGTGGGGAAACTGAGGCAGGAAAGGTGAGGAGGGGGTGGGAAAGGGGAAACTGAGGCAGGAGTGGGGAAATTGAGGCTGGAAAAAGGAAACAGAGGCAGGAGTGGCGAGGTTGAGGCGGGGAGAGGGGGAAAATGGGTGGGGAAAAGGAAATTGAAGCAGGGAAGGGAAAAAATAAGGTTGGAAAGGGGAAAAATGGGGCAGGAAAGGGGAAACTGAGGCAGGAGTGATGGGGAAATTGAGGTTGGAAAGGGGAAACTGAGGCAGGAGTGGGGAAATTGAGTTTGGAAAAGGGAAACTGAGGCAGGGAGGGGGAGGTTGAGGCTGGGCAGGGGAAGCACGGGAGGAGCAGGAGGCTGCGGCCGGACAGACAGACGGACGGACAGACAGACAGACAGGCGTGGGCGGCACAGCCTGGCACGGCGCCCCAAAAAAAGTCAAAAAAAGTAAAAAACCGTGGCCAAAGCCGTGCTGGGGGAGGGGACGGGGCGGTGACGCCCTCGGTGTCCCCTCAGTGTCACCCGCCCGCCATTTTGTCCCCTCAGGCTGCTCGTGGGGGCCCCGTGGGACGGCGACGGCCGAGGGGACATCTACAGGTGCCACATGGGAGCCCCGAACTCCTCCTGTGCCAAGGCCAACCTCGGTACCCACGGGGAGGGGGACATTTGGGGGGTCCCTGGGGGTTTGGGGGGCGTCTCTGTGGGTTTGGGGGTCCCTGAGGGTGAAATCTGGGGAGTCCCTGGGGGTTTGGGGGTCCCTGAGGGTGAAATTTGGGGATCCCTGTGGGTTTGGGGGGCGTCTCTGTGGGTTTTGGGGGGTTCCCTGTGGGATTTGGGGGTTCCCTGTGGATTTGGGGGTTCCCTGTGTGTTTGGGGTTCTCTGGGGGTTTGAGGGGTCCCACATGGGACCCCTAAACTCCTCCTGTGCCAAGGCCATGAGGGGTGAAATTTGGGGGGTCCCTGGGGGTTTGAGGGGTCTCTGTGGACTTTGGGATTTTTGTGGGTTTTGGGGCTGTCCCCATGGATTTAGGGGTCCCTCTGGGTTTTAGGGGTCCCTGGGGGATTTGGGGGTCCCTGTGGGCTTTGGGATTTTTGGGGGGTTTTGGGTTTGAAGGGTCCCACATGGGACCCCAAAAGTCCTCCTGTGCCAAGGCCAACCTCGGTACCCATGGGGGGAAATTTGGGGGGGTCTCTGTGAGTTTGGGGGGTCCCTGTGAGTTTTGGGGGTCCCTGGGGGTGAAATTTGGGGGGGTTGCATGGGGGTTTTGGGGGGGGGTCCCTGTGGGTTTGGTGATTCCATGGGTGTTTGGGGGTCCTTGTGGACTTTGGGATTTCTGGGGGTTTTGGGGGTTCCATGTGGATTTGGGGGAAGTTTTGGGGCTCCCTCTGGCTCTGACTCTCTCTGTTTCCTGTGAGTTTGGGGTCCCCTGTGAATTTGGGGGGTCTGGGGGATGTTCCTGTGGGTTTGGGGGTCCCTGTGAATTTGGGGGTACTTTGGGAGTTTGGGGGTTCCCTGGGGATTTGAGGAGTCCCTGTGAACTTGAGGGGTTCCTTTGGATTTTGGGGGATGTCCCTGTGGGTTTGGGGGGTCCCCTGTGAATTTGGGGGTTCCTTGGGGGTCTGGGGGATGTCCCTGTGGGTTTGGGGGTCCCTGTGGGTTTAGGGGATATTTTGGGGCTCCCTAACCCTCCCCATTCCAGCTGGGGGTGCCGCACTCTGGGGGTCCCCCCACACCCCAGACCCTGCTGAGGTTTTGGGGTCTCCCCCGAGGCGCTCACCCCCGTTTTGTCCCCGCTGTCCCCAAGGCGCTGCCGTTCCGTGGCTCAGCAGCAGCGCCGGGCACCTGGGCATGACCCTGGCGGAGGCCGAGGACGGGGGATTGGTGGTGAGCGGGGAAACTGAGGCACGGCCGGGGAAACTGAGGCAGGAATGGAGAAACTGAGGCAGGAAATGGGGAAACTGAGGCAGGAATGGGGGAAACTGAGGCGGGAAAGGGGAAACTGAAGGAGGAGTGGGGAAACTGAGGCGGGAAAGGGGAAACTGAGGCGGGAATGGGGAAACTGAGGCGGGAAAGGGGAAACTGAGGCAGGAATGGGGCAGTGAGGTGGGAGTGAGGAAACTGAGTCAGGAGTGGGGAAACTGAGTCAGGAATGGAGAAACTGAGGGAGGGACGGAGAAACTGAGGCAGGAATGGAGAAAATGAAGGAGGAATGGGGAAACTGAGGGAGGAGTGAGGAAACTGAGGCAGGAATGGGGAAACTGAGGCAGGAATGGGGGCAGTGAGGTGGGAGTGAGGAAGCTGAGTCAGGAGTGGGGAAACTGAGGCAGGAATGGGGGAAATGAAGGAGGAGCGGGAAAACTGAGGGAGGAGTGGGAAAATTGAGGTTGGAAAAGGGAAACTGAGTCAGGATGGGGAAACTGAGTCAGGAGTGGGGAAACTGAGGCAGGGGGTGGCGCTGTCCCTGCTGTGACCCTGTGTCCCCTCGCCCCCAGGCCTGTGCCCCGCTCTGGTCCCAGCAATGCGGCACCTCCGTGTTCAGCCCCGGCCGCTGCGTCCAGCTGGACCAGGAGCTGCAGCTGGTGGCCACCATGGCGCCCACGGCCCAGCGTGAGTGGGGTGGCACCTCCTGGGAGCCCCCGGGCGCTGCTGCCACCCCCGGTGTCACCGTGTCCCCTGCCAGGCTGCTCCACCTTCATGGACATCGTGGTGCTCCTGGACGGCTCCAACAGCATCTACCCCTGGGAGGAGGTGCAGGCCTTCCTGGGGAACGTTCTGGAACGCTTCTTCATTGGGCCGGGGCAGACACAGGTCAGGCCACCGCGGTGTCACCAGGGCTGGGGTGGTGTCCCCAAGGCTGGGGTGATGTCCCCAGGGCAGTGCTGTTACCCCTGGGGTGATGGCATTGTCCCTGGTGTGATGGCATTGTCCCTTTGGTGGTGGCATTGTCCCTAGGGTGATGGCATTGTCCCTTGGGGTGATGGCATTGTCCCTGGGGTGATGGCATTGTCCCTTGGGGTGATGGTGTTGTCCCTGAGGTGATGCCACCTGGTGTAGCACCTTGGTGGGCCATCCACAGGGGTCCCCAAGGGTGATGGTTGTCCCAGGGCAAGGGGACTGTACTCGTGATGCAGTGCTGTGTTGTCCTGGGGTTTGGATGCCACCTTGGGGTGATGGCATTGTCCCTGGGGTGATGCCATTGTCTCTTGGGGTGATGCCACCTGGTGTGGCAGCTTGGTGGGGCCACCATGGTGTCCCCAGGGTAAGGGGACTGTCCTCAAGGCAGTGCTTTTGTCCCTTGGGGTGATGGCATTGTCCACCTTGGGGTGATGGCATTGTCCTTGGGGTGGTGGCATTGTCCCTGGGGTGATGCCATTGTCCCTGGGGTGATGCCAGCCTTGGGGTGATGCCATTGTCCCTGGGGTGATGGCGCCTGGTGTTGGCCACCACGGTGTCCCCAAGGCTGGGATGGTGTCCCCAGGGCAAGGGGACTGTCTCAGAGCAGTGCTGTTGTCCCTGGGGTGATGCCAGCCTTGGGGTGATGGTGTTGTCCCTGAGGTGATGGCACCTGGTGTAGCACCTTGGTAGGGCCACCACAGTGTCCCCAAGGCTGGAGTGGTGTCCCCAGAGCAAGGGAACTATCTCCAGGGCAGTGCTGTTGTCCCTGGGGTGATGGCATTGTCCTTGGGGTGATGGCACCTGGTGTTGGCCACCACGGTGTCCCCAAGGCTGGGATGGTGTCCCCAGGGTAAGGGGACTGTCTCCAGGGCAGTGCTGTTGTCCCTGGGGTGATGGCATTGTCCCTTTGGTGATGGCATCGTCCTCTGGGGTGATGCCATTGTCCTTGGGGTGGTGGCATTGTCCTTGGGGTGGTGGCATTGTCCGTTTGGTGGTGGCATTGTCCTTGGGGTGGTGGCATTGTCCCTGATGTGATGCCATTGTCCTTGGGGTGATGCCATTGTCCCTAGGGTGATGGCATTGTCCCTGGGGTGATGCCATTGTCCCTTGGGGTGATGCCATTGTCCCTTTGGTGGTGGCATTGTCCCTTGGGTGATGGCATTGTCCCTGCAGTGATGGCATTGTCCCTGGGGTGGTGGCATTGTCCCTTGGGGTGATGCCATTGTCCCTGGGGTGATGCCATTGTCCCTTTGGTGGTGGCATTGTCCCTTGGGGTGATGGCATTGTCCCTTTGGTGGTGGCATCGTCCCTGGGGTGATGCCAGCCTTGGGGTGATGCCATTGTCCTTGGGGTGATGTCCCTGGGGTGATGCCATTGTCCTTGGGGTGATGTCCCTGGGGTGATGGCATTGTCCTTGGGGTGATGCCATTGTCCTTGGGGTGGTGGCATTGTCCCTGGGGTGATGTCCCTTGGGGTGATGCCATTGTCCTTGGGGTGGTGGCATTGTCCCTGGGGTGATGTCCCTTGGGGTGATGGCATTGTCCCTGGGGTGATGGCATTGTCCCTGGGGTGATGGCATTGTCCCTGGGGTGATGGCACCTGGTGTTGGCCACCACGGTGTCCCCAAGGCTGGGATGGTGTCCCCAACACAGTGCTGTTGTCCTTGGGGTGATGCCATTGTCCACCCTGGCAGTTTGAGGGGTCCCCGGGGGTTTTGGGGGTTCTCTGGGGGGTTTAGGGGATGTCCCTGTCGGTTTGGGGGTTCCCTGTGGATTTGGGGGTTCCCTGTGGATTTGGGGGTTCCCTGTGGGTTTGGGGGAGGTTTTGGGGTTCTGACTGTCCCTGTTCCAGGTTGGGGTGCTGCAGTACAGGGAGCACCTGGTGCAGGAGCTGCACCTTGGGGATTTGGGGGTTCCCTGTGGGTTTGGGGGATATTTTGGGGTTCTGACCCTCCCCGTTTCAGGTGGGGGTGCTGCAGTACGGGGAGCACCTGGTGCAGGAGTGGGCGCTGGGGCAGCACCATGGGGAATTGAGGGGTCTCTGTGGATTTGGGGGCTCCCTGTGGGTTTGGGGGATGTCCCTGTGGGTTTGGGGTTCCCTATGGATTTGGGGATATTTTGGGGTTCTGACTGTCCCTGTTCCAGGTTGGGGTGCTGCAGTACGGGGAGCACGTGGTGCAGGAGTGGGCACTGGGGCAGCACCATGGGGAATTGAGGGGTCTCTGTGGATTTGGGGGTTCCCTGTGGGTTTGGGAGATGTCCCTGTGGATTTGGGGTTCCCTGTGGGTTTGGGGGATGTTTTGGGGTTCTGACTGTCCCTGTTCCAGGTTGGGGTGCTGCAGTACAGGGAGCACCTGGTGCAGGAGCTGCACCTTGGGGATTTGGGGGTTCCATGTGGATTTGGGGGTTCCCTGTGGGTTTGGGGGATGCTTTGGGGTTCTGACTGTCCCTGTTCCAGGTTGGGGTGCTGCAGTACGGGGAGCACGTGGTGCAGGAGTGGGCACTGGGGCAGCACCCTGGGGAATTGAGGGGTCTCTGTGGATTTGGGGGTTCCCTGTAGGTTTGAGGGATGTTTTGGGGTTCTGACCCTCCCCATTTCAGGTTGGCTGCAGTACGGGGAGCACCTGGTGCAGGAGCAGCACCTTGGGGATTTGGGGGTTCCCTGTGGGTTTGGGGGATATTTTGGGGTTCTGACTGTCCCTGTTCCAGGTGGGGGTGCTGCAGTACGGGGAGCACCTGGTGCAGGAGTGGGCGCTGGGGCAGCACCCCACAGCCCAGAGCCTGCTGGAGGCCGCGCGGAACCTGACCCGGCAGGAGGGCAGGGAGACCAGGACGGCCATGGCCATCCGGGAGGCATGGTGGGATTGGGGGGCATTGGGGGGGATTGGGGGGGATTGGGGTGGGATTGGGGGGCATTGGGGGGGATTGGGGCTAAGATCAGGGTGGGATTGGAGCGAGATTGGGGTGGGATCAGGGTCAGAATCGGGGCTGGGATTGGCGTGAGATTGGAGTGGGATTGGGGTGGGACTGGGTCAGGATTGGAGGTGGGATCAGGGTGGGATTGGGAGCGGGATTGGGGTGGGCTCTGGGGTGGGATCAGGGGCAGGACCAGGGTGGGATTAGGGTGGGATTGGGGTGGGCTCTGGGGTGGGATTGGGATGGGATTGGGGGCAAGATCGGGATGGAACTTGGGGCAGGATTGGGGTGGTCTCTGGGGTGGGATTTGGGGCAGGATTGGAATGGGATGGGGGCAGGATTGGGATGGGGTTGGGGCTGGGATTGGGGTGGGATTTGGGCTGGGATCAGGGTGGGATTTGGAGCAAAATTGGGGGCAGGATCGGGATTGGCAGTGGGGGTGGGATTGGGGCTGGGGTCAGAGTTGGGGTTTAGGGTCTAGGTTGGGATGGGGATTGGAATTGGTATCGGGTTTGGGATCAAGTCAAGATTTGGATTGGGATTGGCATTGGGACTGGGGCCGGGGCTGTGACTGGGATCTGGATCAGGGTTGGGATCCGGGATCAGGATCAGGGTTGGGATCAGGATCAGGATCAGGGCTGGGATGAGGATCAGGGTTGGGATCCGGGATCAGGACTGGGATCAGGATCAGGGTTGGGATCAGGATCAGGGCTGGGATCAGGATCAGAGTTGGGATCCAGGATCAGGATCATGGCTGGGATGAGGATCAGGGCTGGGATCAGGATCAGGGTTGGGATCAGGGCTGGGATGAGGATCAGGGTTGGGATCAGGATCAGGGTTGGGATCAGGGCTGGGATCAGGATCAGGACTGGGATCAGGATCAGGGTTGGGATCCGGGATCAGGATCAGGATCATAGCTGGGATCAGGACTGGGATCAGGATCAGGATCAGAACTGGGATCAGGATCAGGGCTGGGATCAGGATCAGGGTTGGGATCAGGATCAGAACTGGGATCAGGATCAGGACTGGGATCAGGATCAGGATCAGGACTGGGATCAGGATCAGGGTTGGGATCCGGGATCAGGATCAGGACTGGGATCAGGATCAGGACTGGGATCAGGATCATGGCTGGGATCAGGATCAGGACTGGGATCAGGATCAGGGCTGGGATCAGGGCTGGGATCAGGATCAGGACTGGGATCAGGATCAGGGCTGGCACCAGGCTCAGCCCTGGGCAGGGCTCACCAGGGGCTGCCCGGGCGCTCACCCTCCATCCCTCCCACAGCACGGACTCGTTCAGCCCCGCGCGGGGCGGGCGCCCGGGGGCCGCGCGGCTGCTGCTGGTGCTGACGGACGGGGAGTCGCACGACGGGGACGAGCTGCCCGCGGCGCTGGCCGAGTGCGAGCGCCGCAACGTCACCCGCTACGCCATCGCCGTGAGCCCCTGCCGCCCTCCCCGCGCCCCCCGGGGCCTGGGGATCCTGCTGAGCCCTGTCCCCCCCTCAGGTGCTGGGGCATTACCTGAGGAGGCAGCAGGACCCCGAGGATTTCATCCGGGAGATCAAGTTCATCGCCAGCGACCCCGATGAGAAGTATTTCTTCAACGTCACGGACGAGGCCGCCCTCAACGACATCGTGGATGCTCTGGGAGATCGGATCTTCAGCCTGGAGGGTGCTGGTTTGGGGCTGGGATGGTGGGGAGGGCTGGGGATTCCAGATGGACGAGCTGAGTCTCGTTTCTCCTCTTTCAGGCACCCACGGGGACAACGAGAGCGCCTTCGAGCTGGAGATGTCCCAGATCGGCTTCTCCATCCACCACCTCGAGGTGATCCTGTCCCTGCTGAGTCAGAAATGACCCACAAGGCCAAATCCACTTTATTAGCACACCCATTCCTTTTTATATTCTGATTGGTCCTTTAATCAGAACAGTGGCTAATTAAGAAGCCACTCTTTGGTAATCAACACACAACATGTTCACACACATTAGCACATACACATAACACACACATTAATGTTTGTGAACGTTAACGTGATCACAAACTCCAGGTGCAGAAAGCTAAGATAGGAATTGTTTATAATTCTTTTCTCTGAGCTTCTCACAGCCTTGGGAAAGTTGTGACCACAGTGAAAGGTGGAAAACAACCCTGAGCCCATCTCACCCCTGGCATGGCAGGGTGGCATTGATGAGGTGCCCTGTGGTAGGAAGGAGATGATGAATCTGACTCCATTTATTATTTTATTAATTTATTATTTTATGACACTATTATTATGTAAAAGGATACTAAACTAAGCTATACTAAAAAATACAGAAAGGATTCAGACAGAAGGCTAAAAGATGATAATGAAAAAACTCGTGACTCTTTCCAGAGCCTCAGCTTGGCTGTGATTGGTCATTAAGTAAAAACAATTCACATGAAACCAATGAAACAATATCCAAACACGTCCCAAAGCAGCAAAACACAGGAGAAGCAAATCAGAGAATTATTGTTTTCATTTTTCCCTGAGCCTTCTCACCTTCCCAGGAGAAAATCCTGGGCAAGGGGATTTTTCCAGTCAATCTGCCGGGGGTCTGGGGACACCGAGGGCACTGAGGTGACGTGTGCCACCCCTCCCAGCAGGACGGGATCCTGTTTGGCATGGTGGGAGCCCACGGCTGGCAGGGCGGCGTGCTGGAGGAGCGGCGGCGCGGGCGCGTGGTGCCGGCCCCAGGGGCGTTCCAGGAGGAATTCCCGCTGCAGCTGAGGAACCACGCGGCCTACCTGGGTATGGGGGAGCCCTGGGGGCTGGGGGGTGAATGGGGTTGGTTCCAAAGCCCTCCAGATTTGGGGTGAATCAGGGGCGTTCCACGGCCTGGAGATCAGCGGTGAAGTGGGGTTTTGGTGATACAGAAATGTCCTGGAAATTTGGGGTATTGTGGGGATACTCCATGGAATGGATATTTGGGATCATTAGTGATATAGAAATGTCCTGTAAATTTGGGGTGTCCTGGGGATACTCCATATAATGGATATTTGGGGTGTACTGAGGATGCTCCAGACCTGGATATTTGGGATCCTTGGTGATACAGAAATGTCTTGAAAGTTTGGGGTGCCCTGGGAATACTCCATGTCCTGGATATTTGGGGTGCTTGGTGATACAGAAATGTCCTGTAAATTTGGAATTCCCGCTGCAGCTGAGGAACCACGTGGCCTACCTGGGTATGGGGGAGCCCTGGGGGCTGGGGGGTGAATGGGTTTGGTTCCAAAGCCCTCCAGATTTGGGGTGACTCAGGGGCGTTCCACGGCCTGGAGATCAGCGGTGAAGTGGGGGTGCTTTGTGGAGTGGGTGTTTTTGGGGGCCAGAAATGTCCTGGGAATTTGGGGTGTCCTGAGGATGCTCCATGACCTGGATATTTGGGATCCTTGGTGATACAGAAATGTCCTGGAAATTTGGGGTGCCCTGGGGATACTCCATATAATGAATATTTGGGGTGCCCTGGGCATACTCCATGTTCTGGGTATTTGGGGTGCTTGGTGATACAGAAATGTTCTGGAAATTTGGGGATGCTGCATATCCATGGAATAGATATTTGGGCTCCTTGGTCATACAGAAATGTCCTGGATATTTGAGATTCTTGGTGATACTCCATGTCCTGGATATTTGGGGTGCTTGGTGATACAGAAATGTTCTGGAAATTTGCGGTGCCCTGGGGATACTCCATATCCTGGATTTTTGGGGTGCTCCAAGGATGCTCCAAACCCGGATATTTGGGTACCGTGGGGACGCCCCAAACCCGGATATTTTGGTACCCTGGGAATGCTCCATATCCTATCAATTTGGGGTGCCCCAGGGATGCTCCAAACACGGATATTTGGGTACCCTGGGGATACTCCATATCCTGGATTTTTGGGGTGCTCCAAGGATGCTCCAAACCCGGATATTTGGGGTGCCCTGGGAATGCTCCTGACCCTGATATTTGGGTGCCCCGGGGACGCCCCAAACCCGGATATTTGTGGTTCCCCAGGACCCCCCTGTCCCCCCAGGACCGTTCCCCCCCTGACCCCGCTGTCCCCCCAGGGTACTCGGTGTCCTCGCTGCAGCTGCCGGGGGGGCGGCGCCTCCTGGTGGCCGGTGCCCCCCGCTTCCAGCACAAGGGCAAGGTGGTGCTGTTCCAGCTGGACCCCGCGGGCACCGTCACCGTGGCCCAGGCGTTAACGGGGGACCAGGTGAGGGGTGCTGGGGGACCCTGAGGGTTTTGGGGAGGGAGTTTGGGGGTCCCCCCTCAGCCTCACAGCCCCCTGCACCCCCAGATCGGCTCCTACTTCGGCAGCGAGGTGCTGGCCCTGGACCTGGAGGGAGATGGGGACAGCGAGCTGCTGCTGGTGGCAGCGCCCTCCTACCTGGGCGGGCAGAGCTGGGAGACCGGGAGGGTCTACGTGTACCGGGTGGGACAGGTGAGACCGGGAGGGGCTGCGTGTACCGGGTGGGGCAGGTGAGACCGGGAGGGGCTGCGTGTACCGGGTGGGGCAGGTGAGACCGGGAGGGTCTACGTGTACCGGGTGGGGCAGGTGAGACCCGGGAGGGGCTGCGTGTACCGGGTGGGGCAGGTGAGACCGGGAGGGGCTGCGTGTACCGGGTGGGGCTGCGTGTACCGGGTGGGGCAGGTGAGACCGGGAGGGGCTGCGTGTACCGGGTGGGGCAGGTGAGAGGGGCTGGGGTGGGCCTGGGGGTGTGGGGAAGGTGAGGGGACAGGGGAAGTGTCTGTGTGTGCCTGTGGGGCAGGTGAGAGGGGCAGGGGAGGGTCTGTTTGTACCATGTGGGGCAGGTGAGAGGGCAGGTGTGAGCCTGAGGGTGTGGGGCAGGTGAGAGGGGTTGGGTCTGTGTGTGCCTGTGGGGCAGGTGAGAGGGGCTGGGGTGGGCCTGGGGGTGTGGGGAAGGTGTGAGGGGTGAAGGGAGGGTCTACGTGTACCGAGTGGGGCAGGTGTGAGGGGCTGGGGTGGGCCTGAGGGTGTGGGGAAGGTGTGAGGGGAAAGGGGAGGGTCTGTATTTACCGTGTGGGGCAGGGATGGGCCTGGGGGCATGGGGCAGGTGAGACAGGGAGGGTCTGTATTTACCGTGTGGGGCAGATGTGGGTCTGAGGGTGTGGGGTAGGTGAGAGGGACGGGGACTGTGTTGAACTGGGGCAGAGGATGGGCGGATCAGCAGGATGCAGAGGGACTGGATGGGAATTTGGGGCGATCGGGGGAACACCGTGGCAATGAGGGGTGCCTGTCCCTTGGATGCAGAGGGACTGGGAGGGAATTTGGGGCGATCGGGGGAACACGGTGGCATTGAGGGGCTGCCCCTCCCTCGGGGGTACCTGGGGAATTTGGGGCGATTGGGGGAACACGGTGGCATTGAGGGGCTCCCCGTCCCTTGGGGGTACCGAGGGAATTTGGGGCGATTGCAGGAACACGGTGGCAATGATGCAGAGGGACTGAGGGAATTTGGGGCGATCGGGGGAACACGGTTGGCATTGAGGGGCTCCCCGTCCCGTGGGGGTACCGAGGGAATTTGGGGGAACACGGTTGGCATTGAGGGGCTCCCCGTCCCTCGGGGGTACCTGGGGAATTTGGGGCGATCGGGGGAACACGGTTGGCATTGAGGGGCTGCCCCTCCCTTGGGGGTACCGAGGGAATTTGGGGGAACACGGTTGGCATTGAGGGGCTCCCCGTCCTGTGGGGGTACCGAGGGAATTTGGGGGAGCACGGTTGGCATTGAGGGGCTCCCCGTCCCTCGGGGGTACCGAGGGCTCCCCCGCACCCCCAGGAGCGCCTGAGCCCCGCGGGGTCGCTGCTCCCCGAGCCGAGGCCGCAGGATTCGCGCTTCGGCTCCGCCCTGGGCGCGGTGCCCAACCTGAGCCAGGACGGGCTGGCCGGAGCCGTGGTGGGCGCCCCGCTGGAGGACGGGCACCGAGGGGCGCTCTACGTGTTCCACGTGGCACCGGGCACCCTCCTGCCCCAACGCAAACAGGTGAGGCACCGGGGAGGGCGGCAGTGACAGCGCTGGTGGGGCTGGGGTACGCTGTCAGTGAATTGGGACATGCTGGGAATGGGGAGATGGAGAGGGACAGGGACACCCCGAAATCAGGGACATGGAGAGGGACAGGGACACCCCAAAATCAGGGACATGGAGAAGGGACAGGGACACCCCAAAATCAGGGACATGGAGAAAGACAGGGATATGGAGAAAGGACAGAGACACCCTGGGAATGGGGACATGGAGAAGGGACAGGGACACCCTGGGAATGGGGAGATGGAGAAGGGACAGGGACACCCCAAAATCAGGGACATGGAGAAGGGACAGAGACACTCTGGGAATGGGGAGATGGAGAGGGGACAGGGACATGGAGAAAGACAGGGATATGGAGAAGGGACAGGGATATGGAGAAAGGACAGAGACACCCTGGGATCAGGGACATGGAGAGGGGACAGAGACACTCTGGGAATGGGGAGATGGAGAGCGGACAGGGACACCCCAAAATCAAGGACATGGAGAAGGGACAGGGACACCTCAGGAATGGGGACATGGAGAAGGGACAGGGACAATGAGAAGGGACAAGGACACCCCAAAATCAGGGACATGGAGAAAAGGACAGAGATACCTGGGGAATGGAGAATAGGGACATGGAGAAGGGACAGGGACACCCCGGGAATGGGGATATGGAGAGGGACAGGGACACCCCAAAATCAGGGACATGGAGAAAGGACAGGGACACCTCAGGAATGGGGACATGGAGAGGGGACAGGGGCACCCCAAAATCAGGGACATGGAGAAGGGACAGGGACACCCTGGGATCAGGGACATGGAGAAGGGACAGGGACGTGGAGAAAGGACAGAGACACGCTGGGAATGGGGACATGAAGGGACAGGGACACCTCGGGAATGGGGACATGGAGAGGGGACAGGGACACCCCAAAATCAGGGACATGGAGAAGGGGCAGGGACACCCGAAAATCAGGGACATGGAGAAGGGACAGAGACACTCTGGGAATGGGGAGATGGAGAGCGGACAGGGACACCCCAAAATCAGGGACATGGAGAAGGGACAGGGACACCCCAAAATCAGGGACATGGAGAAGGGACAGAGACACTCTGGGAATGGGGAGATGGAGAGGGGACAAGGACACCCCAAAATCAGGGACATGGAGAAAAGACTGGGACACCCACGAAATGGGGATATGGAAAGGGGACAGAGACACCCCAGAATCAGAGACATGGAGAAAGGACAGGGACACCTCAGGAATGGGGACATGGAGAAAGGAGACAGACATGGAGAAAGGACAGGGACATCCTCGGGAATGGGGATATGGAGAAGGGACAGGGACACCCCAAAATCAGAGACATGGAGAAAGACAGGGATATGGAGAAAGGACAGAGACACCCTGGGAATGGGGACATGGAGAGGGACAGGGACACCCCAAAATCAGGGACATGGAGAAGGGGCAGGGACACCCGAAAATCAGGGACATGGAGAAAGGAGACAGACATGGAGAAAGGACAGGGACACCTCAGGAATGGGGACATGGAGAAAGGACACTCTTATAGTGTACTTTAATTAAGAAATAATTAGCTTCTGATTGTGATGGCGTGAATTATAACACCTGTATTGTCTCACCCTTCACACGAGACTAAAAAGAGGAGTTTTAAAAACTTTCATTTTAAAAATGTGTTTATTTTACTTGATTGTATTTTTACTTGATTTTATATTTCATTTAACTTTATTTTAAGAGTTTACATTTAAAATTATTTATTCTATTTTATAAACTAACTGGGCCTTTCAGTCACCCCATCTCTGGGCCAGAAAAGGGCTTAAAAATGAAAAATGAAAAATCTAAAATTCTCATTGGCAGCGCATCGAGGCGGCGGCGCTGGGCTGGAGCCTCCGGTACTTCGGGATCAGCGTGGACGGACGGACGGACATGGACGGGGACGGACTGGTGGACGTGGCCGTGGGGGCGCAGGGGGCGGCCGTGGTGCTGCGGTGAGCAGGGGACAGGGGTGGGGACACCTGGGGATGGGGATGGGGACAGGGACAGGGACACGGAGAGGGGACAGGGACACCCCTGGAACAGGGACATGGAGAAGGACAGGGAGACCCTGGGAATGGGGACATGGAGAAGGGACAGGGACACCCCGGGAATGGGGGTAGGGACATGGAGAGGGGACAGGAATGGGGACAGGGACATCACGGGAATGGGGATGGGGACACCTTGGGAATGGGGACAGGGACAGGGACAGGGACATGGAGAGGAGATGGGACACCATAGGAATAGGGACAGGGACATTCCAGGAATGGGGACATGGAGAAGGACAGGGACATTCTGGGATCAGGGACATGGAGAGGGACAGGGACACCCCAGGAATGGGGACAGGGATACCTCGAGAATGGTGACAGGGACATGGAGAAAGACGGGGACACTCTGGGAATGGAGACATGGAGAAGGGACAGGGACACCATGGGAATGGGAACAGGGACATGGAGAGAGGACAGCGACACCCCAGGAATAGGGAGAGGGACACCCTGGGAATGGGGACATGGAGAAGGACAAGGACATTCTGACATCAGGGACATGGAGAAAGGACAGGGACACCTCGGGAATGGGGGACACAGAGAGGGACAGGGACATGGAGAGGGGACAGGGACACCCTGGGAATGGGGATGTGGAGAAAGGACTGGGACATGGAGAAAGACAGGGACACTCTGGCAATGGAGACAGGGACATCTTGGGAATGGGGACATGGAGAGGGGACAGGGACACGCCGGAAATGGAGACAGGGACAAGGGACAGGGACATCCCAGGAATGGGGACAGGGACATGGAGAGTGGACAGGGACACCGCGGGGACAAGGACAGCTGTCCCTTGGAGAAGGGACAGGGACACCCTGGGAATGGAGACATGGAGAAAGGACAGAGACACCCTGGGAACAGGGACATGGAGAACAGTCAGGGACACCCCAGGAATGGGGACATGGAGAAGGGACAGGGACATGGAGATGGACACCCCGAGAACAGTGACATGTGGCCCATGGGAAAGGCACTCGGTGCCTCAGTTTCCCCTTGTGAGAGCCCGGGACGCTCCCAGACCCCGTCCCCGCGCGGTCCCGCTGACGTGCCCGGTGTCGCCGTGCCCGCAGCTCCCGCTGGATCCTGCAGGTGGCCGCGGCCGTGTCGGTGGAGCCGGCGGCCGTCAGCGTCACCCGGCGGAACTGCCGGCGCGGCGGCTCCGGGGCCGTGTGCCTGCGCGCCCGCCTCTGCTTCCGCGCCCAGAGCCGCGCCCGGAGCGCCCCCCCGGGCATGGATGTGGGTGAGTGCGGGCCTGGGGGCTGCGGGGTCCGGGGGGTGGGCCTGGAGCTGCCCAGAAACGTCCCTGAGCATCCCAAAGGGTCCTGGGGCATCCCAGAGCATCCCAAAGGGTCCTGGGAGTGTCCTTGGAGCAGCCCAGAAATGTCCCTGAGCATCCCAAAGGCTCCTGGAGCAACCCAAAGGGTCCTGGGGCATCCCAGAGGGTCCTGAGAGCGTCTCTGGAGCATCCCTGGCTGGGTGGGGAGAACCCCAGAGCATCCTTGGAGCATCCTAAAGGGTCCTGGAGCCACCCAAAGGGTCCTGGGGCATCCCAGAGCATCCCAAAGGGTCCTGGGAGTGTCCTTGGAGCAGCCCAGAAATGTCCCTGAGCATCCCAAAGGGTCCTGGAGCCACCCAAAGGGTCCTGGGGCATCCCAGAGCATCCCAAAGGGTCCTGGAGCCTTCCAGAAACATTCCTGGAGATCCCAAAGAGTCTTGGGAGTGTCCTTGGAACATCTCTGGCTGGTTGGGGAGCACCCCAGAAACATCCCAGAGCATCCCAAAGGCTCCTGGAGCACTCCAGAGCATCCCAAGGCTCCTGGCAGTGTCCCTGGAGCACCCCCGGGTTTCCCCGGGTCCCTCCCACCAGAGCAGTCCCTGTCCCGCTGCTCTCCCGGCCCTGACCCGCCCCTGTCCCGCAGCTCTCCGGTACAACGCGTCCCTGGAGGAGCGGGGCCCGGGATCCCGAGCCGCCTTCGACTCCGGTGCCCGCCGGCTGCTGCAGCGCCGCGTGGAGCTCCTGCTGGGCCGGCAGAGCTGCACCCGCGTCCCCTTCCACGTCCTGGTCAGTCCCGAGGCTCCTCCCGGCCCTCAAGGGCCCCTCCTGGTCCCGGGGCTCCTCCTGGCCCTCATAGGCTCCTCCTGGTCCCGGGACTCCACCTGGCCTTCAGGGCTCCTCCCGGCCCCATTCCTGGGGGCTCCTCCCGGCCCTCAAGGGCCCCTCCTGGTCCCGGGGCTCCTCCCGGCCCTCAGGGGCTCCTCCCGGCCCTCATGGGCTCCTCCCGGCCCTCGAGGGCTCCTCCCGGCCCCTATGGGCTCCTCCCGGCCCTCAGGGCTCCTCCCAGCCCTCAGGGGCTCCTCCCGGCCCTCAGGGGCTCCTCCCGGCCCTCAGGGGCTCCTCCCGGCCCTCAGGGGCTCCTCCCGGCCCTCATGGGCTCCTCCCGGCCCTCATGGGCACATCCCGGCCCTCAAGGGCTCCTCTCAGCCCTCATGGGCTCCTCTCAGCCCTCATGGGCTCCTCTCAGCCCCCATGGGCTCCTCCCGGCCCTCATGGGCTCTTCCCGGCCCTCAGGGGCCCCTCCCGGCCCTCAGGGCTCCTCCCGGCCCTCAGGGCTCCTCCCGGCCCTCATGGGTTCCCTCCGGCCCTCACGGGCTCCTCCTGGCCCTCACGGGCTCCTCCAGGCCCTCATGGATTCCTCCTGCCCCATGGGGTTCCTCCTGGCCCTCGTGGGCTCCTCCCGGCCCTCAGGGGGCTCCTCCCGGCCTCCTCCCGGCCCTCAGGGGCTCCTCCCGGCCCTCATGGGCTCCTCCCGGCCCTCAGGGGCTCCTCCCTGCTCTTTGGGGCTCCTCCCGGCCCTCAGGGGCTCCTCCCTGCTCTTTGGGGCTCCTCCCGGCCCTCAGGGCTCCTCCCAGCCCTCAGGGGTTCCCTCGGGGGCTCCTCCCGGCCCCATTCCCGGGGTCCAGCCCGCGTGAGGCTGACGGGACCCCCCATTTGTGCAGGACACCTCGGATTACCTGCGGCCCCTCAGCCTCAGCCTCACCTGGGCGCTGGATGAGGCCACCAGCGGCTCCGTGCTGGATGAGGCGTCTCCCACCTCCCTTCACAAACTGGTGTGTACTGGTAGGGGTGTGCTCGGGCACTGGGATCACCCCCGGGCACTGGGATCACATTGGGATCACACCAGGATCCCCCGTCTCCTTCCAGATCCCGTTTTTCAAGGATTGCGGCGATGACGACGAGTGTGTCACCGACCTGGTGCTCAAGGCCACCACGGACATCGTGGGCTCCAGGTAGCCCTGGTGTCCCCCCCGTGTCCCCATGGTGTCCCTGGGATGCCAGCAGCGCCCTGTGACCACCCTGGCCCCCAGGCAGAGCCCCCACGTCCTGAGGAAGGGCCGGAGGAGGATGCTGGTGGAGGTGGAGCTGGAGAACCGCAAGGAGAATGCCTACAACGCCAGCCTGTGGCTGCAGCTGCCTGGGAACCTCCACTTCTCCAGCCTCGTGCTCCAGGTACAGCCTGGGGGAGCCCAGATCCCTGAGGAGCCCCACCAAGTGCCTGAGGAGCCCCTTCAAACTGTCCCACCAAATCCCTGAGGAGCCCTACCAAGTTCCTGAGGAACCTCTCCAAACTGTCCCACCAAATCCCTGAGGAGCCCTACCAAGTTCCTGAGGAACCTCTCCAAACTGTCCCACCAAATCCCTGAGGAGCTCGTCCAAACTGTCCCACCAAATCCCTGAGGAGCTCCTACAAACTCTTCCACCAAGTGCCTGAGGAACTCATCCAAACTGTCCCACCAAGTCCCTGAGGAGCACCTCCAAAATGTCCCACTAAGTGCATGAGGAGCACTTCCAAAATATCCCACCAAATCCATGAGAGCCCCTCCAAATTCTTCCATCAAATCCTTGAGGAGCTCCTCCAAAATATCCCAGCAAATCCCTGAGAAGCTCCTCCAAAGTGTCTCACCAAGTCCTTCCAAACTCACCACCAAATCTCTGAGGAGCTCCTCCAAAATGTCCCACCAAATCTATGAGGAACTCCTCCAAACTGTCCCACCAAGTTCATGAGGAGCACTTCCAAAATATCCCACCAAATCCATGAGAGCCCCTCCAAATTCTCCACCAAATCCTTGAGGAGTCCCTGTGGTGTCTCCCCGCAGGAGCCCAGCTCGGTGAAGTTGGAGTGCTCGGCCCTGGGGGGGCAGCAGCGGCGCTGCAGCGTGGGGTACCCCGTGTTCCGCTCGCAGGCCAAGGTGAGACCCCGAGAGACCCCCGGGGAACCCCCGAGAGACCCCCAGGGAACCCCTGAGAGACCCCTGGGGAACCCCCAGGGAACCCCCGAGAGACCCCCAGGGAACGCCCCTTTCCCCAGCCTCGTGCTCCAGGTACAACCTGGGGGGAGCCCAAATCCCTGAGGAGCATCTCCAAAATGTCCCACCAAATCCTTGAGGAGCTCCTCCAGAATGTCTCACGAAATCGCTGAGGAGCGTCTCCAAAATGTCCCACCAAATCCCTCCAAACTGTCCCACCAAATCCTTGAGGAACCCTTCCAAACTGTGCCACCAAATCCTTGCAGACTCTCCCACCAAATCCCTGAGGAGCCCCTCCAAACTGTCCCACCAAATCCTTGAGGAGCTCCTCCAGAATGTCCCACCAAATTCCTCCAGAATGTCCCACCAAATCCCTGAGAAGCCCCTCCCAACTGTGACACCAAATCCTTGAGGAGCATCTCCAAACTCTCCACCAAATCCCTGAGGAACCCCTCCAAACTGTCCCATCAAATCCTTGAGGAGCCCCTCCAGACTCTCCCACCGAATCCCTGAAGAGACCCTCCAAACTCTCCACCAAATCCATGAGGAATCCCTCCAAATTGTCCTACCAAATCCATGAGGAGCCTATCCAAACTCTCCACCAAATCCCTGAGGAGCTCCTCCAGACTCTCCCACCAAATCCCTGAGGAGCTCCTTCAAAATGTCCCACCGAATCCATGAGGAGCTCCTCCAGATTCTCCACCAAATTCTTGAGGAGCTCCTCCAGATTCTCCACCAAATTCCTGAGAAACCCCTCCAAACTCTCCCACCAAATCCCTCCAAACTCTCCACCAAATCCTTGAGGATCTCCTCCAAACTGTCCCACCCAATCCCCGAGGAGGATCCCTGTCCCCCAAACCCCCTGGGTGCCCCCCAAACCCCCCAGACCCCCCCAAGCCCCCTGACCCCCAGGTGTCCTTCACGCTGGAGCTGGAGTTCAGCTGCTCCGTCCTGCGGGACCGCGCCGAGCTCACGCTCAGGGCCACCAGGTGAGGGCTGAGGGGCGGGGCTGAGCCCTGGGGGGCGGGGCTGAGCCCTGGGGGGGCGGAGCCACACCCAGGGGGCGTGGCCGGAATTTGGGGACACTCCTGAGTGTCCCCACACCCCCCATGCAGTGACAGCAGGGAGGCGACACCGCAGGACAACGTGGTGGAGCTGTCGGTGCCCATCCGCTACGAGGCCAACGTGTTCCTGTCCAGGTGGGGCTGGGGGCGTCGGGGACACCCCAAAATACCGACCTGCACAGTGGGGGGGTCAGGGAGGGGACACCCACCGTGGGTGTGACCCCTCCGTGTCCCCCCAGTGCCACCAACCTGCCCCGCTATGAGCTGCCACCCCTGGGCACCTTCAGCTCCAGCCCCGGCCCCGAGTTCACCACCACGCTCAAGGTGAGGAGATGAGGATGATGATGATGATGATGATGATTGGGGGGGTGGGATCCGGGGGGTTCTGAGGGGCTTTGGTGGACAGGGATCCTCCTCAGGGATTTGGTGGTGAGTTTGGAGATGCTCCTCAGGGTTTTGATGGGAGATTTTGGAGATACTCCTCAGGGTTTTGGTGGTGAGTTTGGAGATGCTCCTCAGGGTTTTGATGGGAGATTTTGGAGATACTCCTCAGGGTTTTGGTGGGACAATTTGGAGATGCTCCTCAAGGATTTGGTGGGACATTTTGGAGGAGCTCCCCAGGGATTTGGTGAAGAGTTTGGAAGGGTTCCTCAAGGATTTGGTGGGATGGTTTGGAGATACTCCTCATGGATTTGGTGGAGCTCCCCAGGGTTTTGGAGGGACATTTTGGAGAAGCTCCTCAGGGATTTGATGGGACAATTTGGAGGAGCTCCTCAAGGATTTGGTAGAAAGTTCGGAGATGCTCCTCAAGGATTTGGTGGGACAGTTTGGAGGCATTTAGTGGGACATTTTGGAGGAGCTCCTTGGGGATTTGGTGGGACATTTTGGAGATCCTCATCAGGGATTTGAAGGAGCTCCTCAGGGATTTGATGGGACAGTTTGGAGATGCTCCTCGTGGATTTGGTTGGACATTTGGAGATGCTCCTCAAGGTTTTGATGGGACAGTTTGGAGCTGCTCCTCGTGGATTTGGTTGGACATTTGGAGATGCTCCTCAAGGTTTTGGTGGGACAGTTTGAGATGCTCCTCAAGGATTTGGTGGGACAGTTTGGAGGGATTTAGCGGGACATTTTGGAGGAGCTCCTTGGGGATTTGGTGGGACATTTTGGAGATCCTCATCAGGGATTTGAAGGAGCTCCTCATGGATTTGATGGGACATTTTGGAGATGCTCCTCAAGGATTTGGTGGGACATTTTGAGATGCTCCTCATGGTTTTGGTGGGACATTTTGAGATGCTCCTCATGGTTTTGGTGGGACATTTTGAGATGCTCCCCATGGTTTTGATGGGACAGTTTGGAGATGCTCCTCATGGTTTTGATGGGACATTTTGAGATGCTCCTCAAGGATTTGGTGGGACAGTTTGAGATGCTCCTCATGGCTTTGGTGGGACAGTTTGGAGCTGCTCCTCATGGTTTTGGTGGGACATTTTGAGATGCTCCTCATGGTTGTGGTGGGACAGTTTGAAGGAGCTCCCCAGGGATTTGGTGAAGAGTTTGGAAGGGTTCCTCAAGGATTTGATGGGATGGTTTGGAGATGCTCCTCATGGATTTGGTGGAGCTCCCCAGGATTTTGGAGGGACATTTTGGAGAAGCTCCTCAGGGATTTGATGGGACAATTTGGAGGAGCTCCTCAACAATTTGGTAGAAAGTTCGGAGATGCTCCTCAAGGATTTGGTGGGACATTTTGGAGGAGCTCCTTGGCGATTTGGTGGGACATTTTGGAGATCCTCATCAGGGATTTGAAGGAGCTCCCCATGGCTTTGGTGGGACAGTTTGGAGCTGCTCCTCGTGGATTTGGTGGGACATTTTGAGCTGCTCCTCATGGTTTTGGTGGGACATTTTGAGATGCTCCTCATGGCTTTGGTGGGACAGTTTGAGATGCTCCCCATGGTTTTGATGGGACAGTTTGGAGATGCTCCTCATGGCTTTGGTGGGACATTTTGAGGAGCTCCTCGTGGATTTGGTGGGACATTTGGAGCTGCTCCTCATGGCTTTGGTGGGACAGTTTGAGATGCTCCCCATGGTTTTGGTGGGACAGTTTAGAGGAGCTCCTCATGGTTTTGGTGGGACATTTGGAGCTGCTCCTCATGGCTCACCTTGCCCCCTCCCCACCCAGGTGCAGAATTTGGGGTGCCACCCCCTGCAGAACCTCACCCTGCACATGGCCCTGCCCGCCCTGGGCCCCCGCGGCGCCCCCATCCTGTCTGTCACCGAGCTCCTGGCTGCCAATGTGGGTCTGGGGGACACCTGGGGGGGGCTCGGGGGGGTCCCCCCTGTGCTGGTGCCCCCTGACCCCCCCCCCGTGCCCCCCCCAGGCCTCCTGCAGGCTGCACCCCCCCAGCGAGGGCACCCCGGTGCCCCCCGAGGAGCTGCGGCACAGCGAGAGGCTGGTAGGGATGGACGGGACCCCAAAACTCAAAGGGGGGTCCCCAAAACTCCAGGGGGGTCCCCAAAACTCCAGAGGGGTCCCAAAACTTCAGGGGGTCCCTAAAATTCAAGGGGGGTTCAAAGGGGTCCCCAAAAATTCAGGGGGTCCCTAAAATTCCGGGGGGTTCAAGGGGGTCCCCAAAACTCCAGGAGGGTCCCCAGAACTCCAGGGGGGTCCCCAAAGCTCCAGAGGGGTCCCCAGAACTCCAGAGGGGTCTACAAAAACTTCAGGGGGTCCCTAAAATACCAGGGGAGTTCAAGGGGGTCCCCAAAATTCCAGGAGGGTCCCCACAAAATCCCAGATGGGTCCCCAAAACTCCAGAGGGGTTCAGGGGGGAGTCTTAAAACTCCAGAGGGGTCCCCAGAACTCCAGGGGGGTCCCCAAAGCTCCAGGGGGGTCCACAAAAACTTCAGGGGGGTCCCTAAAATTCCAGGGGGGTTCAAGGGGGTCCCCAAAACTCTGGGGATTTTGGGGGGTTCAGGCGAGATCTTCACCCCACCCCGGGGTATTTTGGGGGGGTTCACGGTGGTCTCTACCATTCCCAGGGGGGGTTCAGGGTGGTCCCTACCATTCCCAGGGGATTTGGGGGGGTTCAGGGTGGTCTCTACCATTCCCAGGGGATTTGGGGGGGTTCAGGGGGGTCTCTACCATTCCCAGGGGGGTTCAAGGTGGTCCTTACCATTCCCAGGGGATTTGGGGGGGTTCAGGGGGGTCTCTACCATTCCCAGGGGATTTGGGGGGGTTCAGGGTGGTCCCTACCATTCCCAGGGGGGGTTCAGGGTGGTCTCTACCATTCCCAGGGGGGGTTCAGGGTGGTCCCTACCATTCCCAGGGGATTTGGGGGGGTTCAGGGTGGTCCCTACCATTCCCAGGGGATTTGGGGGGGTTCAGGGTGGTCCCTACCATTCCCAGGGGGGTTCAGGGTGGTCCCTACCATTCCCAGGGGATTTGGGGGGGATTCAGGGGGGTCTCCCCCGCACCCCGGGTGTTTCGGGGGCTCCCCGGTGTTTGTGCCCCCCAGGATTGCTCCCGCAGCCGCTGCCGGGGGCTGAGCTGCAGCCTGGCCAGGCTGGGCCGGGGCGGGGGCGCCTCCATCGAGCTCCGGCAGAGGCTGCACGAGAGCTCCTTCGGCGGGGTGAGCCCGGGGAACCCCTCAGTAAATTCTATTAAATAGATTAAAGTAAAAAAAAACCCGTTAAAAAGAAAAAAAACCCCAAGTTTGTGTTAATTTTTATTAATTTTGTATTATTTTATTATTCTTTTATTTTTCGTTTTTTATTAGGATTATAATTTTAAAAAATATTATTTTATTAACTTCTATTATATTTTATTTTATTGTTTTGTTTAATTCTATTCTATTTTATTTTTATTATTGTATTTAATTTTATAGTTTTATTTAATTTTATTATTTAATTTTATTATTATTTAATTTTATTATTATTTAATTTTATTATTATTGTATTTTATTATTATTGTATTTTATCATTATTGTATTTTATTATTATTGTATTTAATTTTATTATTTTACTTCATGTTGTTATTATTGTACTTAATTATTTTATTTTATTTCATGCGGTAATTCTCGTATTTCATTTTATAATTGTTTTATTTAATTTGATTATAATTTTATTGGCTTTTCATTTTTATTTTATAGTTTTATTTCATTCTATTCTTATATTTTATTTTTATTTTATGACTATTTAATGTTATAGTGTTATTTAGTTTTATTATTATTTTATTTATTTTATTATGAATTTATTTTATTATTATTTTATTTATTTTATTATTATTTTATTTATTTTATTATTATTTTATTTATTTTACTCTTGTTTTATTTCATTTCATCGTTTTATTTTCATGTTGTTATTACTGCATTTCATTTTATTATGGCTGTCTTCCATTTTATTATTTAATTTTATTATTTTTTTTATTTCTTCTTGTTATTGTATTTATTTTTATTATTGTTATATTTAACTTTATTATTATTTTATTGAATTTTACGATGTTTGTGATTCCCTTTCCCACCGCAGGTGAAGTTCAGGAGCCTGAGGATCGTCAGCAGTGTCAGCCTGGGGGTCCATGGGGGGCTCTTTGTGCTGGAGGAGGGGGCTCAGCACAGGGAGGTGGGACCCCAAAATTCCCCATTTCCCCCCCAAATTCCATTTCCCCTCCTCAATCCTTTCTTTCCCCCTAAATTCCCATTTTTCCCCCCAAATTCCCCATTTTTCCCCCTAAATTCCCATTTTTCCCCCCCTAAATTCCCATTTTTTCACCCCAAATTTCCCCCCTAAATTCCCCATTTTTCCCCCCTAAATTCCCATTTTTCCACCCCAAATTTCACCCCTAAATTCCCCATTTTTTCCCCCAAATTCCCCATTTTTCCCCCCTAAATTCCCATTTTCCCCCCTAAATTCCGATTTTTTTCACCCCAAATCCCCCTAAATCCCCCTTTCCCCCCAAATCCCCATTTTCCCCCCCAAATTCCCCATTTTCCCTCCCAAATTCCCATTTTCCCTCCCTAAATTCCCCATTTTTGCTCCCTAAATTCCCATTTCCCCCCAAATCCCCATTTTTCCCCCCCAAATCCCCCTTTTTTTCCCCAAATCCCATTTTTCCCCCCCAAATCCCCATTTTTATCCCCATTTTTTCCCCCTAAATCCCCATTTTTTCCCCCCCAAATTCCCCATTTTCCCCCCTAAATTCCCATTTTTTCACCCCAAATTTCCCCTCCTAAATTCCCCATTTTCCCCCCTAAATCCCCATTTTCCCCCCCAAATCCCCATTTTTCCCCCCAAATTCCCATTTTTATCCCCAAATTTCCCCCTAAATTCCCCATTTTCCCTCCCTAAATTCCCCATTTTTCCCCCCCAAATCCCCATTTTCCCCCCCCCAAATTTTCCCCCCTAAATTCCCCATTTTCCCCCTAAATTCCCCATTTTCCACCCCAAATCCCCATTTCCCCCCTAAATTCCCCATTTTTCCCCCCTAAATTCCCATTTTTCCACCCCAAATTCCCCATTTCCCCCCAATTCCATTTCTCCACCTCAATCCTGTCTTTCCCCCTAAATCCCCATTTCCCCCCCAAATTCCCATTTCCCCCCCTCAATCCCAATTCCCCCAAATTCCCCATTTTCCCCCCAAATTCCCCCTTCCCCCCCTAAATTCCCATTTTTCCCCTCTAAATTCCCATTTTTCCACCCCAAATCCCCCCAAATTCCCATTTTTCCCCCCAAATCCCCATTTTTCCCCCCAAATCCCCATTTCCCCCCCCAAATCCCCATTTTTCCCCCCAAATCCCCATTTTTATCCCCATTTTCCCTCCCTAAATTCCCCATTTTTCCCCCCAAATCCCCATTTCCCCTCCTAAATTCCCATTTTCTCCCCTAAATTCCCATTTTTCCACCCCAAATTCCCCATTTTTATCCCATTTCCCCCGTTCCGTCCCAGCTGCTGCTGGAGCTGCTGCGCTCGCGGCGCCCCCCGGTGTCGCTGTGGGTCCTGGGGGGCAGCGCCCTGGGGGGGCTCCTGCTGCTGGCACTGCTGAGCCTCGGCCTCTGCAGGGTGAGGGGCACCGGGGGGGGCACCGGGGGGGCACCGGGGGGGGCACCGAGGGGGCACGGTGGCACCCAGGGGTCACACAAAGGGCGGCATCGAGGGGTGGCACCGAGGGGAAGGGACATGGTGACACCGAGGGAGGGGGCATGGTGGCACTGGGGGGACAATGGGGACAGTGGGGACAATGGGGGGACACCGGGGGGTGGCACTGAGGGGGGCACGGTGGCACCCAGGGGTCACACAAAGGGCGGCACCAAGCGGTGACACTGAGGGAGGGAGAGGTGGCACCAAGGGAGGGGGGGCATTGTGGCACCAATGGGGGGCACAGTGGCATCGAGGGGTGACATCAAGGGGAGGGGACACAGTGGCACCAAGGAAGGGAGGGCAATTGCACTGAGGGAGGGCACGGTGGCACCTTGGGGTGACACCGAGGGGTGACACAAAGAGGGGGCACGGTGGCACCTTGGGGTGACACCGAGGGGGGACACGGTGGCACCGAGGGTGACACTGAGGGTGGGGGGCATGGTGGCACCTTAGGGTGACAGTGAGGGGAGGGGGCACGGTGGCACCAACATCAAGGAGAAGGGCACAGTGGCACCTTGAGGTGACATTGAGGTAGGGAAGGAGGCACAGTGGCACTGAGGGGTGACACCAAGGGGGGAGCATGGTGGCACCATGAGGTGGCAGCGAGGAGGGCATCGAAGGGTGACACTGAAGGGGGGCACAGTGGCACCTTGGGGTGACACTGAGGGGACACAGAGGGTGACACTGAGGGAGGGCACAGTGGCACCTTGGGGTGACATTAAGGTGGGGGCATGGTGTCACCTTGGGGAGGGTTCAGATGCCACCTGGGCAGGGTGGGGGGCCATGGTGGCACCTTGGGAGGGTGGCAGTGTCACCCCCAGGGTGAGGGATGGGTCAATGTCACCCCAAGGTGCCACTGTGCCCTCCCTCAGTGTCACCCTCTATGTCCCCTCAGTGTCACCCCAAGGTGCCAAAGTGCCACCATGTCCTCTCCCCTTGATGTCACCCCTCAGTGCCACCGTGCCTCCTTCCCTACCTCAATGTCACCTCAAGGTGCCACTGTGCCCTTCTCCTTGATGTCACCCCTTGGTGCCACTGTGTCCCCTCCCTCAGTGTCACCCCTTGGTGCCACCGTGTCCTCTCCCCTTGCTGTCACCCCAAGGTGTCACCAGTGTCACCTTGGGAGGTCACAGTGTCACCCCCATTCCCATTCCCATTCCCATCCCCAGCTGGGATTCTTCTCCCACCCGAAGCCCTCGCAGGAGGAGGAGGAGGAGGAGGAGGATGAAGAGCACTGAGCGAGGGGACAGCGCTGCGGTGGCACCAGGACAGCCAGCAATGTCCCCGTGGGTCCCATCCCGGGGTCTGGGGTCCCTGCAGGGGAAATCTGGGAGAGGGAAAAGTGGGAATGGATGGGATGGGATGGGATGGGATGGGATGGGATGGGATGGGATGGGATGGGATGGGATGGGATGGGATGGGATGGGATGGGATGGGATGGGATGGGATGGGATGGGATGGGATGGGATGGGATCAATGGGATGGGATGGGATGGATGGAGCAGCTCCAGCAATAAAGCTCCAGCCTGTGGAACCGGGAGCGGGAATTCTCCTTCATCCAGGGGGGAAAAAACCCTGGAATTATCCCAAATGGAACACAGAGGGAGGGGGAGACCCAAATCCCAGCCCCCCACTCAAATCCAGGTTAAATTCAGGATTTTGAGGATCAGGAATCTTGGAATTCCTCATTTCCAGCAGGATGTGGAAAAGGGAAGAAGTGGAAGCAGAAATTCCCCCCAGAAATCCCCATTATCAGGGGGGATGGATAAGAGAGAAAATCCCTGGAATTATCCCAAATGGAACACAGAGGGAGGGGGAGACCCAAATCTCAACCCTCACTCAAATCCAGGTCAAATCCAGGATTTTGAGGATCAGGAATTTTCCATCCTGATTTCCAGATCATCTGGGAGCAGGAATTCTTCATCCAGGGGGAAAAACCCTGGAATTATCCCAAATGGAACACAGAGGGAGGGGGAGACCCAAATCCCAGCCCTCACTCAAATCCAGGCTCAAATCCAGGATTTTGAGGATCTGGAATCTTGGAATTCCTCATTTCCAGCAGGATGTGGAAAAGGGAAGAAGTGGAAATGATTCCCCCCAGAAATCCCCATTATCAGGGGGGATGGATAAGAGAGAAAATCCCTGGAATTATCCCAAATGGAACACAGAGGGAGGGGGAGACCCAAATCCCAGCCCCTCACTCAAATCCAGGATTTTGAGGATCAGGAATCTTGGAATTCCTCATTTCCAGCAGGATGTGGAAAAGGGAAGAAGTGGAAATAATTCCCCCCAGAAATCTCCATTATCAGGGGGGATGGATAAGAGAGAAAATCCCTGGAATTATCCCAAATGGAACACAGAGGGAGGGGGAGACCCAAATCCCAGCCCTCACTCAAATCCAGGATTTTGAGGATCAGGAATCAGGATTGGGGTGTCCCTGTGTCCCACAGGAGGTGTTTGGATCTCCTCTTTTGGGGACAAATTCAGCCAATCAGGGTTTTCCTTCCCAAAAAAAGCTTTTTCTGAGCTGATTTCTGCCCTCACTCACCCCAAGCTCCTTCCTCCCTTTCCCAGCTCCAGGGATGAGTTGGGAATGGGGATTTATTGGAAATAGGGATTTATTGGGAATGGGGATTCATTCATTGAGAAAGGGAATTCATTAATTGAGAAAGGGAATTCTTTGAGAAAGGGAAATTATTGAGAAAGGGAATTCATTCATTGAGAAAGGGAATTAATTGGGAAAGGGAATTAATTGGGAAAGGGAATTAATTCTTTGAGAATGGGAATTCTTTGGGAAAGGGAATTCACTGAGAAAGGGAATTTATTGACAAAGGGAATTCTTTGAGAAAGGGAATTCATTAATTGAGAATGGGAATTCTTTGAGAAAGGGAAATTACTGAGAAAGGGAATTCTTTGGGAAAGGGAATTCATTAATTGAGGAAAGGAATTCACTGTGAAAGGGAATTAATTCATTGAGAAAGGGAATTAATTGGGAAAGGGAATTCACTGAAAAAGGGAATTCATTAATTGAGAAAGGGAATTCATTCATTGAGAAAGGGGATTCTTTGAGAAAGGGAATTAATTGGGAATGGGGATTTATTGGGAATGGGGATTCATTGGGAATGGAAATTCACTGAGAAACGGAATTCTTTGAGAAAAGGAATTAATTCACTGAGAAAGGGAGTTCATTAATTGAGAAAGGGAATTAATTCATTAAGAAAGGGAATTAATTCTTTGAGAAAGGGAATTCATTGGGAATGGGAATTCTTTGAGAAACGGAATTCTTTGAGAAGGGAATTCATTAATTGAGAAAGGGAATTAATTGGGAAAGGGAATTAATTCTTTGAGAATGGGAATTCTTTGGGAAAGGGAATTCACTGAGAAAGGGAAATTATTGACAAAGGGAATTCTTTGAGAAAGGGAATTAATTGGGAAAGGGAATTCTTTGAGAAAGGGAAATTATTGACAAAGGGAATTCATTAATTGAGAAAGGGAATTAATTCATTGAGGAAGGGGATTCTTTGAGAAGGGGAATTAATTGGGAATGGGGATTTATTGGGAATGGGGATTCTTTGGGAAAGGGAATTTATTGAGAAACGGAATTCTTTGAGAAAAGGAATTAATTCACTGAGAAAGGGAGTTCATTAATTGAGAAAGGGAATTAATTCATTGAGAAAAGGGATTCTTTGGGAAAGGGAATTCTTTGGGAAAGGGAATTAATTCACTGAGAAAGGGAATTCATTAATTGAGAAAGGGAATTCTTTGAGAAAGGGAATTCACTGAAAAAGGGAATTCATTAATTGAGAAAGGGAATTCATTAATTGAGAAAGGGAATTCATTCACTGAAAAAGGGAATTAATTCATTGAGAAAGGGGATTCTTTGAGAAAGGGAATTCATTGAGAAAGGGGATTAATTAATTGAGAAAGGGAATTCTTTGAGAAAGGCCTTTATTGGACGGAAGAGCAAAGAAAATCAGGGATTGAATCCACGTGGCCGCGGAGCCACCGAGCCCGAGGGCTTTGGGAACTTTTCCCCCCCAACACCAGGGTGGGGTCACAAAGCCCCCCCAGGGCTGCCCGTGGGTACCACGAGGAAAAATCCCAGGATTCACCTGGAAAAATCCCAGGAAATGGAAAAAAAAACCAACAAAAAACCAAACCAAACTCTGAAAACAATGAGGAAAAATCAAGAGTTTCCTTAAGTTATGGGGAGGGTGGGGGGTTTGCCAAGGGAATGGTCCATAATTCCATAATAATTCCACAATTCCTGCCTGGAATGACTCGTGGGGGGCTCGGGGAGCTTTGGACACACCTGGGGCAATGTGGAAAAGGGTCCCAAAAAAACCCCAAAAATTGTCCAGGATGAGACCAAAACCCTGCTGAGAACATCCCTGACCCCACCGGGACCACGGGGGCTTCCAGAACCTTCCTCCTTCCCCTGCCATGATTCCACAGCCCCCCAAGGATCCCATCCCAAACTGGGCCAATAAAATCTCTCGTGGCTCCAACTCCAATCTCCTGGAGTGCAGGAAAATCCCCAAAATCCCCTTTTTTTATCCCAACCTTTTTCCAGCAAAGCCTACAAGGGGATGCAACCCCTCTTTGGATCGGGCCCTTACTGGAAAAACCAAAATTTAAACCTTTTCTGATACAAAAAAAAAAAAAATGAAACCAAAACACTCCCAAAAACCTTCCCAATTTTGGGCTAACGAGGCAATTCCGTGGAGCAGAAGGAGAAATTCCTGGGAGAAGAGCGCTCGGTGCTGTGATCCTGAATGGGGCCCCCCAATTCCTGCTATGGGGGGGGGTCTGGTGGAATTCTCAGCGCACACCTGGAGCTGGGACGGCCCTGGAACCTTCTGGAAGGCGGCAGAACCTTGGCCAGGAGGGTCAGAATGTCCATCTCTCCTGCACGGGGCTGTCGGAGGCGTCGGCGTTGGGGATTTGCCGGCTGGAATCTTCGCCCTTGAGGCTCTTCCTGCACACCGGGCACGTGTCGTGCTGGGGGCAAAAAATCTGAATTTAAGGTTTTAAAATGAAGTAATTTTATAAGGCAAAATAGAAATTTTAGGACGCTTAATTTAGGTAATTTTTAGGAATTTTTTCACTTTCTTCTTAATGAGTTTTAGTATTATATAATTAATTCCTCCTTGAGGCTCTTCCTGCACACCGGGCACGTGTCGTGCTGGGGGGGGGAAAAAATCTCAATTTAAGGTTTTAAAACGAAGTAATATTTATAAGGCAAAATAGAAATTGTAGGGCAGTTAGTTGAGTTTAGTTTTAGAAGTTTTTCATTTTCTTCTTCATGAGTTTTAGCAATATTATATAATTATTTAATTCCCCCTTGAGGCTCTTCCTGCACACCGGGCACGTGTCGTGCTGGGGAGGGGGGAAAAAATCTGAATTTAAGGTTTTAAAATGAAGTAATTTTATAAGGCAAAATAGAAATTTTAGGACACTTAATTTAGGTAATTTTT
The DNA here is from genome assembly GCF_028769735.1 of Zonotrichia leucophrys gambelii. NCBI lineage: Eukaryota > Metazoa > Chordata > Aves > Passeriformes > Passerellidae > Zonotrichia > Zonotrichia leucophrys. The sequence continues at coordinate 1,836,460 of NC_088194.1, read as the reverse complement.
AGGAATTTTTTCACTTTCTTCTTCATGGGTTTTAGTATTATATAATTATTTCATTCCCCCTTTGAGCTCTTCCTGCACACCGGACACGTGTCGTGCTGGGGAGGGGGGGAAAAATCTGAATTTAAGGTTTTAAAATGAAGGAATTTTATAAGGTGAAACAGAAATTTTAGGACGCTTAATTTAGGTAATTTTTAGGAATTTTTTCACTTTCTTCTTAATGAGTTTTACTATTAGATAATTATTTAATTCCCCCTTGAGGCTCTTCCTGCACACCGGACATGTGTCGTGCTGGGGAGGGGAGAAAAATCTGAATTTAAGGTTTTAAAATGCAGCAATTTTATAAGGCAAAATAGAAATTGTAGGGCAGTTAGTTTAGGTAATTTTTAGGAATTTTTTCACTTTTTTCTTTATGGGTTTTGGTATGATATAATTATTTAATTCCCCCTCGAGGCTCTTCCTGCACACCGGGCACGTGTCGTGCTGGGGAGGGAAAATTTGAATTTAAGGTTTTAAAATGAAGTAATTTTATAAGGCAAAATAGAAGTTTTAGGAAGGTTAGTTGAGTAAGTTTTTCACTTTCTTCTTCATGAGTTTGAGTAGTACTAAATAATTATATAATTGTATAATTATCTGATTCCCCCTTGAGGCTCTTCCTGCACACCGGGCACGTGTCGTGCTGGGGAGGGGGGAAAATCTGAATTTAAGGTTTTAAAATGCAGCAATTTTATAAGGCAAAATAGAAATTGTAGGGCAGTTAGTTTAGGTAATTTTTAGGAATTTTTTCACTTTCTTCTTCATGAGTTTTAGTATTATATAATTATTTAATTCCCCCTCGAGGCTCTTCCTGCACACCGGACACGTGTCGTGCTGGGGGAAAAAATCTCAATTTAAGGCTTTAAAATGAAGTAATTTTATAAGGCAAAATAGAAATTGTAGGGCAGTTAGTGTAGGTAATTTTTAGGAATTTTTTCATTTTCTTCTTCATAAGTTTGAGTAGTTAGAAATAATAGTTAGTGAGAAATAATTAGTTAGAAAAGTCTGCATTGCGGGATTGGGAGTTATTAGGTTAAAGATCAAAATAATTTGAGTGTCAATTCTTAATTGGACAGTTTAGCCTTAAAACACCTTAGAGAGAAAGTTATTTAGGGTTGGGTTTATTTTGTAGCTTGTTAATTGAATACTGCAGAGCTCAACATACCATATATGTCATATATTAGGTGCAATATAATATATTATATTCCATTCTCAAAATTCCATCTCTAAACTTTGTAACAAAAAAAAGATAAAACATGATGCAAATGGGTTTTTTGGGACCTCACCAGCTCGAGCCAGGGCACGATGCAGCTGCTGTGGAAGACGTGGTTGCAGGGGAGCTGCCGGACGTGCTCGGCCAGGGTGTAATCCTCCTTGCACACCGGGCACTCCAGCCCCGTGTCTGGGGACCGAAACGGGCAGCGGTCAGGGGGCGGGGCCAGAGAGGGGCGGGGCCAGAGAGAGGGCGGGGCCAGAGAGGGGGCGGGGCCGAGAGGGGCGGGGCAGCAGTGAGGGAGGGGTGGGGACAGAGAGAGGGGGCGGGGCCAGAGAGGGGCAGGGCAGCAGTGAGGGAGGGGCGGGGCCAGAGAGAGGGCAGGGCAGAGCGAGGGGGCGGGGCCAGAGAAGGGGCGGGGCCAGAGAGGGGGCAGGGCCAGAGAGAGGGGGCGGGGACAGAGCGAGCCCAGGAGGAATGGAGGGGTAGGGGGGAGATGGAGCAGGGAGAGAGGAATTCCTGCTGGGAATCAGGGAATTCCTGCCAGGATCTCATCATCCATTCATCCTACCATCCCATCTCTTCTCCCCCTTTCCATCTTTCATACCATCCATCATCATCATCATCATCCATCATCCATCCACCCATCATCCCATCCATCCATCCAATCATCATCATCCACCCATCACCACATCATCCATTCATCATCATCATCCATCCATCATCATCATCCATCCATCATCCATCATCCATCCATCATCCATCATCCATCCATCATCCATCTCCATCCATCCAATCCATCCATCATCCATCCATCCATCCATCCATCCATCCATCCATCCATCCATCCTCATCATCCATCCATCATCCATCCATCATCCATTCATCATCCATCCATCATCCATCCATCCATCCATCCATCCATCCATCCATCCATCCATCATCCATCCATCCCATCCATCCATCCATCCATCCATCCATCCATCATCCATCCCATCCATCCATCCATCCCATCCATCCATCCATCCATCCATTCCATCCATCCATCCATCATCCATCCATCCATCATCCATCCATCATCCAATCCATCCATCCATCACATCCATCCATCCATCATCCATCCATCCATCCATCATCATCATCATCCATCCATCATCCATCCATCCATCATCCATCATCATCCATCCATCATCCATCATCCATCCATCCATCCATCCATCCATCATCATCACATCATCCATCCATCCACCCATCCATCATCCACCCATCCATATCCATCCATCCCATCCATCATCCATCCATCATCCATCCACCTCCATCCATCCACCCATCATCCATCATCATCCATCATCCATCCATCCATCCATCCATCATCCATCCATCATCCATCCATCCCATCCATCCATCCATCTCATCCATCATCCATCCATCCATCCATCCATCCATCCATCCATCATCATCCATCCATCCATCATCCATCCATCATCCATTCCATCCATCCATATCCATCATCCATCCATCATCATCCATCCATCATCCATCCATCATCCATCCATCATCCATCCTCATCCATCCATCCATCCATCATCCATTCCATCATCCATCCATTCATCATCCATCCATCTGTACATCCATCCATCCATCCATCCATCATCCATCCATCCATCATCCATCCATCATCCATCCATCCATCCATCCATCATCCATCCATCCATCCATCCATCCATCATCCATCCATCATCCATCCATCCATCCATCCATCCATCCATCCATCCATCATCCATCATCCATCCATCTCCATCCACAAAATCTCCTGGGGCTGGACAATCCAGAGAACAAGAAATTCCCGAGTTCCTTTGCTGATCCCAGGGATTTTTGGACATTCCAAAATTTCCTCATTTCTGCCCAGCTCTGTGGGCTCAGCCACGTGGAATTCCAGCTTCCCAGAAAAGAGGAGGACAGAAGGGTGTGGAAAACCACAGGATAAAAATATCCCGGGTAGAAATGTCTGGTTTAACCATAATGGAGGAGTTGGGTTCTGGGAGGGATCCTTGGGGTGAAAAATTCATGGGATTTTTTATTGCAAATCCAGGATTGTGCTGAGACACCCCCAGGTCCTGATGGGGTGAAAAATTTATGGAATTTTAATTGCAAATCCAGGATTGTGCTGGGATATCCCCCAGGCCCCTGCTGGCAGATTTCCATGGCATTCCCAGAGCAGAGTGCGTGGAGTTTGAAAGGAAAAAAGGGATTGAGAGCACAAACAGGGATTTGGGATGGGAAAATCATTATGGGAGGGGAAAACAATCATGGGGATGAGAAAATCATCATGAGAAGGGAAAACAATCATGGGGATGGGAAAAAAAAACCATAATGAGGAAGGGGAAATCATCATGGGGAAGGGAAAAAACCATAATGGGGAAGGGGAAATCATCATGGGGAGGGGAAAAAAACCATAATGGGGAATGGGAAATCATCATGGGAATGGGAAAAAAACCATAATGGGGAATGGGAAATCATCATGGGGAGGGGAAAATCCATAATGAGGAAGGGGAAATCATCATGGGAATGGGAAAATCATCATGGGGATGGAGAAATCATTGTGGGGATGGAGAAATCATTGTGGGGATGGAGAAATCATTGTGGGGAGCGGGAAACAATCATGGGGAGGGGACAAAAATCATCATGGGGAGGGGGAAATCATTGTGGGGAAGGGAAAATCATAATGAGAAGGGAAAACAATCATGGGGATGGGAAAAAAACCATCATGGGGAGGGAAAAAAAACTATAATGGGGAATGGGAAATCATCATGGGAATGGGAAAATCATCATGGGGATGGAGAAATCATTGTGGGGAGGGGGAAAAAATCATGGGGAGGGGAAAAAAATCATCATGGGGAGGGGACAAAAATCATCATGGGGAGGGGGAAATAATTGTGGGGATGGGGAAATCCTCATGGGATGGGAAAATCATCATGAGAAGGGAAAACAATCATGGGGATGGGAAAAAAACCATAATGGGGAAGGGGAAAAAACCCTAATGGGGAAGGGGAAATCATCATGGGAATGGGAAAATCATCATGGGGATGGAGAAATCATTGTGGGGAGTGGTAAACAATCATGGGGAGGGGAAAAAACCATAATGAGGAAGGGGAAATCATCATGGGAATGGGAAAATCATCATGGGGATGGAGAAATCATTGTGGGGATGGAGAAATCATTGTGGGGAGGGGAAAACAACCATGGGGAGGTGGGGAAAAAAACCATCATGGGGAGGAGAAAACCATCATGGGGAGGGGATAAAAACCATCATGGGGAGGGGAAGAGTCAGCACGGCCCATTTCAGGACTCCCCACGCCCTCTGCAGAACGCTGGAGCCCCAAGGTTCCTGGGAGAACCGAAGCCCAGAGGGGGCAGCAGCAAAGCTGGGGGAGCTGAGAGCCCCCAGCCCGGTCCCAGGGGGACAGAATGGAAACGGGGGAGCTCAGGGTGGGATGGGGATGGATGGAGGCACCCACCCACTTGTTCCTGCGTCACCGGCACCGTGGGCAGCGACGAGATCTTCTCCTTGTCTGCCGGGGGCGGGCCCGTGTTCTCCAGCTGGCCCAGCAGCTGCGCAGGGGGGAAGCCACGCTCAGGAGAGGGCTGGGGCCTGGGGCTCATGGGGAGAGGCCCAGTATTGCCATTACAAGGGATGGGGTAATTCCAATTAAAAGGGATGGGTTAATTCCCATTATTCCCATTACAAGGGATGGGGTAATTCCCATTAAAAGGGATGGGTTAATTCCCATTATTCCCATTAAAAGGGATGGGTTATTCCCATTAAAAGGGATGGGTTAATTCCCATTATTCCCATTAAAAGGGATGGGTTATTCCCATTATTCCAAATAAAAGGAATGGGTTAATTTCCCTTAAAAGGAATGGGTTATTCCCATTATTCCCATTAATAGGAATGGGCTAATTCCCATTAAAAGGGATGGGTTATTCCCATTATTCCCATTAAAACAAATGGGCTAATTCCCATTAAAAGGGATGGGTTATTCCCATTATTCCCATTAAAAGGAATGGGTTATTCCCATTAAAAGGAATGGGTTAATTCCCATTAAAAGGAATGGGTTAATTCCCATTAAAAGGAATGGGTTAATTCCCATTATTCCCATTAAAAGGGATGGGTTAATTCCCATTATTCCCATTAAAAGGAATGGGTTAATTCCCATTAAAAGAGATGGGGTTATTCCCATTAAAAGGAATGGGTTATTCCCATTATTCCCATTAAAAGGGATGGGTTAATTCCCATTAAAAGGAATGGGTTAATTCCCATTAAAAGGGATGGGTTATTCCCATTATTCCCATTAAAAGGAATGGGTTAATTCCCATTAAAAGGAATGGGTTAATTCCCATTAAAAGGAATGGGTTATTCCCATTATTCCCATTAACAGGCACGGGATAATTCCCACTAAAAGCGCCCAGTTGAATTTATAATTTTATTTTTTTTTAATTATTATTATTCCCATTCAAACCTGCATCTGACTCTGTGTTCTCGATTATTTTGTTGTCTTGATTATTATATTAAAGAATGTTTTACTAAATTGCACTAAGGATGCAGACAGAAGGCTACAAAGACTGATAATGAAAATTCCTGACTCTGGCTTCTCTTGTGTTTTGCTGCTTGGACTGTGGTTTGGAGATTGTTTGGTTGGTTTCATGTAAATTATTTTGGCTTCATAACCAATGAAGAGAATCAGATGATTGTTTTCATTTCTCTGAGGCTTCTCAGCCTCAATGCTGGGTAAAATGAAGTGATTTTTGCAGGGGCCGTGGCCGTGGCACTGACCTGGGTGACGATGGCGTCGAGGCCGCTCTGTCCCCAGGCGTAATCGCCGGGGCTGGAGTGCAGCATCCCGCTCCTGCCAACGGGACAGGCCACAATTTAATTATTGAACTTGGAGGGGAGATGACCCACCTTGCATTGCTCAGCATCCACTCCACTTTATTCATCAATCAGACACCTTTTATAACAGTGTTAATTCACTTCATGCATATTGCAAAATCTGAGCTCACAATAGGTCAGAGATAACACACCAACCCCTCCTTATGTTTCCAATACCAAGATTTGGGTTCTCAAAATTATTCTTGCTTTCCCAAAACAGCCAAAGATAGAACATCCACTTGTTATGAGAAAGCTGCCTGAGAACTCTGATGTCTCTCAAGGCCTTCATGTTTGCCACTTTTACCTGTAATTAAAAACAACCTGAGAACCTCTGCTGTTCACAGAAACAGGCTGTGAGAATCTGCTCCTCACAGCTGCCTTCTAAGCCATCCCTGAAAAAATCTCCAACACACAATTGCCCACAATTCCCAAATTCCCAAATTCCCAAGGCTGGCTGGGATTCCCTGCTGGGAGCTGGGAGATCACTCACCAGGAGAAGGGGTGTGGTGAGCCAGGAACGGCGGAGTTGGCGAAAAAGCCGGCGAAGATCTGCTGGATTATCCTGGGGAAGGAGGGAAGGGTGAGTTCAGTGAGGGAATAAATGGTGGGAGGAAATAAAGGGCAGGAAAAGCAGGAATGGCTGTGAAAATCCCTGGAGAAAGCTCCAAAATAGACACAGCCAGCAGGTGTGGGACAAAACCCTTGGTTCTCTATATTTGGTGGCTACACCCACTTTCCCTTTCCCCATTATTTTCCTTTTCCCCCAATTCCTTTAACACATTTACTGTGGTCATTCAATAAAAGTGCATTTGTTTTGATTGATGATGCAATCCCCTTTCCATGGTGGTTTTTTTGGACTCTAGATCAGAGTTTGTAGAGCAGATCCTGACACCCAGCAGATTGTGTCACCCCTTTCATTGTTGGTTTTTCACACTCCAGATCAGTTATTGAACCATCACCACTCCTGATTTTGATGGTGCCACCCAGCAGAGCTCACTCACCCATCCCATGTGGTTTTTCACACTCCAGATCAGAATTTGTCGAGCAGATCCTGACACCCAGCAGAGCTCCCTCACCCCTTTCATTGTCGGTTTTTTTGCACTCTAGATCAGTTTCCCAGCAGATCTCCCTCACCCCATCCCATGCTGGTTTTTCACACTCTAGATCAGTTTTTTGAGCAGATTGGGACACCCAGCAGAGCTCACTCACCCCATTCCATGTTGGTTTTTCACACTCCAGATCAGTTACTGAACCATCACCACTCCTGTTCTTGATAGTGCCACCCAGCAGAGCTCACTCACCATCCCATGCTGTTCATTTCCACTCTAGATCACTTTCCCAGCAGAGCTCACTCACCCATTCCATGTTGGTTTTCCACACTCTATACCAGATCTCACTCACCATCCCATGCTGTTTTTCACACTCCAGATCAGAATTTTTCGAGCAGATTGGGACACCCAGCAGAGCTCACTCACCCCTTTCATTGTTGGTTTTCCACACTCCACATCAGAGCTCACCCACCCCATTCCAAGCTGGTTTTTTACACTCTAGATCAGAGCTCACTCACCCCTTTCATTGTTGGTTTTTTTGCACTCTATATCAGATCCCACCCACCATCCCATGCTGTTTATTCCCACTCTATACCAGATCTCACTCACCCCATCCCATGCTGGTTTTCCACACTCTATATCAGAATTTTTCGAGCAGATTGTGACACCCAGCAGAGCTCACTCACCCCTTTCATTGTTGGTTTTTTTGCACTCTATATCAGATCCCACTCACCATCCCATGCTGTTTTTCACACTCCAGATCAGAGCTCACTCACCCCATTCCAAGCTGGTTTTTTACACTCTATATCAGAGCTCACCCACCCCATCCCATGCTGTTTATTTCCACTCTATATCAGAGCTCACTCACCCATTCCACGCTGGTTTTTCACACTCTAGATCAGTTACTGAACCAGTTTTTGATGGTGCCACACCACAGATCTCACTCACCCCATCTCATGCTGGTTTTTCACACTCCAGATCAGAGCTCACTCACCCCATCCCATGCTGGTTTTTCCCACTCTAGATCAGATCCCACCCACCATCCCACGCTGTTTATTCCCACTCTAGATCCCTTTCCCCCCAGACCCCACTCACCCATCCCATGCTGGTTTTTTACACTCTATATCAGCTCACTCACCCCATTCCAAGCTGGTTTTTTACACTCTAGATCAGAGCTCACTCACCCATCCCATGCTGTTTATTTCCACTCTAGATCAGAGCTCACTCACCCCTTTCATTTTTGGTTTTTTTACACTATAGATCAGAGCTCACTCACCCATCCCATGCTGGTTTTTCCCACTCTATATCAGATCTCACTCACCATCCCATGCTGGTTTTTCCCACTCTATATCAGATCCCACCCACCATCCCATGCTGTTTATTCCCACTCCAGACCCCTTTCCCCCCAGACCCCACTCACCCATCCCATGCTGGTTTTTCACACTCTAGATCAGAATTTTTCGAGCAGATTGGGACACCCAGCAGAGCTCACTCACCCCTTCCATTGTTGGTTTTCCACACTCAAGATCAGTTACTGAACCATCACCACTCCTGGTTTTGATGGTGCCACACCACAGATCCCACTCACCCATCCCATGCTGTTTTCCACACTCTATATCAGATCTCACTCACCCATCCCATGCTGTTTATTCCCACTCTATATCAGATCTCACTCACCATCCCATGCTGTTTTCCACACTCCATATCAGATCTCACTCACCCATCCCATGCTGTTTTCCACACTCTAGATCAGAATTTTTCGAGCAGATTGTGACACCCAGCAGAGCTCACTCACCCCTTTCATTGTTGGTTTTTTTGCACTCTATATCAGATCCCACTCACCCATCCCATGCTGTTTTTCACACTCCAGATCAGAGCTCACTCACCCATCCCATGCTGTTTTTTCACACTCTATATCAGATCTCACTCAGCCCTTTCATTGTTGGTTTTTTTGCACTCTAGATCAGAGCTCACCCACCCATCCCATGCAGGTTTTTCCCACTCTATATCAGATCTCACTCACCCCTTTCATTGTTGGTTTTTCCACTCTATATCACTTTCCCACAGATCCCAGTCACCCATCCCATGCTGGTTTTTCACACCCCAGATCAGTTACTGAATCAGTTTTTGATGGTGCCCCCCAGCAGAGCTCACTCACCCTTTCCATGCTGATGTTTTACACTCTAGATCAGATCCCACCCACCCCATCCCATGCTCTTTATTTCCACTCTAGATCAGAGCTCACTCACCCATCCCATGCTGTTTTCCACACTCCATATCAGATCTCACCCACCCCATCCCATGCTGTTTATTCCCACTCTAGATCAGATCCCACCCACCATCCCACGCTGTTTATTCCCACTCTAGATCCCTTTCCCCCCAGACCCCACTCACCCATCCCATGCTGGTTTTTGACACTCCACATCAGTTACTGAACCAGTTTTTGATGGTGCCATGCCACAGATCTCCCTCACCCATCCCATGCTGGTTTCCACACTCTATATCAGATCTCACTCACCCATCCCATGCTGTTCATTTCCACTCTAGATCAGAGCTCACTCACCCCTTTCATTGTTGGTTTTTTTGCACTCTAGATCAGATCCCACCCACCATCCCACGCTGTTTATTCCCACTCTAGATCCCTTTCCCCGCAGACCCCACTCACCCATCCCATGCTGGTTTCCACACTCCAGATCAGTTACTGAACCAGATTTTGATGGTGCCCCACCACAGATCTCACTCACCCCATTCCATGCTGGTTTTTCACACTCCAGATCAGAGCTCACTCACCCCTTTCATTGTTGGTTTTTTTGCACTCTATATCAGAGCTCACTCACCATCCCATGCTGTTTATTCCCACTCTATATCAGATCCCACCCACCCATCCCATGCTGTTTTTCCCACTCTAGATCAGATCTCACCCACCCCATCCCATGCTGTTTTCCACACTCTATACCAGACCCCACCCACCATCCCACGCTGTTCATTCCCACTCCAGCCCCCTTTCCCTCAGACCCCACTCACCCATCCCATGCAGGTTTCCACCCCCCACATCCATTACTGAACCAGTTTCTGATGGTGCCCCCCCAGACCCCACTCACCCATCCCATGCTGTTTATTCCCACTCTATATCAGATCTCACTCACCCATCCCATGCTGGTTTTTCCCACTCCAGATCAGATCTCACTCACCCATCCCATGCTGTTTTTCACACTCTAGATCAGATCTCACCCACCCCATCCCATGCTATTTATTCCCACTCTATATCAGATCCCACCCCATCCCACGCTGTTCATTCCCACTCCAGCCCCCTTTCCCCCCAGACCCCACTCACCCATCCCATGCTGTTTTTCACACTCTAGATCAGAATTTTTCGAGCAGATTGTGACACCCAGCAGAGCTCACTCACCATCCCATGCTGGTTTCCACACTCTAGATCAGAGCTCACTCACCCCTTTCATTGTTGGTTTTTCCACACTCAAGATCAGTTACTGAACCATCACCACTCCTGGTTTTGATGGTGCCACACCACAGATCCCAGTCACCCATCCCATGCTGTTTTCCACACTCTGTATCAGATCCCACCCACCCCATCCCATGCTGGTTTCCACACTCTATATCAGATCCCACCCACCCATCCCATGCAGGTTTTTCACACTCTAGATCAGAATTTTTTCGAGCAGATTGGGACACCCAGCAGAGCTCACTCACCCCTTCCATTGTTGGTTTTCCACACTCAAGATCAGTTACTGAACCAGATTTTGATGGTGCCACACCACAGATCTCACTCACCCATCCCATGCTGGTTTTTCACACTCTAGATCAGAGCTCACTCACCCCTTTCATTGTTGGTTTTTTTGCACTCTATATCAGATCTCACCCACCCCATCCCATGCTGTTTTTCACACTCTATACCAGACCCCACCCACCATCCCACGCTGTTCATTCCCACCCCAGCCCCTTCCCCCAGACCCCGCTCACCCCTCGATGGCCGGCGAGCGCTCGGGCCGGGAGCTGCCCCGGGCCCGGTACCGGCGGGGCATCGGCAGCCGGGGGGGGCGGCTGGGACCCCACAGCTCCCCCCGGTGCCCGTCCCGGGGCTCTGCGTCCAGGGAGCCGCTGCTCAGCAGGGGCCGCCAATCCGGGAAGAACATGGCGTGGTCCAGGTGGTCCCAGAGCTGCCGAGAGAGGGGTCGGGATGGGATTGAGCTGGCAGGGATGGGGTTAATTGGGGTAATTGGCAATGAGATCCAGGTGTCTGTGTTAATTGGGATATTAACACTGAGATCCAGGTGTCGGCTGGTAATTGTGATATTGACACTGAGATCCAGGTGTCTGAGGTTAATTGTGATAATTAGCAATGAAATTCAGCTGTCTGCTGGTAATTGTGAAAATCAACATCTGCTGTTAATTGTGATAATTAACACTGAGATCCAGGTGTCTGATGTTTATTGTGGTAATTAGCAATGAGATCCAGGTGTCTGTGTTAATTGGGATATTAACACTGAAATCCAGGTGTCTGCTGGTAATTGTGATAATTAACACTGAGATCCAGGTGTCTGCTGGTAATTGTGATATTAACACTGAAATCCAGGTGTCTGAGGTTAATTGTGAAAATTAACACTAAAATCCAGGTGTCAGGTATCTGCTGGTAATTGTGATAACTAGCAATGAAATCGAGGTATCTAAGGTTAATTGTGAAAATTAACACTGAAATCCAGATATCTGAGGTTAATTGTGAAAATTAACACTGAAATCCAGGTGTCTGTGTTAATTGTGATAATTAACACTGAGATCCAGGTGTCTGATGTTAATTGTGATAATTAACACTGAGATCCAGGTGTCTGCTGGTAATTGTGATAATTAGCAATGAAATCCAGGTGTCTGATGTTCATTGTGATAATTAGCAATGAGATCCAGGTGTCTGCTGATAATTGTGAAAATCAACATCTGCTGTTAATTGTGATAATTAACACTGAGATCCAGGTGTCTGCTGGTAATTGTGATAACTAGCAATGAAATCGAGGTATCTAAGGTTAATTGTGATAATTAACACTGAAATCCAGGTGTCTGCTGTTAATTGTGATAATTAGCAATGAAATCCAGGTGTCTGCTGGTAATTGTGATAATTAACACTGAAATCCAGGTATCTGAGGTTAATTGTGATAATTAACACTGAGATCCAGGTATCTGAGGTTAATTGTGATAATCACCACTGAGATCCAGGTATCTAAGGTTAATTGTGATAATTAACACTGACATCCAGGTGTCTGCTGTTAATTGTGACAATTAGCAATGAAATCCAGGTGGGGCAGTTATCTGCTGTTAATTGTCAAAATTAACAATGTTAAAACCAACTGTTAATTGTTAAACCAACTGTTAGTAGTTAAACAGTTTAACAATTAACAGCCAGTTTTAACAGCATTAATTTGCTGATTAACAGCAAAAAAAATTAAATTAATTTTTAACAGCATTAATAAAATATACACTGCTAAAACCAGGTGGGGCAGTTATCTGCTGATAATTGTCAAAATTAACACAAGTGAAAACCAGATGGGGCTCGTTAACAGTTAATTAACAGTTATCAGCTGTTAATTGGGCAGGTTATTTATCTCTTGTACAATTAATCTTTCAGAGGAGATATTTTCTGTTAATTGTGTTAATTGTCACTGTGTGGTTGATAAAATCCCAGAATCCCATTGGGTGATGCTGTGCCCAGGGGGAGGAGCCAAAAATTCCTACCTGGATACAACCTGAGGCTTTGGGACACCCAAACTTTTCCCACTGGAAATTCAGGAATTTCTGGGATATCAGGATCTCCCTGAAACTCAGGAATTTCTGGGATATCAGGATGGACCTCCCTGAAATTCAGGAATTTCTGGGATATCAGGATGGACCTCCCTGAAACTCAGGAATTTCTGGGATATCAGGATTTCCTAAAATTCAGGAATTTCTGGGATATAAGGATCTCTTAAAATTCAGGAATTTCTGGGATATCAAGATCTTCTGAAACTCAAATTTCTGGGATACCAGGATTTCCTAAAATTCAGGAATTTCTGGGATATCAGGATCTCCCTGAAACTCAAATTTCTAGGATATCAGGATCTCCTAAAATCCAGGAATTTCTGGGATATCAGGATCTCCAAAAATCCAGGAATTTCTGGGATATCAGGATTTCCTAAAATTCAGGAATTTCTGGGTTATCAGAATCTCCTGAAACTCAAATTTCTGGGATATCAGGATCTCCTAAAATTCAGGAATTTCTGGGATATCAGGATCTCCTAAAATTCAGGAATTTCTGGGATATCAGGATCTCTTAAAATCCAGGAATTTCTGGGATATCAGGATCTCTTAAAATTCAGGAATTTCTGGGTTATCAAGATCTCCTAAAATTCAGGAATTTCTGGGATATCAGGATCTCCTGAAACTCAAATTTCTGGGATATCAGGATCTCCTAAAATTCAGGAATTTCTGGGATATCAGGATCTCCCTGAAACTCAAATTTCTGGGATATCAGGATCTCCTAAAATTCAGGAATTTCTGGGTTATCAGGATCTCTTAAAATTCAGGAATTTCTGGGATATCAGGATCTCCTGAAACTCAAATTTCTGGGATATCAGGATCTCTTAAAATTCAGGAATTTCTGGGATATCAGGATCTCCTAAAATTCAGGAATTTCTGGGATATCAGGATCTCCTGAAACTCAAATTTCTGGGATATCAGGATCTCCTAAAATTCAGGAATTTCTGGGATATCAGGATCTCCTGAAACTCAAATTTCTGGGATATCAGGATTTCCTAAAATTCAGGAATTTCTGGGATATCAGAATCTCCCTGAAACTCAAATTTCTGGGATATCAGGATTTCCTAAAATTCAGGAATTTCTGGGATATCAGGATCTCCTGAAACTCAAATTTCTGGGATATCAGGATCTCCTAAAATTCAGGAATTTCTGGGATATCAGGATCTCCTAAAATTCAGGAATTTCTGGGATATCAGGATCTCCTAAAATTCAGGAATTTCTGGGTTATCAGGATCTCCCTGAAACTCAAATTTCTGGGATATCTGGATTTCCTAAAATTCAGGAATTTCTGGGATATCAGGATCTCCTAAAATTCAGGAATTTCTGGGATATCAGGATCTCTTAAAATTCAGGAATTTCTGGGATATCAAGATCTTCTGAAACTCAAATTTCTGGGATACCAGGATTTCCTAAAATTCAGGAATTTCTGGGATATCAGGATCTCTTAAAATCCAGGAATTTCTGGGATATCAGAATCTCCTAAAATTCAGGAAATTCTGGGATATCAGGATCTCCTGAAACTCAAATTTCTGAGGTATCAGGACCTCAGGAATTTCTGGGATATCAGGATGGATCTCCCTGAAACTCAGGAATTTCTGGGATCCAAACTGATATCCAAGGAATATTTTGGATAAATGGACCCAGATGAAGAGGGGGATACCAGAAGGAAGGAATTTAAGAATTTAGGAATTTAGGAAAAATCCAGATTGGAATTCTATTTGGTGACCCCATTTCTGGCTCAGGATTGAGTGGATTTCCTCCAAATTTGGAGTTTAAAATGGAAATATTCTGGAAAATCTGGGAGCAAGGAGAAACCAGGATTTTCCCTCAATCCTCCTTTTCCTCTCGTGCCCAAAATGTCAATTTTTAGTCTCCTAAAATTCCCCAAAATCCTGGAAATTCTCAGGAAAAAGGAGGAAAACTCACCTCTGAGAACTGAGAGGAGGGGCTGTCATCCAGGGAATTGCTGTCAAAAAAACTGGGAAAAAGAAGAAAATGAGGGCAGGGATTAATTCCTAAAATCCCTCCTGAGATTCCCAAATCCCCTCCTGTGTTGGCTGAGATATCCCCAAAAGAGGTGAAAAAAAAAGAGAAAAATATATTAAAAAAAAATTTAAAATGGTTTATATTTTCAAAATATTAAAATACTTTAAAATATTTAAATAGGTAAGAAAGAAAATCAAAAAAGGGAAGAAAAAAGTAGCAAAAAAAAAGGGAAAATAAAGGACAAAAATAGTAGAAAAATAGAAAATAGTCAAAAGGTGTTTTGGTTTCTTTAGGTAATTATGAAAAAGGGTAAGAAAAAATCAAAAAAGGAAAAATAAAAAAAGGTAAACAGAAAAAATAGTAAAAAGGATTTGTTCTCCTAAATTTGAAAGAGCAAGAAAAAAATCAAAAAGGGCGAAAAAAGGCCAAAAAAGGTTAAAAAAACCCCACAAAAAATAATGAAAATTGATTTTTCCCCCAAATACTAAAAAATACAAATATTTTTATTTTCTTTAGGAAAAAAAAAAATTTTTCTTTAAATTCTAAAAAAGGTAAGAAAAAAAATCATAAAGTTAAAAAAAAAAGACCATAAAGTGTAAAAAAGGGTTTTTTTGGTAAATGATAAAAGGGTAAAAATATATTTAAAAAATAGTAAAAAAAGGCATTTTTTGCACTGAGTCTCCTCATTATAAATTGAATTTTCCTGGATTTTTGGTACCTGGAATCATCAGTGACTTCCTCGATGAAGCCGGACTCACAGCGAGGGCAGGTGTATTCCTGGGAAGGAAAAAGAATGAAAATTAATCCCAAAATATTTCAAATTCTAAAAAAAAAATCTTTACCTTCAGGAATATTCCTGATCCTGGATGTCAAACAGCTCAAAACAACAAAAAACCTGAAAAAAATCTGGAAAAAATCTGAAAATCCCCTGGAATTTGGGCACCACAACTGCAGATGCAAGGAACAAAATTCCTTCCAAGAATAAAAATTTTCCTGTTCCCATTCCCAGAATTTTATCACAGAATGAAGGAAAAAAATCCCAAAAAAAAACCCAAAAAAAGATTTTCATGGATCTTCCCTCTCCACATGCCAGGAACTGGGAGAATCCCAGATTTTTAATTGGAATATTCCAAATTTTCAGTGTAGACTTTTGTGGGATCCCAGATTTTTTATTGGAATATTCCAAATTTTCAGTGTGGATTGTATGGGATCCCAGATTTTTATTGGAATATTCCAAATTTTCAGTGTGGATTTTGTGGGATCCCAGATTTTTATTGGAATATTCCAAATTTTCAGTGTGGATTTTGTGGGATCTCAGATTTTTAATTGGAATATTCCCCAAATTTCAGCATGGATTTTGTGGGATCTCAGATTTTAATTGGAATATTCCAAATTTTCAGCGTGGATTTTGTGGGATCTCAGATTTTTAATTGGAATATTCCAAATTTTCAGTGTGGATTTTGTGGGATCCCAGATTTTTAACTGGAATATTCCAAATTTTCAGTGGGGATTTTATAGGATCCCAGATTTTTATTGGAATATTCCAAATTTTCAGTGTGGATTTCATGGGATCCCAGATTTTTATTGGAATATTCCAAATTTTCAGTGTGGATTTTGTGGGATCTCAGATTTTTATTGGAATATTCCAAATTTTCAGCATGGATTTTGTGGGATCTCAGATTTTTAATTGGAATATTCCAAATTTTCAGTGTGGATTTTGTGGGATCTCAGATTTTTAATTGGAATATTCCAAATTTTCAGTGTGGATTTTGTGGGATCCCAGATTTTTTATTGGAATATTCCAAATTTTCAGTGTGGATTTTGTGGGATCTCAGATTTTTATTGGAATATTCCAAATTTTCAGTGTGGATTTTGTGGGATCCCAGATTTTTTATTGGAATATTCCAAATTTTCAGTGTGGATTTTGTGGGATCTCAGATTTTTATTGGAATATTCCAAATTTTCAGTGTGGATTTTGTGGGATCCCAGATTTTTAATTGGAATATTCCAAATTTTCAGTGTGGATTTTGTGGGATCCCAGATTTTTATTGGAATATTCCAAATTTTCAGTGTGGATTTTGTGGGATCTCAGATTTTTAATTGGAATATTCCAAATTTTCAGTGTGGATTTCATGGGATCCCAGATTTTTATTGGAATATTCCAAATTTTCAGTGTGGATTTTATGGGATCTCAGATTTTTAATTGGAATATTCCAAATTTTCAGTGTGGATTTTGTGGGATCTCAGATTTTTAATTGGAATATTCCAAATTTTCAGTGTGGATTTTGTGGGATCTCAGATTTTTATTGGAATATTCCAAATTTTCAGTGTGGATTTTGTGGGATCCCAGATTTTTATTGGAATATTCCCCAAATTTTCAGTGTGGATTTTGTGGGATCTCAGATTTTTAATTGGAATATTCCAAATTTTCAGTGTGGATTTTGTGGGATCCCAGATTTTTCATTGGAATATTTCCAATTTTCAGCACGGATTTTATGGGAATTCCTCTCAAATCCAAATCCTGGAGCAGAATTTTGAGTTTTAAATCAGATTTTTTTTTGGGTTGGATCAAATTTTACCATCACCACCAGCAGCAGGTGGGATGCTGCTGCATCCCTGGGAGCTTTGGAATATTTTTAATTTTGGAATATTTTTATTTTTGGGCTATTTTTGCTCTTGGAGTCCATCTGGAAAGTCTCAGCTTGCCACCCAGGAGCTGGAGAGAGATAAAAATGGAATTTTGGGAGAAATAACTCTGCAGGGAGGGAAAAGGGGACAGATGGTGGGTGGGATCCTGCAGATTTTCCGGATTTTCCCTGGGATATTTCCAGGGATTATTCCTTAAAACTGGGATAATTTCCTGCATTTTCCCTGGGATATTTCCAGGGATCATTCCCAGAAACTGGGAGAATTCCATGGATATTCCCTGGGATAATTCTCTGGATTTTCCTTGGGATATTCCCAGGAACTGGGGTGATTCTCTGGATTTTCCCTGGGATATTTCCAGGGATCATTCCCAGGAACTGGGATAATTCTCTGCATTTTCCTCGGGATAATTCCCCGGATTTTCCTTGGGATATTTCCTGGAACTGGGATAATTCCCTGAATTTTCCTTGGGATATTTCCTGGGATTACTCCCAGGAACTGGGATAGTTTCCTGCATTTTTCATGGGATAATTCCCTGGATTTTCCCTGGGATATTTCCTAGAACTGGGATAATTTCCTGGATTTTCTGTGAGATATTTCCAGGGATCATTGCCAAAACCTGGGATAATTCTTTGCATTTACTTTGGGATAATTCCCTGGATTTTCCCTGGGATACTTTCCTGCATTTTCCTTGGGATTATTCCCTGGAACTGGGATAATTCCCTGCATTTACTTTGGGATAATTCCCTGCATTTTCCCCGGGATAATTCTCAGGAATTTTCCTGGGATATTTTCAGAGATAATTCCCTGAAACTGGGATAATTCCCTTAATTTTCCCTAGGATAATTCCCTTGATTTTCTGTGGGATATTTCCAGGAACTGGGATAATTCTTTGGATTTTGCTTGGAATAATTCCCTGAGTTTTCCTTGCGATATTTCCAGAGATTTTTCTCTGGAACTGGGATAATTCCCTGCATTTTCCCCGGGATAATTCTCAGGAATTTTCCTGGGATATTTTCAGAGATAATTCCCTGGAACTGGGATAATTCCCTTCGTTTTCCCTGGGATAATTCCCTGCATTTTCCCTAGGATATTTCCAGGGATTATTGCCTAAAACTGAGATAATTCCCTCGATTTCCCCCGGATATTTCAAGAAACTGGGATAATTCCCTGCGTTTTCCTCGGGATAATTCTCAGGAATTTTACTGGGATATTTTCAGAGATAATTCCCTGGAACTGGGATATTCCCTGCATTTTCCCCAGGATAATTCTCAGGAATTTTCTGTGGGATATTTCCAGGAACTGGGATAATTCTCTGGATTTTGCTTGGAATAATTCCCTGGGTTTTCCTTGGGATATTTCCAGAGGTTTTTCTCTGGAACTGGGATAATTACCTGCATTTTCCTCGGGATAATTCCCTGCATTTTCCCTAGGATAATTCCCTGCATTTTCCCTAGGATATTTCCAGGGATTATTCCCAGAAACTGAGATAATTCCATGGATTTTCCCTGGGATATTTCCAGAGATTTTTCTCTGGAACTGGGAGAATTCCCTGGGTTTTCCTTGGGATATTTCCAGGGATTATTGCCTAAAACTGAGATAATTCCCTCGATTTCCCCCGGATATTTCAAGAAACTGGGATAATTCCCTGCGTTTTCCTCGGGATAATTCTCAGGAATTTTACTGGGATATTTTCAGGGATTATTCCCTGGAACTGGGAGAATTCCCTTAATTTTCCCTAGGATAACTCCCTTGATTTTCTGTGGGATATTTCCAGGAACTGGGATAATTCTCTGGATTTTGCTTGGAATAATTCCCTGGGTTTTCCTTGGGATATTTCCAGAGATTTTTCTCTGGAACTGGGATAATTCCCTTCGTTTTCCCTGGGATAATTCCCTGCATTTTCCCTAGGATATTTCCAGGGATTATTGCCTAAAACTGAGATAATTCCCTCGATTTCCCCCGGATAGTTCAAGGAACTGGGATAATTCTCACGAATTTTCCTGGGATATTTTCAGGGGTTATTCCCTGGAACTGAGAGAATTCCCTTCATTTTCCCTAGGATAATTCCCTTGATTTTCTGTGGGATATTTTCAGGAACTGGGATAATTCCCTGCATTTTCCTCGGGATAATTCTCAGGAATTTTCCTGGGATATTTTCAGGGGTTATTCCCTGGAACTGGGAGAATTCCCTGCATTTTCTTTGGAATAATTTAGGGGTAATGGACAATCCCCACTCTGGCGGAGGAGCAGAGCAGGATGAGGATGGGACGAGGGTTATGGAATGATCCATTTCCATCAGGAACAGAACATCTCTCAAATCCATTCCCACATTTTGGGGGATCTCCTGTTCCATGAGGGAGCAACTTCGGGGGCTGGAGGTCACCCCTCCCTCAGGGGCCCCGGGAGCCATTGGGGGATCCCTCCTGCCCCTCCACCCGCCCGGGCAGCTCGGGGCTCTCCCCCCGGCCCTCCCCGCTCGGGGCTCCCCCATTTCCGGCCCTCCCTTCCCGGGGCTCACCGGCAGCTTGGGGCTGACCTCGCCCTTGCAGCTGTGGCAAAAGAACCGGTGCTGCTGCACCGCCGCCGCCGCCTCCGCCATCTTCCCTCACAGCCGCCGCTGCCGTCACTCCTCCCAGAGCAGCGAGCGCGGGCCAGAGCGGCCCCGCACTTCCGGTCAGCTCGTCTGCTCCTCGCCCAGCCTGCAAAGCGCGGCCCAGCGGGATAGAGCGGCCCCACAAGGGCGGGAAGCGGAAGGGCGCCCCCTGGTGGGAGCTGCCCATTGGGAGCCGGGCAATGCCGGGTGGCGGCAGCGGAAGTGACGTTGCAGGAAGTGGAGCAGGACGGCGCCGTTGTCATGGCGGCGGTGATGGCGGCCTAGGCCGGGCCTGGTGGTGAGAGCTGCGGGGACACCGGTACACCGGGACACCGGGACGGGGAAAATCCCGGCTGGGGGGGACACGGGACTGCGGGGACAGCGCTGATCCTCCCTCGGGAGGGGATCTGCAGCAGGATCATCCTCTGTCCCCTCTCTCTCCATCCATCCAGCTGTTCGTTCTTCCCTTCCTCCCGTTCCGTTCCCGCGGTTCCGGAGCCGCCGCGATGACCCAGGCCGAGCTCCGGCTCTGCTCCCTCCTGCTGCGGGAGCATTTCGGGGAAATCGTGGAAAAAGTCGGGAATTCCCTGCTCCGGACGGGCCCGCGGCCGCTGCGGCTGCTGGTGGGGGACACGGGGCTGCTCCCGGATCAGGTACGGGCTGCGAGGGAGGAGGGAATTTTAACATTAAAATGATCTCATATTGTTTGAAATTAACAGGAAAATATTTGAAATTATACGGAATTAATATGAAAGTAATATGAAATTACATGAAGTTAATATGAATTTTAAATTAATTTGAAATTGATGTGGGTTTATTCCCATTAAAAGGGACGGGCTTATTCCCATTAAAGGGCATGGAGTTATTCCCATTATTCCCATTAAAAGGGACAGGGTAGTTCCCATTAAAAGAAATAGGGTTATTCCTATTAGAAAGGGATGGGTTTATTCTCATTATTCCCATTAAAAGGGATGGGTTTATTCCCATTAAAAGGGACGGGGTAATTCCCATTATTCCCATTAAAAGGGATGGGTTTATTCCCATTAAAGGGAATGGGTTTAGTCCCGGTATTCCCATTAATAGGAATGAGGTTATTCCCATTATTCCCAATAAAAGGAATGGGGTTATTCCCATTAAAAAGGAATGAGTTTATTCTTATTATTCCCGTTAACAGGCATGGGGTAGTTCCCATTAAAAGGGATGGGTTATTCCCATTAAGAGAGCTGGGGTAATTCCCATTATCCCCATTAACAGGCACGAGGTAATTCCCACTAAAAGGAATGGGGTAATTCCCATTATTCCCATTAAAAGGGACGGGGTAATTCCCATTATTCCCATTAAGAGAGCTGGGGTTATTCCCATTATTCCCATTAACAGGCACGAGGTAATTCCCACTAAAAGGAATGGGGTAATTCCCATTATTCCCATTAAGAGAGCTGGGGTAATTCCCATTATTCCCATTAAAAGGGATGGGTTATTCCCATTGGGGTAATTCCCATTATTCCCATTAACAGGCACAGGATAATTCCCACTAAAAGGAATGGGGTAATTCCCATTATTCCCATTAAAAGGGACGGGGTAATTCCCATTATTCCCATTAAGAGAGCTGGGGTTATTCCCATTATTCCCATTAACAGGCACGAGGTAATTCCCACTAAAAGGAATGGGGTAATTCCCATTATTCCCATTAAGAGAGCTGGGGTAATTCCCATTATTCCCATTAAAAGGCATGGGGTAATTCCCATTATTCCCATTAAAAGGATGGGTTATTCCCATTGGGGTAATTCCCATTATTCCCATTAACAGGCACAGGGTAATTCCCACTAAAAGGAATGGGGTAATTCCTGTTATTCCCATTAAAAGGGATGGGGTTATTCCCATTATTCCCATTAAGAGAGCTGGGGTAATTCCCATTATTCCCATTAACAGGCACAGGGTAATTCCCACTAAAAGGAATGGGGTAATTCCCATTATTCCCATTAAGAGAGCTGGGGTAATTCCCATTATTCCCATTAAAAGGGATGGGGTTATTCCCATTATTCCCATTAAAAGGATGGGTTATTCCCATTGGGGTAATTCCCATTATCCCCATTAACAGGCACAGGATAATTCCCATTATCCCCATTAACAGGCACAGGATAATTCCCACTAAAAGGAATGGGATAATTCCCATTATTCCCATTAACAGGCACAGGATAATTCCCATTATCCCCATTAACAGGCACAGGATAATTCCCACTAAAAGGAATGGGGTAATTCCCATTATTCCCATTAAAAGGGACGGGGTAATTCCCATTATTCCCATTAAAAGGGATGGGGTTATTCCCATTATTCCCATTAACAGGCACGAGGTAATTCCCATTATTCCCTTTAAAAGGGACAGGGTAATTCCCATTAAGAGAGCTGGGGTTATTCCCATTATCCCCATTAACAGGCACAGGGTAATTCCCATTATCCCCATTAACAGGCACAGGATAATTCCCATTATTCCCATTAAAAGGGATGGGTTTATTCCCATTATTCCCATTAACAGGCACAAGGTAATTCCCATCATTCCCATTAACAGGCACAGGATAATTCCCACTAAAAGCACCCAGTTAAATGCATTATTTTACATTTTCACGGGCGATCCCGGCAGGTGAAGAAGGCGCTGTGCGTGCTGATCCAGCACCAGCTGGTGCGCTTCGAGGCGCAGCCGCGGGGCTGGGTGGAGTACGAGGCGCGGCGGCAGCGCGTGCTGCGCATCCTGCGCTACCCCCGCTACATCTACACGGCCAAGGCGCTCTACGGGGACCCGGGAGAGCTGCTGGTGGAGGAGCTGCTGCTGCACGGCCACCTGCCCATGAGCGCTGCTGTGGCCAGGGTGGCCGATCGCCTCACCGAGACCATGGAAGGTGGGAGAGAAACTCAAAAAATGGGGTTTGGGAGTGGTGGATGGGGTCAGAGATACTGTAGGGTGATCTGTGGGGAGCTGCTGCTCCATGGGCACCTTCCCATGAGTGCTGCCGTGGCCAGGGTGGCCGATCGCCTCACCGAGACCATGGAAGGTGGGAGAGGAACTCAGGAAAACGGGATTTGGGAGAGGGGAATGGGATCAGAGATACTGTAGGGTGGCTGATTGCCTCACCAAACCATGGAAGGTGGGAGAGAAACTCAAAAAATGGGATCTGGGAGAGGGGAATGGTCAATGGGATCAGAGATACTGTAGGGTGGCCGATCGCCTCACCGAGACCATGGAAGGTGGGAGAGGAACTCAGGAAAACGGGATCTGGGAGTGGGGAATGGGATCAGAGATACTGGGGAGTCTCTGCTCCATGGGCACCTTCCCATGAGTGCTGCCGTGGCCAGGGTGGCCGATCGCCTCACCGAGACCATGGAAGGTGGGAGAGAAACACCTTCATCCCAAAAAAATGGGATTTGGGAGTGGGGAATGGGATCAGAGATACTGTAGGGTGGCCGATCGCCTCACCGAGACCATGGAAGGTGGGAAGGAGGCACCTTCATCCCAAAAAACTGGGATTTGGGAGTGGTGGATGGGGTCAGAGATACTGTAGGGTGATCTGTGGGGAGCTGCTGCTCCATGGGCACCTTCCCATGAGTGCTGCCATGGCCAGGGTGGCCGATCGCCTCACCGAGACCATGGAAGGTGGGAGAGGAACTCAAAAAATGGGATCTGGGAGAGGGGAATGGGATCAGAGATAGGCACCTTCCTAATTCACCATTCCCAAAAAAATGGGATTTGGGAATGGTGAATGGTCAGTGGGATCAGAGATACTGTAGGGTGGCCGATCGCCTCACCGAGACCATGGAAGGTGGGAAGGAACCTTCTTCATCCCAAAAACTGGGATTTGGGAATAGTAGATGGGATCAGAAATATCACAGGGTGTTCTTTGATGGACCCAGAGGAGCTCCTGGTGGTCCATGGGTTCCTTCCCTTGAGCCCTGTGGTGGCCAGGGTGGCTGATTGCCTCACTGAGACCATGGAAGGTGGGAAGGAGGCACCTTCATCCCAAAAAATGGGATTTGGGAATGGTGGATGGGGTCAGAGCCACTGTAGGATGTTCTGTGGGGACCCAGAGGAGCTCCTGGTGGTCCATGGGTTCCTTCCCATGAGCTCTGCAGTGGCCAGGGTGGTCGATCGCCTCACTGAGACCATGGAAGGTGAGGAGGAAGCTCAAAAACTGGGATTTGGGGCTGGGTTTAGTTGATGAGTGGGCTCAGAGTTACTTCAGGGTGTTCTCAGCCAGGCTGCAGTGGTGGCCATGGTGTCCCTGTGTTCTCCTGAGCCTCAGGACCATCCAGGATCTGCTCTTGGACAGGCCATGGAGGGTGGGAAGCTCCTTTAAACCCAGGGCTTTATTTGGGTTTGTGACTGTGCCAGAGGCTCTGGGTGCTGGTGGCAGTGAGGACACCACAACCACGTTCTCCAAAGTCTGAGGAACATCCAGGATCTGCTCTTGGAGACCATGGGTGGTGGGAAGCTCCTTTAAACCCAGGGCTTTATTTGGGTTTGTGAATGTTCCAAAGGTTCTGGGTGCTGGTGGCAGTGAGGACACCACGAGCACGTTCTCCAGAGCCTCAGGAACATCCAGGATCTGCTCTTGGACAGATCATGGAGACCATGGAGGGTGGGAAGCTCAGGGCTTTATTTGGGTTTGTGAATGTTCCAGAGGCTCTGGGGTGCTGGTGGCAGTGAGGACACCATGACCAAGTTCTCCAGAGCCTCAGGAGCATCCAGGATCTGCTCTTGGAGACCATGGATGGTGGGAAGCTCAGGGCTTTATTTGGGTTTGTGAACGTTTGTGGTGGCACTGAGGACACCACGAGCACGTTCTCCAGAGCCTCAGGAACATCCAGGATCTGCTCTTGGACAGGCCATGGAGACCATGGTCTGTGGGGACCATGGATGGTGGGAAGCTCCTTTAAACCCAGGGCTTTATTTGGGTTTGTGAATGTTCCAAAGGCTCTGGGTGCTGGTGGCAGTGAGGACACCACGAGCACGTTCTCCAGAGCCTCAGGAGCATCCAGGATCTGCTCTTGGAGACCATGGATGGTGGGAAGCTCAGGGCTTTATTTGGGTTTGTGAATGTTCCAGAGGCTCTGAGGTGCTGGTGGCAGCGAGGACACCACAAGCACGTTCTCCAGAACCTCAGGAACATCCAGGATCTGCTCTTGGAGACCATGGATGGTGGGAAGCTCAGGGTTTTATTAGGGTGTATGAGTGTTCCAAAAGCTCTGGGGTGCTGGTGGCACTGAGGACACCACGAGCACGTTCTCCAGGGCCTCAGGAGCATCCAGGATCTGCTCTTGGAGACCATGGAGGGTGGGAAGCTCAGGGCTTTATTTGGGTTTGTGAATGTTCCAGAGGCTCTGGGTGCTGGTGGCAGTGAGGACACCACGAGCACGTTCTCCTGAGCCGCAGGAACATCCAGGATCTGCTCTTGGGCAGGCCATGGAGACCATGGAAGCTCCTTTGACAGCAGGGCTTTATTTGGGTTTGTGAATGTTCCAAAGGCTCTGGGTGCTGGTGGCAGTGAGGACACCACGAGCACGTTCTCCTGAGCCTCAGGAACATCCAGGATCTGCTCTTGGACAGGCCATGGATGGTGGGAAGCTCAGGGCTTTATTTGGGTTTGTGAACGTTTGTGGTGGCACTGAGGACACCACGAGCACGTTCTCCAGAGCCTCAGGAACATCCAGGATCTGCTCTTGGTGGACAGTTCATGGAGACCATGGAGGGTGGGAAGCTCCTTTGACAGCAGGGCTTTATTTGGGTTTGTGAAGGTTTGTGGTGGCACTGAGGACACCATGACCACGTTCTCCAGAACCTCAGCCCCATCCCACACCACCCCCCGTGTGTCTCCTCCCACCAGACGGGAAATCCATGGACTACTCGGAGGTGTCCAACACCTTTGTGCGCCTGGCAGACACCCACTTCATCCAGAGGTGCCCCATGGCCCCAGAGGTGCCCCCAGATGGCAAAGTGCCCCCAGCCCCTGCCCTGGGCATCGCTGACAAGGACATGTACGCGGTGCCACGCCTCAGCCTCGTCGGTGAGACCCCAAATCCTCAAATTCTGGGGTGGGAAATTTGGGATTTTTGGGTATTGACTGCTAGGATCAAGTAGAAATTGTTTATTTCTATTATGTTATATATAAATAAATATATATGTTATATATAAATAAATAAATGTTTTATATATATATATATATATATATATATATATATATATATAAAAATATATATAAATATATATAAATGTTTATTTCTATTAAGTTATATATAAATAAATATATGTATAAATATATATAAAAATATATATAAAATATATATAAAATAAATATATATGTTATATACAAATAAATAAATACATTATATATATGTTATATATATTATATATACATTATATATATATTATATAATATATAAATATATATATATTTATATTTATAGTATAAATATATATATAAATATATATAAATATATATTTCTACTATGTCATATTAAAAATGAAATTTTTAAATGTTTCAAAATTGTTTTAAAGTGACAGTTTAAATTTTTTAAAATTGTTCTGAAATGGTTTAAAAATGATAATTAAAATTTTTTAAAAAAATTTAATCTTAAAATTATAATTTTAATGTTAAAAAATTACTCGTAAATGATGTAAAAACGACAAGTTCATTCTTAAAAATTATTTTAGTATTATTTTAAAATTACCACTTAAAATTTTAAAATTGTTTTTAAAATATTATTTGCATGTTAAAAATGATTCTGAAATGATTTAAAAATGATAATTAAAATAAAAAAAAATCTTAAAATTATCATTTAAATGTTAAAAATTACTCGTAAATGATGTAAAAATTACAAGTTCATTCTTAAAAATGATTTTAGTATTATTTTAAAATTGCCACTTAAAATTTTAAAGTTGTTTCTAAAATAGTATTTGCATGTTAAAAATGATTCTTAAATGATTTAAAAATGATAATTGAAATTTAAAAAAAAATTAATCTTAAAATTATCATTTAAATGTTAAAAATTACTCGTAAATGATGTAAAAATTACAAGTTCATTCTTAAAAATGATTTTAGTATTATTTTAAAATTACCACTTAAAATTTTAAAATTGTTTCTAAAATAGTATTTGCATGTTAAGAATGATTCTCAAACGATTTGAAAATTATAATGTAAAATTTTAGTTATTTTAAAACTATTATTTAAATGTTTAAAATTATCCCTTAATTATTTAAAAACTACAATTTATTTTTTAAAAATTATCTTTAAATTATTATTTACATTTTTTAAAATGATTCTTAAATTATTTGTATATTATAATTGACTTTTTAAAATTATTTTAAAATTATTTTTATATATTTTATATATATTTTATATAATTTTGGGGTTGCCAGGGAAAGGGAAGAGGAGGCGCTCGTGTGACGAGGAAGAGGAGGGAGAGCACAAAGCCAAAAGGCAGAAGCAGGAGGGAGGAAGCTCAGAGGTACTGGCAGGGCTGAGATCCATATTCCCAAACATCTGAGCAAACCAGGAATTTGGGTTTTTCTGGCTCTTTTTTATCATTTTTTATGGCTCCTTTTCCTCATTTTTCATGGCTCTTCTTCCTCATTTTTCCTGGTTCCTTTTCCTCATTTCTTGTGGCTTCTTCCTCGTTTTTTGAGCCTTTTTTTCCTCGTTTTCTTGGCTGCCATCTCTGAGTTTTGTGGCTGCTGTTCCTTAGCTTCCTGCCCCCATTTTCCTGCCCCATTTCCTTCTCTTTTCCCCCATTTTCCTGCCCCATTTCCCTCTCTTTTCCTGCCCCATTTCCCTCTTTTTTCCCCCATTTTCCTGCCCCTTTCCCCCTATTTTCCTGCCCTATTTCCATCTCTTTCCCCACTAATTTCCTGCTCCATTTCCCTCTCTTTTCCTGCCCCATTTCCCTCTTTTTTCCTGCCCCATTTCCCTCTCTTTTCCTGCCCCATTTCCCTCTTTTCCCTCTCTTCCTGCCCCATTTCCCTCTTTTCCTGCCCCATTTCCCTCTCTTTTCCTGCCCTATTTCCCTATCTTTCCCCACTATTTTCCTGCCCCATTTCCCTCTCTTTTCCTGCCCCATTTCCCTTTCTTTTCCTGCCCCATTTCCCTCTCTTTCCCCACTTTTTTCCTGCCCCATTTCTCCCCATTTTCCTGTCCCATTTCCCTCTCTTTTCCTGCCCTATTTCCCTCTCTTTTCCCCCATTTTCCTGCCCCATTTCCCTCTCTTTTCCCACTATTTTCCCTGCCCCATTTCCCCCTATTTTCCTGCCCCATTTCCTTCTCTTTTCCTTCCTCATTTCCCTCTCTTTTCCTGCCCCATTTCCAACTCTTTCCACACTATTTTCCTGCCCCATTTTCCTGCCCCATTTCCCTCTTTTCCCTCTCTTTTCCTGCCCCATTTCCCTCTCTTTTCCTGCCCCATTTCCCTCTCTTTTCCCACTATTTTCCTGCCCCATTTTTCCCTATTTTCCTGCCCATTTCCTTCTCTTTTCCTGCCCCATTTTCCTGCCCCATTTCCCTCTCTTTTCCTGCCCCATTTCCCTCTTTTCCCTCTCTTTTCCTGCCCCATTTCCCCCTGTTCTCCTGCCCCATTTCCATCTCTTTTCCTGCCCATTTCCCTCTCTTTTCCTGCCCCTTTTCCCTTTCTTTTCCTGCCCCATTTCCCTCTCTTTTCCCCCATTTTCCTGCCCCATTTCCCTCTCTTTTCCTGCCCTATTTCCCTATTTTTCCCCACTAATTTCCTGCCCCTTTCTCCCTATTTTCCTGCCCCATTTTCCTGCCTCTTTTCCCTCTCTTTTCCTGCCCCATTTCCCTCTCTTTTCCTGCCCATTTCCCTCTTTTTCCCCTCTCTTTTCCTGCCCCTTTCCCCTCATTTTTTGTCCATTTTCCCGCAGGCTCCCCCGGATGATGGCATTTACTGGCAGGTGAACCTGGAGCGTTTCCATCAGCATTTCCGTGACCAGGCCCTGGTCAGTGCCGTGGCCAGCCGGATGGACCAGGTCTGTTCCTGCTCCAATTCCTGCTTTTCCTGCTCCAATTCCTGCTTTTCCTGCTCCAATCCCTGCTTTTCCTGCTCCAATCCCTGCTTTTCCTGCTCCAATTCCTGCTTTTCCTGCTCCAATTCCTGCTTTTCCTGCTCCAATTCCTGCTTTTCCCTCTCTAATTCCTGCTTTTCCTGCTCCAATTCCTGCTTTTCCTGCTCCAATCCCTGCTTTTCCTGCTCAAATTCCAGTTTTTCTTGCTCTAATTCCAGCTTTTCTCTCCCTAATTCCTGCTTTTCCTGCTCTAATTCCTGCTTTTCTCACCCTAATTCCAGCTTTTCTCACTCCAATTCCTGCTTTTCCAACTCCTTTTCCCGCTCTAATTCCTGCTTTTCTCGCTCTAATTCCAGCTTTTCCCGCTCTAATTCCTGCTTTTCCTGCTCCAATTCCTGCTTTTCCCACTTTAATTCCTGCTTTTCCTGCTCCAATTCCTGCTTTTCCCTCTCTAATTCCTGCTTTTCCTGCTCCAATCCCTTTTTTCCCCTCTCTGATTCCTTCTTTTCCCACTCCAATTCCTGCTTTTCCCTCTCTGATTCCTTCTTTTCCTGCTCCAATTCCTGCTTTTCCCGCTCATTTTCCCACTCTAATCCCTGCTTTTCCTGCTCCAATCCCTTTTTTCCCTCTCTGATTCCTGCTTTTCCTGCTCAAATTCCAGTTTTTCTTGCTCTAATTCCTGCTTTTCTCACTCCAGTTCCTGCTTTCCCCACTCCTTTTCCTGCTCTAATTCCTGCTTTTCTCACTCTAATTCCAGCTTTTCCTGCTCCAATCCCTGCTTTTCTCACTCTAATTCCTGCTTTTCCCTCTCTAATTCCTGCTTTTCCTGCTCCAATTCCAGCTTTTCCTGCTCCAATCCCTTTTTTTCCCACTCTTATTCCTGCTTTTCCTGCTCCAATTCCTGCTTTTCCCACTCCTTTTCCTGCTCAAATTCCAGTTTTACCTGCTCTAATTCCAGCTTTTCCCACTCCAGTTCCTGCTTTCCCCACTCCTTTTCCCACTCTAATTCCTGCTTTTCCTGCTCCAATTCCAGCTTGTCCCACTCTAATTCCTGCTTTTCCCACTCTGGAACTGATCTTTTCCCCCTCTAATTCCAGTTTTTCTCTCTCTCTAATTCTGGCTTTTTGCCCTCTAATCCCAGCTTTTCCCCTCATTTTCCCACTCTAATTCCCACTTTTCCCTCCCTAATTCCCATTTTCCCAGCACAGACCAGCAGCGAGGTGGTGAGGAATTTCCCCCTATAATTCCATTTTTTCCCATTTTAATTCCCATTTTCCCAGCACAGACCAGCAGCGAGGTGGTGAGGAATTTCCCCCTATAATTCCAATTTTTCCCACTCCTTTTCCCACTTTAATTCCCATTTTCCCAG
Source organism: Zonotrichia leucophrys gambelii (assembly GCF_028769735.1). Lineage (NCBI taxonomy): Eukaryota > Metazoa > Chordata > Aves > Passeriformes > Passerellidae > Zonotrichia > Zonotrichia leucophrys. Next base: position 1,805,778 of record NC_088194.1, on the reverse strand, counting down.
CACAGACCAGCAGCGAAGTGGTCCGGACCATGCTGCGCATGAGCGAGGTCACCACGGCCTCGGGGGCCTCCCACACTCAGCCCCTCTCCTCCAACGAGGTGGGTCCTGGAAAAGCTCTGGAATCCTCTTGGAACCCCAAATTCTGAGAAATTCAGGTTTTTCTGGGTTGGAAGGGACGTTGGTTTGCTTTTCAGAACAGTGTTAATGTGTTTATTAATATAAATATATACATAACATAACATAACACACTATATAATATATAACATATAACATATAATATATTATGTATAATATATAATATATATAATATATATTATAACATATAATATATAATATGTATAATGGTTATAAAATATATCCTTATATATAATATGTATAAGCATTATATATAATTATATAGAGAATATACAAGCATATATTATACATATTATATATATGCTTGTATATTATATATATCATTATATAGATTATGTTTATATATATCATATATAGTATTTATGTATGAAATAATATGAGTATATATGGTCAATAATTTTTATTATTAATTATATAATTTTACATATATTATATATTATATATTATATATGTTCTTTGTTTTCTTAAACAATATATAATACAGAAATATATTATTTATAATATATTAATATATTAAATATATTGATAGTAGTATTAGTAGTAATAGTACTATTATATAATTATATAGTATATAATAATATATAGTAAGATATTAATATCTTTCTATATACTATATAATTTCAGATATTATTATATTATTCTATAATATTTTATTATTTTCTATTATATTCTGTTCTGTATCTTATAATGTGTTATATATTACAATATATAATAACATATATATTTATATAGGCATATAAAGATATATATAATTCTAATATATTTGTTATATATATTACATATTTTATAAAATCTCTGCATATTATATATGATAGATCATGTATAAAATTTAATAAACCTCTATCATCTCTACACATTTAACCCCAAACCTAACCAAAACAGAAAAAAAAGACAAAATGCAATTTTAACCCTTGACATTCCCTGGTTTTTTTGATATTTTTTAGATTTTCAGGTCTCTCCCCGCTGGGTACAACATTGGGAAGCCGGTGCTGGACCAGTACCTGGCCCTGCTGGCTGATGATCCGGTGAGCCTGGGCCTCGCATTCCATTTTTCCTCCTTTTTTCCTCTGTCTGAGGCTAAAACATTTTTTTTCTGAGAGTTTAAGGAAGGTTTTTAACAGATATTTAAAGATTTTTAAAGTTATTGAACAAATATCAAAGATATTGAAATTATTTATCAGGTATTAAATAGAATTCTGTATTCTATTTTACTGGCATTGAAGGTGTTTAACAGGTGATAAAGATTTTTAAATCAATAAAATTTATTATTTACATTACATTACATTACATTATAATAATATATAACATTAACATATATAATATATAACATATAACATGTAATATATAATAATTATGTTATATAATATATAAATATATTTTATTATTTATTATTTATCAGGCAATAAATAGAATTCTGTATTCTATTTTACTGACATTGAAGGTGTTTAACAGGTGATATAGATTTTTAAATCAATAAAATTTATTATTTACATTACATTTATAATAATATAAATAACATATATTAATATATAACATATAGCATGTAATATAATAATAACTATGTTATATAATATATAAATATATTTTATTATTTATTATTTATCAGGCAATAAATAGAATTCTGTATTCTATTTTACTGACATTGAAGGTGTTTAACAGGTGATATAGATTTGTAAATCAATAAAATTTATTATTTATATTATATTATATTACATTACATTATATTACATTATATTACATTATATTATATTATATTATATTATATTATATTATATTATATTATATTATATTATATTACATTACATTATATTACATTACATTACATAATATTATATATATAATAGTATAATATATTTACATTATATATAAAATACATTTTATTTATTTTTTTCCTATCAAGTAATAAATAAAATTCTGTATTCTATTTTATTGGCATTGAAGGTATTTAACAAGTGCTCAAGATTTTTAAGAATACTTGAGTTATTTAACTTAATATATAAAGTTTTAACGTTATAGTTACAATTTTAATTTTAAGTTATAAAAGTTGTAATTATAAGTTATTTTTCCACTGAAATCTTCTAACTCTTCCTACTCCAAGTTGGAAGTAAAATTCCAAATTTGAAGTAAAAATCCAAATTTTTTCCCTGCAGTTGGAGTTTGTGGGGAAATCGGGGGACAGTGGAGGGGGCACCTACACTGTCAGTATCCTTTGGGGGGATTTTGGGGATTTTGGGGTGATTTTGGGGATTTTGGGGTGATTTTGGGGATTTTGGGGTGATTTTCAGGGGATTTTGGGAGTGATTTTTGGGGCTATTTTGTGGAGAATTTGGAGGATTTTCTGGGGGTTTCAGGATAATTTGGAGAGGAATTTTGGGGTAGGGATTTTGGGCATATTTGAGGTGACTTTGGGTGATTTTTGGGTGATTTTTTGGGTAGATTTGAGGGATTTGGGGGAGTTTTGGGTGATTTTCAGGGGACTTTGAGAGTGATTTTCAGGGGATTTTGGGCAGATTTGAGGACAATTTTGGGAGTGATTTTGGGCAGATTTGGGACGATTTTTTGCACAATTCTGGTGTCCCTGGCCATGTCAGATTTGGGCAGATTTGAGGGATTTTTGGGGTGATTTTTGTGTGATTTTTAGGGGATTTTGGGAGTGATTTTGGGCAGATTCGAGGACGATTTTGGGAGTGATTTTGGGCAGATTTGAACGTGATTTTGGGAGTAATTTTGGGCAGATTTGAGGGATTTTTGGGGTGATTTTCAGGGGATTTTTTGGTGATTTTCGGGGGATTTTGGGAGTGATTTTGGGCAGATTTGAGGACGATTTTGGGCAGATTTGAGGACAATTTTGGGAGTGATTTTGGGCAGATTTGGGACGATTTTTTGCACAATTCTCCTTGACCCCAAGCCCTCCAGACCTGCACAAGGCCCTGGTGTCCCTGGCCACGGCCACGCTGGAGTCCATCGTGGAGGAGAGGTGACCAAGGGGGGTCTGGATCCCCCTTCCTGAGCTCCCCCAGCCCCTTCCCCACATCCCTCCCTCACTCCCACCCTCCTGGGCAGGTTTGGCTCTCGCTGTGCCCGCATCTTCCGGCTGCTCCTGCGCAAGAAGCACCTGGAGCAGAAGCAGGTGGAGGATTTTGCCATGATCCCAGCCAAGGAAGCCAAGGACATGCTCTACAGGATGCTCTCGGAGAACCTGGTGGCCTTGCAGGTGAGGGAATTGTCCAGGTGTGACAGCTGGACAGGTTTGGGGCACTTGTGAGTGATCCCACCTGGAGTTTGGGCGCATTTGGGGAGGGGGAGTCCTAAGGGGAGAGATCACAGGGACGCCCCTGGGAAAGGGGATTTGCTTCCATTTGGTTTCCACCATCTCTCTGCCCTTCCACAGGAGATGATTTCCAGCTCTGGGATCCCAGAGATTTGTCCAGGTGTGACAGCTGGATGGGTTTGGGGCACTTGTGAGTGATCCCACCTGGAATTTGGGCCCTGGTTGCTGAGAATTTGAGATTTTCTGTGCTGCCAGGCACTGACTCCCAATAGAACACTGCCTGTGACCCGAGGCTGTGGAGAAATCTCCCAAAATTGAGTGGTAGAACTGGGATTGTGGGTGTGGAGTTGGAATAGAAGTGTGGAATATCACAGGGTGGAAAACTTAAGAGTTTGGGGTTTTAAAATAGAGGAAAAAATATAAAACAAGATGGGGATTTTAGGGTGGAGGCTGGTCCTTCACTTTCTTCTCCTCCTTCTCCTTCTCCTTCTCCTTCTCCTTCTCCTTCTCCTTCTCCTTCTCCTTCTCCTTCTCCTTTTTCTCCTTCTTCTTCACCTTCTCCTCCTCCTTCTTCTTCTCCACCTTCTTTTTCTCCTTCTTCACCTTCTTCTCCTTCTTCTTCTCCTCCATGGGTTTGGGTGGTTTTGTGTAATTGCATTAAAAAGTCCCCATTGCAAGCCATGGGTGGTTGGTTATTGAGCTAAAAGTAAAAATAATTTAGGTGTAATTTCTTAATTGTGCAGTTTATCCTTTAAAGGCCTTGCAGAGAGAGATAGATCTCCATTTTTGGTTTGTTAAAGTGCTGTAGAACTCAGGGTTTGTGAGAATGAACAGAGATAAAAATTAATGAATTATCTGAGTCCAAAGCAGAAAATCCATCTCACACATTTAACCCCAACCCTGGCAAAGAGAAGCAAAAGCTCCACAGGGAATCCTGAGGGTGAGGGGACGCAGGGACACCTCCAGGGAAGGGGAAATCTCCATTTGGTGCCCACCATCCCTCTGCCCTTGCTCAGGAGATCCCCAAGACCCCAGACCACGCTCCGTCCCGCACCTTCTACCTGTACACGGTGAACGTGATGGCTGCTGCTCGCATGCTGCTGCACAGGTGCTACAAGGTCAGTGCCAGGGGCCAATGCCACGGATCCTGGTGCTGGTGTGTCCCAGATCACAGATCCTGGTGTGTCCCAGATCACGGATCCTGGTGTGTCCCAGGTCACAGATCACAGATCCTGGTCTGTCCCAGGTCACAGATCCTGGTGTGTCCCAGATCACAGATCCTGGTGCTGGTGTGTCCCAGATCACAGATCCTGGTGTGTCCCAGATCCTGGTCCTGGTGTGTCCCAGATCACAGATCCTGGTCCTGGTGTGTCCCAGATCACAGATCCTGGTCTGTCCCAGATCACAGATCCTGGTGTGTCCCAGATCACAGATCCTGGTCCTGGTGTGTCCCAGGTCACGGATCCTGGTCCTGGTGTGTCCCAGGTCACAGATCCTGGTGTGTCCCAGATCACGGATCCTGGTCCTGGTGTGTCCCAGATCACAGATCCTGGTCTGTCCCAGGTCACAGATCCTGGTCCTGGTGTGTCCCAGATCACAGATCCTGGTCCTGGTGTGTCCCAGATCACAGATCCTGGTCTGTCCCAGATCACAGATCCTGGTCCTGGTGTGTCCCAGATCACAGATCCTGGTCTGTCCCAGATCACAGATCCTGGTCTGTCCCAGATCACGGATCCTGGTGTGTCCCAGATCACAGATCCTGGTCCTGGTCTGTCCCAGATCACAGATCCTGGTGTGTCCCAGGTCACAGATCCTGGTGTGTCCCAGATCACGGATCCTGGTGTGTCCCAGGTCACAGATCCTGGTGTGTCCCAAATCACAGATCCCGGTCCTGGTGTGTCCCAGGTCACAGATCCTGGTCTGTCCCAGATCACGGATCCTGGTCCTGGTGTGTCCCAGGTCACAGATCCTGGTGTGTCCCAGATCACAGATCCTGGTCCTGGTGTGTCCCAGGTCACAGATCCTGGTGTGTCCCAGATCACAGATCCTGGTCCTGGTGTGTCCCAGATCACAGATCCTGGTCCTGGTCTGTCCCAGATCACAGATCCTGGTGTGTCCCAGGTCACAGATCCTGGTCTGTCCCAGGTCACAGATCCTGGTCCTGGTGTGTCCCAGATCACAGATCACAGATCCTGGTGTGTCCCAGATCACGGATCCTGGTCCTGGTCTGTCCCAGATCACAGATCCTGGTGTGTCCCAGATCACAGATCCTGGTCCTGGTGTGTCCCAGGTCACAGATCCTGGTCTGTCCCTGCAGGAATTGCCAGGGAATCCAGGCCCTGATGCAGGGAACCATCCCAGTTTGGTCCCAGTCCCTCCCAGTCCATCCCAGTCCCATCCCAGTTTGGTCTCATTCCATCCCAGTCCATCCCAGTCCATCCCAGTCCATCCTAGTCCACCCCAGCTCATTCCCAGTCCCTCCCAGTTTGGTCCCAGTCCCTCCCAGTCCATCCCAGTTCCTCCCAATCCATTCCAGCTCCCTCCTACTCCATCCCAGTCCCTCCCAGTCCATCCCAATCCCTCCCAATCCCCTCCCAGCTCCCTCCCAGTGCCACCCTCGCTCCGTGGCCGCCTCCCCGTGGCATTCTCAGTGCTGTGAGTGACCATGGGTGACAATGGCTGTCCCCGTGTCCCCCATTGCTGTCAGTGACCGTCCCCGTGTCCCCCATGGCATTCTCAGTGCTGTGAGTGACCATGGGTGACAATGTCTGTCCTCATGTCCCCCATGGGTGACAATGTCCGTCCCCGTGTCCCCCATGGGTGACAGTGTCCGTCCCCGTGTCCCCCATGGGTGACAATGTCCGTCCCCGTGTCCCCCATGGGTGACAATGTCTGTCCCCGTGTCCCCCATTGCTGTCAGTGACCGTCCCCGTGTCCCCCATGGGTGACAATGACTGTCCCCGTGTCCCCCATTGCTGTCAGTGTCTGTCCCTGTGTCCCCCATGGGTGTCAGTGTCTGTCCCCGTGTCCCCCATGGGTGACAATGTCTGTCCCCGTGTCCCCCATGGGTGTCAGTGTCTGTCCCCGTGTCCCCCATGGGTGACAATGACTGTCCCCGTGTCCCCCATTGCTGTCAGTGACCGTCCCCGTGTCCCCCATGGGTGTCAGTGTCTGTCCCCGTGTCCCCCATGGGTGTCAGTGTCTGTCCCCGTGTCCCCCATGGGTGGCAGTGACTGTCCCCGTGTCCCCCATTGCTGTCAGTGTCTGTCCCCGTGTCCCCCATGGGTGTCAGTGTCTGTCCCCGTGTCCCCCATTGGTGTCAGTGTCTGTCCCCGTGTCCCCCATGGCATTCTCAGTGCTCCCCTCACACCACGTTGGCTTCTCCCGTTCCTCCCGCAGAGCGTGGCCAACCTGATGGAGCGGCGGCAGCACGAGATGCGCGAGAACAAGTGAGCTCCATGGGGGGGCGGGCTGGCACGGCGGGCACAGCGGGCACATGGCGGGCACACAGGGGGCACACAGCGGGCACACGGCTGGCACACGGTTGGCACATGGCGGGCACACGGCTGGCACATGGTGGGCACACGGCGGGCACACGGCTGGCACATGGCGGGCACATGGCGGGCACACGGCGGGCATGGCGGGCACACAGCAGGCACACGGCGGGCATGGCGGGCACACGGCGGGCATGGCAGGCACACGGTAGGCTGACACGGTGGGCACACGGCGGGCACGACAGGCACGGTGGGCATGGCGGGCACACGGTAGGCTGGCATGGTGGCCACATGGCAGGCACATGGCGGGCATGGCGGGCACATGGCGGGCACATGGCGGGCACACAGCAGGCACACGGCGGGCACACGGCGGGCACACGGCTGGCACAGCGGGCACACGGCTGGCACGGCGCTGCCGCCGCCACCTGCCCGCGCTGTCCCTGTCCCGGCAGGCGGCTCCTGGAGAAGTCGCAGCGGGTTGAGGCCATCCTGGCCTCCATGCAGGCCACGGGCGCCGAGGCGGCGCAGCTGCACGAGGTGGAGGAGATGATCACGGGCCCCGAGCGGCAGCAGCTGGAGAGCCTCAAACGCAGCGTCAACAAGTGAGGGGCAGACGGGGGTGGGCTCTGTGTTTCAGGAGGCTTGATCTCTTATTTTATTATATATTTTATATTTATTATATATTTTATATTTATTATATCTATATTTATTATTTTATTAAATAATGCCTATAATATAGTGATATTATAGCTATATAATTATATGAATATCTAAATATAATAATATAAAATATAACAAAATAAATATTAATATTATAATAGTAACAGTATATATAAATATATAAGTAATATAAAAATATAATTATGTAGATATATATTTATATATCCATAAATATATATAAAGATATAATATATAATATGTAATATATAATATATAATATATAATATATAACTAGAAATATAAAAATATTATTTATAAAAATATATTTTATATTAAGTAATATATTATATATTATATATTATATATTATATTAAAACTATACTAAAAGAATAAAGAAAGCATTTCATCAGAAGGCTAGCTAAGACTAGAAAAGAAAAGAAATTAAAAACAAAGACTTATATAGATTTATATCGATTTATATCAGAGAGTCTGAGCCAGCGGACTGTGATTGGCCATTAATTAAAAGCAACCACATGGGACCAATCCCAGATCCACCTGCAGCAGATAATTAATTATTGTTTACATTTTGTTGGTGAGGCTTCTCAGGAGAAAAAAATCTTCAGGAAAGGATCAGATAAAAGAAAAGAGAAAAACTCTTAAGGGAAGGATTGGATGAAAGCTGGGATGGGAGCAGGGTGGGGAGGGGATTGGGGACCCTGTGGGGACCCTGCCCATCCCTGTGTGTCCCCAGGATCGACGCCAGCGAGAACCAGGTGGACGAGACCATCTTTGTGCTGGAGTCCTTCATCGAGAGCACCATGAAGAGGCCCTGAGGGACAGGACAGGACAAGGACAAGGACAGGGACAAGAGGACGAGGATGGCAGCGGGGACAGGGAGCAGCTGCCTCTGCCCGCAGTGCTGCTGCTGCTGAGAATAAAGGAACACTTGGTAATAACGCTCCTGTGTGTCAGAACCCTGCTGGCAGATGGCAGGAGCTGCTTGGCACTGCCAAACCAGCCTGAGCTGGCACCGGTGCCAGTTTGGGTCTGGGAACCATCCTGCAAAATGCAGAATTTCAGCATCGTCCCACTCCAGCCCACAGGTCCCCAAACACCAACACCAGCCTTCTCCAGGTGAACAGAACTCACCTGCCCAGGCTCCTGGTGCCAGTTTGCTGTGGGCTAAGGCAGGTTCCAAGGAAAAGCTGTGGAGGAAGGCACGGTGTGGCAGTTTTGTGTTCCCCTTGGGATGCCTGGAGCTCTGGGCTTTGTGGTTTGGAAACCCTAAACCGAACCCTAGGCAGGAAATGCAGCCTAGGGCTGAGGCTGTCTGCAAGGAAAAAGCTGAGTTCTGGCCTGGTTTAGTTTGAGTCTGGCCTGGTTTAGTCTGAGTCTGGCCTGGTTTAGTCTGAGTTCTGGCCTGGTTTAGTCTGGCCTGGTTTAGTCTGAGTCTGGCCTGGTTTAGTCTGAGTTCTGGCCTGGTTTAGTCTGAGTCTGGCCTGGTTTAGTCTGGCCTGGTTTAGTCTGAGTTCTGGCCTGGTTTAGTGAGTTCTGGCCTGGTTTAGTCTGGCCTGGTTTAGTCTGAGCCTGGCCTGGTTTAGTCTGAGTTCTGGCCTGGTTTAGTCTGAGTTCTGGCCTGGTTTAGTCTGAGTTCTGGCCTGGTTTAGTCTGAGCCTGGCCTGGTTTAGTGAGTTCTGGCCTGGTTTAGTCTGGCCTGGTTTAGTGAGTTCTGGCCTGGTTTAGTCTGGCCTGGTTTAGTCTGAGTTCTGGCCTGGTTTAGTCTGGCCTGGCTGAATTCTGACCCTGCCCAGCCCAGCCAGGCTCAGGTGAGCATCTGCAGGATTGTCACAGTTGAGATGGACAAATGACACACACCTGTCGAAGGAAGGAGACCAGGACACCAGATGGTTCATCACACGTCCAGTTTACTGAAGAAAACATCAAACACTCATACAGCAAATAATAAATTTATGAATATTCTGTAAACCAAGCAATCTATTGGTTAAACTATAGCATTAACTCATCCACATTCCTTTGGGCCTACGTTCTCTACTTCTCACATCTCGCTGTCCATTTCTTTATCATACTCAGCTAAGCCCAAAGACACACTATCTTGACAAGTGCAAGACTTAGAATTAGCCACAGTCTTGTACTTTTCCAGTCTCTTGTCAGCTAAATTCCCAACACACACACACTTGTGCAAATACAGGAACAGCGCCTTCTTTATTATTATAAATTGCTCTCCAGTTTTACACTCCTAAAAAGTATTTGCACCAAAACAGCGCATCACATTCAGACATTCAGACATCAAAAATTTTTTTTTCAGAAATCATCATTTCAGAAAGTATCATTTCAGAAAACAGCAGCTTATTGCATTTTGCTGGTCCAAAAAAAAAAAAATAAAAGTTAAATAATGAAATGGCAAATATATACAAGAAATGGCAAATATATACAAGAAATTAATTTCTTCATTACTTAACGCTGCTCAGTAAGGCACACTTCAAATATCCCTTTTGTGTTAATGCTTCAGTTTCCATGCTAATGGCCTTGATTGTTCCTTGCTATGGTAAACTCGTATTTTATCAATTTGGTCTTTTTAGAGTTGTTTGGTCTGTAAACCAGGCTGAGGTATTACCTCTCTCAGTGCTTCCATCCTCCCTCCAGAGGGGGAAAAAGGACAAAATTCTGGGGTGTAGAGGAGCACCATGAAGACACCGAGGTCAGAGAAGAGGAATTGAGACCCAGATGGGAGGGGTGAAATTTAATTTAATTTTAGGCTGAAATCCTGAGATAAAGAGAACCTTTGCCCTTGAACAGCTCATCCTTCACACAGTACCCCATAAATTGACATGGCCCATGAACACAGCTTGTGGAAAAGGAGGGAAAAGGAATGGAAAGAGCCACAAGAGAACTGTTTTCTTGTGGAGAAAAATTAAATTAATCCAAAAAATTAACAAGAGAGAGTTCTCTCCCCAAGTGAAATGAAGGAGAACAATTCTAGAGGTTGAAATTTTAGGTTTTGTCACTTCGGATTGTCAGTAAGAAAAGGAAAGTTAATGTTCTGAAGGTTTAGTGTTAGCTACTGTTTCATAAATCTCAAAACAAACCGTAAAAATACAAAGAAAAGAACAGGACACTAAATAAAAAAATAAATTTTTCTTAATGCTGCTTTCAACTTGTGAGGCTGCTTTGCCATTCCCTAGTGCTACCTCACAACAGGAAAATGCTAACCACATTCCAGCGTCCCATGTTATTTTCTTTACGTGTTTTCACCTTGTCCCTTTTCCTCATCTGGGAGAGAATTAGTGTTTGTTTGTTAGGTTGGTTTGTTCTAAAGCTTTATCAGGGTATTTGGAGTGTTGTATAGCACCAAAGGGTTGATGTGCTCCATCACAGAAATGACTCAGCCTGTGTGTCCATGTCCTCAGCAGCACCGTGTGAGTTGCCCTGGATGCCACCGTTGATCCAGAACCTTCTCCTCCTGCAGGGCACTGGTAAAAAGAAAAAAAACCAATTTGCTTTTGCTGCTTTTGCCCTTCTGTGTGCAGCACACCTGGCTGAAAGCAGCGAAGCAAAGTCCAGTGCGGGCCGGGCTGAGAGAACCCAGCCCTGAGGATTTGGGAGCTGCCCCCAGGGCTGGCCATGAGGCTGCTGCTGGTGCTGGGACCCTCCTGGTGGCACTGGGACACTCCTGGTGGCATTGGGACACTCCTGGTGGCTGCTCATGGCATTGGGACCCTCCTGGTGGCACTGGGACACTCCTGGTGGCATTGGGACACTCCTGGTGTTGGGACACTCCTGGTGGCTGCTCATGGCATTGGGACACACCTGGTGGCACTGGGACACACCTGGTGGCATTGGGACACACCTGGTGGCTGCTCATGGCATTGAGACACTCCTGGTGCCATTGGGACACTCCTGGTGGCACTGGGACACTCCTGGTGCCATTGGGACACACCTGGTGGCACTGGGACACTCCTGGTGGCACTGGGACACACCTGGTGGCTGCTCATGGCATTGGGACACACCTGGTGGCACTGGGACACACCTGGTGGCTGCTCATGCCATTGGGACACACCTGGTGGCATTGGGACACTCCTGGGGACACGGCCTGACTGTGGCATTGGGATAGTTGCTCGTGGCATTGGGACACTCCTGGTGCCATTGGGACACACCCGGTGGCACTGGGACACTTCTGGTGGCATTGGGACACACCTGGTGGCTGCTCATGGCATTGGGACCCTCCTGGTGAAGGCCCAGCTGAGGCTGAAGTCTCAGCCCAGCCCTGCACCAACCTGGCTGTGTGGGGCAGGCCAGTAACCTGTCCCCAGGCCAGAGGAAAGAGAGCTTGGGCTCTGTTGGTTTTTAAAAAATTTGCTTTTTTTCAGAGGCCGTTCAGCTCCTTTCAGTGGTTTCAATCACAAACCCAGCCAGCAGATTGGCTCTGCCCCACAGGGACCCAACCCCACAGCCCCTGGGCTCTCCCCCAGCTAAAAACCCAATTATGTGTTAAACCATGAGAGGAGATGAGACAGAGTCAGGAGAATCCCAAATCAGCCCCAAATTGGGACTCCAAATCTGCCCCATTCTGGCTCTGTCCCCCTCCCAGGTCCCACCTCCAGCTCCCCAGGGCTCCAGGGATGGTTTTCCACACTCACCTTTGGATTTACAGAAGAAACCTAAGACAAAAAGCACCAAACCAAGCAATACAGCCACAGCCACACCCGCAGCTATGCCGCCCATGGATGAGGTACCTGGAAACGAAAGATTCAGGGGTGACATCCCAAAATAAAACTGGCTCTTCCTGGCATTGGGGCAGAGGGGATTTGGCCTCAAATCCCACCCTGATCCCTCATTCCAGGGGATCTCACTCCAAGCCAGGGCAGAGGCGGCGCTAGATGAGGAGGAGCGGCTTGGTGGAGGCAGCAGCAGGAGAACCCCAGAATCCCCAAATCCCAGAATCCTCAAATCCCAGAATCCCCAATCCCTGAATCCCCAAACCCCAGAATCCCCAATCCCCGAATCCTCAAATCCCAGAATCCCCAAATCCCAGAATCCCCAAATCCCAGAATTCCCAAATCCCAGAATCCCCAAATCCCAGAATCCCCAAATCCCAGAATCCCCAATCCCTGAATCCCCAAACCCCAGAATCCCCAATCCCCGAATCCTCAAATCCCAGAATCCTCAAATCCCAGAATCCCCAATCCCCGAATCCTCAAACCCCAGAATCCCACAGTTGCTGGGTCAGAAAGGAACTCTGGAGATTCCCCAGCTCTGCCAGGACAGGGTCACCCAGAGCAGGGGACACGGCCAGGTGGGTTTGGGGTGGCTCCAGAGGGGACCCTCCATGGGAAGAGGTTCTCAAACAGGGATGGTTCCTTGGGGTTGGGTTTGTGGCCACCACTCCTTGTCCCGTCCCTGGCACCTCTGGGAAGAGCCTGGACATTCCCAGCAAAGGGATTTTGGGAGGAGCTGGAGGGTGCTGGGCTGGGGCTCCCCAATCCCCCTTCCCAGCTGGGCATGGAAAAGCTGCTCCGGGCACTCGGAGACACCTGGGGACCATTGAGGACATTTGGGGACACTCGGGAATGTGGCTGGACAGGGGTGGCAGCTTACCTGTGCTGGAAGGGACTGTGGTGTTTCCTGGTGAGGAGACAGAAAGGGACACGGGTCAGAGCTTCCCTCTGCATCTGAGCCACCGCTCCAGGGAGAGCCAGAGCCTGGAGAGTGGGATCAGCCCAGCCCCAAATCCCAGCTTTTCCTGCTCTCAGGGGATCAGGATCAGCTCAACCCAACCTCAACATTCCCATGTTCCTCAGAGGATTGGCATCAGCCCACCCCACCTTTCCTCCTTCTGTCCCCAGCTCTCACCATTGCAGAGCACCCCGGGGGTGGTGACAATGCCAGGGGTGGTGACAACCCTGGGGGTGGTGACAACCCTGGGGGTGGTGACAGTGATGCTCTCACTTTTGACGGAGTTCGCTGTCGTGCAGTTCAGCCGTTTCAGCTTAGCCAGGGCTGAGGAGGAGGTCAGGCCGCACTTGCAGGACTCGTGTGAGCAGTTCTGGGCCTTGCAGGTCAACGTGAGCTCTTTCAGCTTCACTGTGGGCACAGGGGTGTCACAAACTTCTCTTTCAGTGTAAACCCCCCCCCCCAAAACAGCACGAAAAGCACCTACTGGATTTCTCGACTTCGAAGGTGGATCTTTTTCCATCACTACGTACACCGTAGGTCCCACCATCCACTGTCACCCACATGCACATGCAGAGCATGTTGCTGTCCTTGTAGACATTAACATAGCTTTGAAATTTGGTTTGATAATAATAGCATTCATCATGTTCCACAACCACTAAGTTCTCTCCGACATTATGATACCAGTGTGTTGCATTTTCTTTAGTGTTGTTGATGCAGAGGCACATGAACTCGTCCAATGAATTTGTCACATTCATGGTGTCACTGGCAGGGAAGAGAAAGTGGGGAGAGAATTTGGGATGAAGGCGGGGTGGAGGTCAGCTGAAGGGGGGATGAAGGTGGGTTGGAGGTGGGATAAAGCAGGGGTGAAGGAGTGCTGAGTATAGGTTGGAGGTGGGATGAAGGTAGGCTGAAGTTGGGATGAAAGCGGGATAGAGTTGGGACCAAGCTGGGATCAAGGTGGGATGAAATGGCTGAATCCAGAGGATGAAGCCCATCAGGCCTGGGGGTGTTTGAGGGCTCATGGGGGGGGCTCATGGAAGGGTCCCTGAGCAAAGGGAGAGCACAAGGCCACCCCCAGGCTGAGCCCCCTGAGCCTCGTGCCAAGGATGGAGCCCGGAGGGGACCTGAGAGGGAAAGGGGAACGAGGATTTGGGGATGGGAGGGTCAGGAGGGGTCACTGAGCAGGACAGGGAGCTCCTGGTCCAACCTGCAGCTGCTCCTCGGAGCAGAATTTGGGAATCGTGGAAAAGTTTGGGTTGGGAGGGACCCAAAACTCTTCTCATTCCACTCCCCTAAAATCCCCAAACCTTCCCCCAGCCCTGCCCAGCCCGGCCCTGGACACTGCCAGGGGTGCCTGGGGCAGCTCCACCACGGCTTCTCCACAGGGAAGGGAACCTTGAAACTGGGAATGGAGCCAATTCCCACTGACCCCAGCCCAGCACAGCTCCAAGGCCACGCTGCCCCTCCAGCCCAGCACAGCTGCCCACGGAGGGGATGCCCAGGGGATGCCCAGGGGATGCCCATGGGATGCCCAGACTCAAGGCAGGCTCCAGCTCCAGTTGGGCTCGGCCTTTGGGAGCTGCAAATGTTCTGTCTGTCTGTCCCACATCCCAGAACGTGCCCATGTTGGCAAGGAGGGGACAGAAACCCCTTCCCAGTGCTGCTGGGAGGCTGCCCAGGTGCCCATGGTGGGACCCAAAACTCTTCTCATTCCACTCCCCTAAAATCCCCAAACCTTCCCCCAGCCCTGCCCTGGACACTGCCAGGGGTGCGTGGGGCAGCTCCACCACGGCTTCTCCACAGGGAAGGGAACCTTGAAACTGGGAATGGAGCCAATTCCCACTGACCCCAACCCAGCACAGCTCCAAGGCCACGCTGCCCCTCCAGCCCAGCACAGCTGCCCATGGAAGGGATGCCCATGGGATGCCCAGACTCAAGGCAGGCTCCAGCTCCAGTTGGGCTCGGCCTTTGGGAGCTGCAAATTTTCTGTCTGTCTGTCCCACATCCCAGAACGTGCCCATGTTGGCAAGGAGGGGACAGAAACCCCTTCCCAGTGCTGCTGGGAGGCTGCCCAGGTGCCCATGGTGGGACCCAAAACTCTTCTCATTCCACTCCCCTAAAATCCCCAAACCTTCCCCCAGCCCTGCCCAGCCCGGCCTTGGACACTGCCAGGGGTGCCTGGGGCAGCTCCACCACGGCTTCTCCACAGGGGAGGGAACCTTGAAACTGGGAATGGAGCCAATTCCCACTGACCCCAGCCCAGCACAGCTCCAAGGCCGAGCACAGCTGCCCATGGAGGGGATGCCCAGGGGATGCCCATGGGATGCCCAGGGGATGCCCAGACTCAAGGCAGGCTCCAGCTCCAGTTGTGCTCGGCCTTTGGGAGCTAAAAATTTTCTGTCTGTCTGTCCCACATCCCAGAACGTGCCCATGTGGGCAAGGAGGGGACAGAAACCCCTTCCCAGTGCTGCTGGGAGGCTGCCCAGGTGCCCATGGTGGGACCCAAAACTCTTCTCATTCCACTCCCCTAAAATCCCCAAACCTTCCCCCAGCCCTGCCCTGGACACTGCCAGGGGTGCCTGGGGCAGCTCCACCACGGCTTCTCCACAGGGAAGGGAACCTTGAAACTCTGGACTCACTACAAAAGAGGGGATGGATGTGGGATCTCAGCACCTCAGCACTGAGGTGTCACCGAGACCACCCTTGGGGGGCTCGGGAGTCCTGGAATGTTCCAGAAGTGTCTGGTGGCTGGACTTTGATCCTACACAGGAGACGACACCTGTATGAGGATAGGAGGATTCCACCGGGGTGAATGGTGAAGGGATGAGTTAATTAGAGAGTGAGACACAGGGTTTAGGATTTCTGTACAGGGGGTTTAGAGAAGTAAGATGGGGGAATTGGGGCGTGTCCTGTCCTTCTTCTTCTTCTTCTTCTCCTCCTCCATCTTCTGTGGTGATGGTGGCACTTTGGGATTGGTCATTACTAAAAGTGCACTGGGCAATAAGGGTGAAAGGTATTGGGGAAAAATGATAAATATTGTATATGTAACTTTGGGTACAAAGATAGGTGACCGCCCTATGAGTGTGCTCATGGCTGGCTGCTGAGCAGAGCTCTGTCAGGCAGAGAGAAAATCTTTTAGATAAACAATTAATAAACACCGAGACCGAGAAAAGAACTGAAGCCTCTTCAGGTCCTTTGATACGCGGGCTGCCCCAAGGCCACCTCGGGCCTTTCCAGGCCATCCAAACAGCCGAAAACCGGACAGATGGAGAGGGGTTGGTTTCGGGTTTTGGGGGATTTTCCTCATTTCTCTCACCTCGCACCAGCTGCAGCCACCTTGGTGGTCTCGTCTATCACGCAGCTCGCCTCGTACAGGCCTGGAAGGGACGAGATCCGCGCTCACTTTCAGAATTTTAATGGTTTGGTAACAAACTTTGACAAAATACGGCAAAGGACTGAACAAGGGAAAAGCGCAGTCACGGGAATGAATGAATTTGTGTGCCCAGCCAATTTTCTTGTGGCATGCTGGACCCCTAGCCAAAACTTATTCTTACTCATATATGCATATTCTTACTCAGTGGTGCAAGATACTTTTTTTACTATTTATTTTTCAAGATCAGGTGATATTACACCACAGCCAGGAGCTGGCTTTATGTCCCTGGCAAGCCACGCTGAGCAGGGGCCTATGGTGATGTTATAGATACATATTATAATACAATATTGGCTTTTTGCAACTGTTAAAATGGGTTTTATATGCGTGATGTGAATGTAACTTTGTTATAAAGATGTAGTTTTTATTTCTGCTGTTAATTAAGCTCAGTGAAACAGATGATTTAAGGATGCTTAATTGTTAAAATGCCTGTTTGGATGGGATAACAACCAGTCCACACAGGATGAGGGCACCTGTACAGATCTGCCAACCATCAGCACTCACCTGAAGGCAGCACAGGCCCAAAAACTGGAGGGGAGAAGGATGGTTTAAAACCACAACCAAGAAAATGTGTGCTTTAAAAAGGGAGACCCAAGGAGGGGACCACATAAAATAGCTCCTGGAAAATGTGAACTAGTTCATGGATATGCATCAGTCTTCCACAACAGACTGATGTAATTAAAAGGTATTTAAGGGGTATCCCTGAAGATAACAGCGTGCTCTTGGTTTAAAACCACAACCAAGAAAATGTGTGCTTTAAAAAGGGAGACCCAAGGAGGGGCCCACATAAAATAGCTCCTGGAAAATGTGAACTGGTTCATGGATCTGCATCAGTCTTCCACAACAGACTGATGTAATTAAAAGGTATTTAAGGGGTATCCCCGAAGATAACAGGGGATACCTGTTATTATGAGTGGCCATAATAACCTTTGCTCTAATAATAATAACCTTTATTATGATATTATTTATGATATTATCATAATAACCTTTATTATGAGTGGCCATAATAACCTTTGCTCTATGGTCCTTGTCACCTATTGCCCCTTACTAAACTTCTTCAATCCTCCCTCGAGTGAAAGGAATAAAACACAGGCAGTGCAGAGGAACCACATAAACACCAAGCTCAGCAAAGGAGAATCAAGGCAGAGATCAGGAGATACCTTTAGTTTTAGGCTGAAATCCTCTTGTAAGCTATGGAGAAAGGCTCTTTTTTCCCCCTACAAGGCATGAAGGAATAGGGAGGAGAAAGCGTTCAAATTGCAGATATCGAGCAAAAGCCTCCATGCCAAAGCAAGCAGATGTTAGAGCAGCTGTGATCCCATGAGAAGCTTGAGCAGAGAAGGAGAGAAGAGTGATAAAAATCCAGTGCTCCTGGGAAGAAGATGATTTCAGAGACAGATAATGAAAATCTTTGCCTTTGAACAGCTCATCTGTCAGAAAAGTTCCCCAGAAGCTGACACGGCCCATAAACACAGCAGTGGGAAAAACTTACAGACAATGAGAGGGCTGGCACACTCATGGATTTCCCTGGGTGGAATCTGCTATAATCTCCATCCTGCTATTCATGGAGAGCAGGGCTGTCTTGAGGAAAAGTCCCCATAAAATTAACAAGAGGGACTTCTCTCCCTAAGTGAAATGAAGAAAGGCTATTCTAGAGGTAGCAAACTGACTGGAAATTTTAAATTTTGCCTCTTTACATTCTCAGTGGGAAAGAAAAGGTTGTGGAGAGGCAAGCTGGAGAGGGGAAGTGTTCCAAAAGTTTTGTTCTGATTCTTATTACTCTTTCTTTTAGCTACTGCTGATAAATTTTTCTTTATACCCTTTTGAACTTGTTTTACCTTTCTCCTAATCCTACATCACAACAAAAACCAAGTAGGTACATTCTAATGAGTGCACTAGCGATTGACCAGCATTAACGCAGCACAGTAATTGGTGCATTAGCAGAGAAATCTGAAATTGGCAAATTAAAACCACTGCAAGAACATCTGGAGCAGAGATGGAGCTCACATCTCTCCTCTTTAGAGGGTTCCCATGGCCTGGGGAGAGGGTGGAGGTGACCCCACACATCCTCACTCTCCTGGAGGTCCCCAAAACCACCCCAAACCACCCCAAAACTCTGAGCTCAGGGACCTGAGCAGCACAGGGAGCTCCTGGAGCTGCTCCTTGGAGGAGAGTCGTGGAATTGTGGAGAGGTTTGGGTCGGGAGGGAACTTAAAAATATCCCGTTCCACCTTCCAGAACATTCCAGCTTCCCAGGAGGCTCCATCCGGGCCTTGGTCACTCCAGGGATGAACACAGGGATGGACACAGGGATGGACACAAGAGATGGACACAGAGAGGGACACAGGGATGGACACAGGGATGGACACCAGAGATGGACACCAGAGATGGACACCAGAGATGGACACAAGAGATGGACACAAGAGATGGACACCAGAGATGGACACAAGAGATGGACACAGAGATGGACACAGAGATGGACACCAGAGATGGACACCAGAGATGGACACCAGAGATGGACACCAGAGATAGACACAGAGATGGACACACAGATGGACACACAGATGGACACACAGATGGACACACAGATGGACACAAGAGATGGACACAAGAGATGGACACAGGGATGGACACCAGAGATGGACACCAGAGAAGGGTACCAGAAATGGACACCAGAGATGGACACCAGAGATGGACACCAGAGATGGGCATTAGAATGGACACCCGAGATGGACACAGGGATGGACACAGAGAGGGACCCCAGCCCTCCACCAGCAGGTTTCCATGCCAGCCCAGGATCCCAACACTGGGCACAAATCCACCCTCTGGAGGAGCTGCTCTGGTGCTCCCACACAGCCCTCAACCCCAAAAACCACAAAACCACCCCAAAATCTCCTTCTCAAGAGACAAGGAACACCCGGCACTCACTGGTTTGGTGGAGGAGGATGAGGATGGTGAGACGAGCAATCCAAAATATGTCCATGGATGTCCAGAAACAGAGAGGATTTGGGGCAGCAGCCCCCAAAAATGAGCACCACAAAGAGGAAGAGCACCTGGGTGGTTTTCCAGTGCCTGGGTGGAGGGGAGGTGGCTTTAGACGTGGTTTGTGACAAAAATGCAGCATCAAGGAGGAGCAATTTACACTCAAATGTAATTTTGAGGTGATTAAAAAAAACCCACTCTGTTTTCAAGGAAAAAGAAGGAAAATTTGAGGTGTTTAAAACAGAGCCCAACCCCGTTCCCAAGGAAAGATGAGGGTGGGACCAAGAGTGTCACCGTGGCCATGGGTGACAAATGGCTCAGGGGCTGGAGAGCGTTATCCCAGAGAATGTCCTGGTGGGATCTCACCATTCCAGGTGGATTCCCACCATTCCAGGTGGATTCCCACCATTCCAGCAATGAGAACCCTCCCACCCTCCTTTGGATGCAGCCCAGGACAAGGCCCAGGATCTCATCCCTTCCCTCCAGCGACCACACCATGCCCTTGGCTCACCAATTTAAGGAGGAAGGAGTTGTTTTTGTTATTTTCACAACTCCCCATCTCCAATTAACCATGTCATCCCATTTATACCGGGAATGGAGTTCTCCATCCCAGTTTTCCCAACAGGGAACTGGTCCTGGCTCCATTTCCAGATTGGGCTTGGGATTTCTGGCTCCCTCAGCCTCAGCCACCTCTGGGACACAGGCAATGGATTGGGGCCTCCAGGGCATCCCTGAGGAGCGAGGCTGAGCCCAAATCCTGGAATGGTTTGGGTGGGAAGGGGCCTTAAAGCTCCCACCAGCCCAGGCTGCTCCAAGCCCTGTCCAGCCTGGCCTTGGACACTCCCAGGGATGGGAAATCCATTAAATAACCTGGGCCAGGCCCTCACAGGGAACAATTCTACTCCAAATCCAATCCAGATTCCCCCCCTGACCCCACTCCCCCTCATCTGGGCCCTCATCCCTTGGGAAAATTCTCCCTCCATTTTTCCTGAAGCCCCTTCAGGTCCTGCCAGGCCTGGCCTTGGACACTCCCAGGGATGAAAATCCACGGAATAACCTGGGCCAGGGAAGGATTGATCCCTAAAATCCCATCTAAAGCAGCCCATGGAATCCTGGAATGGTTTAGGGTGGAAAGGAACCTGAAATACCAAAAAATCCCACCCCAGTTCCATGGGCAGGGTCCTTCCCCTATCCCAGGTGGTTCCAGCCTGGCCTTGGACAGGAAATCCATGGAATAACCTGGGCCAGGCCCTCACAGGGAACAATTCTACCCCAAATCCAACCCAAATTCCCCCCCTGACCCCACTCCCCCTCATCTGGGCCCTCATCCCTTGGGAAAATTCTCCCTCCATTTTTCCTGAAGCCCCTTCAGGTCCTGCCAGGCCACAGCGAGGTCCCCCCACAACTTCTCCTCTCTGCTCTGAGATCTCCCTGCCCGGGGGTCGCTGCTGCGGCAATTCGGGAATTGCGGGAAAAGCCGAGGCGGCGAGAGGGGCTCGGGGGGAATGGAGAGGGGTTGGCTGCGGGATTTGGGGGTTTCTCACCTGGCGGCGGCCGCAGCCGCCTTGCTGGCCCTGCCTCTTATGCTGCTCTCCGTACGAGGTCCACAAACCTTCCAAAATTAGAAAGGTTTGGTAAACGGACAAAATACAGCAAAGGATTGAAAGAAGGGAAATGGACGAGTCGCATCCGCCCACCCCCCCCGGTCCCCGTCCGGACCCCAGCCCCGGCCCGCGGCCATGCCTGGGGTCCCTCCCTTCCGCACGCTCTGTGAACCGCGCCAGGGCTCCCCTCAGTGCCCCCCGCCTCAGCGCGACCGCTCCGCCACACCTGCCTGCTCTGCCCTGCCTACGCCGGAGATGGGGAGGGCGGGGAAGCACCAGGCCCTGGACGCTCTTCCGGCCTGTTAGGCCCCGTACACGCTCCTCCTCTGGCGGCTGCAGCACATGACCGGCCTACGTCCCGCCCCTTGGAGGGCCGAGACTCGGCGCGATACCGTCCCCTCAGCCTCGCCCCGCCCCGTGCTCCCTCTAGGAGCTCAGTTCAAAGGCAGCCCTCTCCAAATTCTTTCTCAAAACACGGGAGAAAGGCTATTGAAAATAATAAAGAAAAAGATGAAGGGATTGGTCTCTTTCCACTAAGAGAGCCGGCGGGGCCGCAGCCATGCCAGGAGCGGGCATGTCCATGCCGGGCGGGCGGCCTAGCAGGAGCGGGAGAGCGACGCTGGGCGGTGGCGGGAGGCCGGAGGAGCGGCGTGGGGGCTGCAATAAACAGGGGCTGCTGCGGGGGGACCATGGCGAGCGGTGGGAGCTCGTAAGCTGGGCTGGGGGCTCTGCTGGGCCGGCGAGAGGGGCTCGGGGAGGGATGGAGAGGGGTTGGCTGCGGGTTTTGGGGGTTTCTCCTCGCTTCTCTCACACCGGCCGGAGCCGCCTTTGTGGTCCTGCCTCTTATGCTGAGACTCTCCATACGAGGTCCACAAACCTTCCAAAATTAGAAAGGTTTGGTAAACGGACAAAATACAGCAAAGGACTGAAAAACGGGAAAGCGCAGAGCTATGGCAGAGGGAGGATGTCGCGCCCGACTGCTTTCCTCCGGCATCCACCTGCCCTAGACCACAGCCCCGGCCCCGGCGGTGAATCTGGCGTGGCCCGCGGCCATGCCTGGGGTCCCTCCCTTCTGCACGCTCTATGAACCGCGCCAGGGCTCCCCTCAGTGCCCCCGCCTCAGCGCGACCGCTCCCCCATACCTGCCTGCTCTGCCCGGCCCGTGCCGGAGATGGGGAGCGCCGGGAACCGCTAGCACCAGGCCGCGGCACGGATTCCACGCTTACACGTGCTCCGGCCGGACAGGCCTGGCGGTCCCATGTAAGCTTGGAGGGCCGAGACTTGGCGCGATGCCTTCCCCTCAGCGCTGAGCCCCTTCCTCAGCCCCGTCCCGCCCTGAGCTCCGGTCCCTACTAACTACGTGAGCGCTCAGGTTAACCCTTTAGGAGCTCAGTTCAAAGGCAGCCCTCTCCAAATTCTTTGTCAAAACACGGGAGAAAGGCTATTAATATAACAAAAAGATCACGGGATTGGTGTATTTTCGCTAAAAGAGCCGGCGCGGCCGGGCTGGCAGGAGCGGGAGAGCAGCCCCGGGCCGTGCCGCAGCGGCCCGGCCAACGGGGATGACCCCGGGCGGTGGCGGAGCGGGCCCGGCCAGCGGGGATGACCCCGGGCGGTGGCGGGAGACCGGAGG
The DNA here is from genome assembly GCF_028769735.1 of Zonotrichia leucophrys gambelii. Lineage (NCBI taxonomy): Eukaryota > Metazoa > Chordata > Aves > Passeriformes > Passerellidae > Zonotrichia > Zonotrichia leucophrys. The sequence goes on along the minus strand of NC_088194.1, from coordinate 1,782,875 downwards.
AGCGGCGTGGGGCTGCTGTGGGGAGGGGGCACGGCGAGCGATGGGCGAACGGTGGGCGAGCGATGGGCGAGTCGGCGGCTGGGCCGCGGCGCGCAGCTCGCAAGCGGGCTGGCGCGACTGCCGGCCCGGCGGGGAGGAGCGGCAGTGCCCGAGCGCCGGGACCGGGAAACCGAGCTG